>NW_020537758.1:43096480-43145128 GCF_003426905.1 Ctenocephalides felis
TAAAATTTACTATTATTTTGATTCTTGATAATTCTGTTAATGCAGAAATAAATTATTAGTTTTAAGAAGAATCGGCACAGTTGGTCAATATGTTAGTAATTATTTTTCTGAGATAATCACGAGACAAAAATCTTAGAAAAATAATCTATTATCATACAAATAAAATGTGTTTTGCCAAGGTATGTCAGGATAATCAAATACTTCAATCTGCATTTCAAAACCAAATGTTTTAATTTAAACTTTTAAGTAATCTAACTAACTATGTAACTTAAATGTAATTGATTTAAAAGAACGCTACAATTTTAAGCAAGTTGCAAATATATACATTAAATATTCAAAACTATTGACGAAAGATATCTTCAGACATGTATATGAAAGTTGTCACAAAAATGCAACTTTTTTTGTCCAGTAATGTAGCAAACTGACCATATTGACCACACAGTAAGTTAAAGATTACAATAGCAAAAACCCCCCAGAGATGTTGTAAATCATCATTAGTCCGGTTTAAAAACAGGTAATTGCTCTAAAAGTTTCTAAAATATTACTCGTAGCGATTATATTACATGTAATAGACTAATTTTGGAGAATTTGGCGCAAAATAAGAATGTCTATCGCATAGTAATAATATCTGAATTGTTCCGTCTACTGTAAAAATTTTAATCTAGATCACAATAACATGTTCGTCAACTCTAATCATAATATTGATTCACTCTTTGATTTAATTTTTTTGTCGACTTGGGTTTGGAAAAATCAACCAAAAATAAAAACTAAAAATAAAATAAAACAACAATTATTTCAACCACGTTCAATTATTTTAGATAGTGTTATAATCCATTCCATTCAAAGATATGTTTCCAATATAATTTAGAAAGTTAAACGTAATTTATGTCGTAAGTCCATAAAATATTAATAAATATATACACATTCCCACAAAAGGTGTGAACAAACTAATTACTTTTCTCAAAATTTATTGTCTATATACGTCAAGCCTCTTAATAAATTCATTATATTAAGAATTGTACGATCCATATTGTATACAACGGTAGAATAGATTAGAACATTGAATTTATGAGAACTAGAAAAATCGTTGAATTGTATCCCTATATTTTATTTATGGCTTCTATAAATATTTCCAATAAATTTTGTGGCTTTACGATACCTTTATGGTTTTATATGCGTTTAAAGTTCTTATTACCTTTTAAAAGTCGTAAAATTAATCCAGAATTGATTTTTGAAGGTTCTGATTTTGAATTTTGAGTCAACTTTGGGAGAAAATTTTTGGCAGTTTTATAGGGAAAAGGACTCAATATTTTAGCATTTTAAATTTGCAAATAATAAGTTAAATTAAATCTGATTTTACCTTTATTACGACTAGATAATTTAATTGATTAAAAAATTAATAAAAATAATCAAAATATATAAAATTTAAAAATAAGTAGGTAATCAATACCTACAAATTAATCATAAATAAATAAAGGTAAATGTTACTTACAAAAACTACCTTGCGGAATAGAGACAATTACAGAAAATTTAAAACAATTTTAATTACAATAGTATGGTATTAAAAAAAAAAATTAAAATGAACCCTAAAGAATAATATGAAAAAAGCTGTGTATAGTTTAAGTTTCAAAAATTTGAAAGAAAAATTCAAATAAAAAATACGACGTACTCTATATACAATTTAGAACTAATTTTATAGAATATTTATACAATTGAGAATGGTAACTTTTTTTCTCCAAAAAATTAATTTTTTGTGGCAATCAAAGTAAATGACCAAATTGCATTCCAATCTAATCTCGGAACGGTCATTGATATTCGTTCAAAAGCTGATAAATGCATTTGAAAAATTGAAACAAAAATCAATAGAATATTATAAATCAGGGTATGGGCGTTTTTCCATACAGAATCGGCCTGATATTTAAATAATTTTGATGCCATTTTTAGATATTTTCGAGAAAATCCGATATATCAAATTTCAAATCCATAGCTCATCATTTGGCCGAGAAATCATTGTAAAGTCGTCCTTTGTCGCAACCGTAAAACATATCAAAAAACAAATAATGGGATTATATTTATATCGATGTGTACTATATTTCTAATAACAAATATTGTTTAAAAATTATCTTTTAGTGCAAGAAAAGTGAAAATAATTTTTTGTTTTGAATTTTCGGGTAGTGCGGTTGTTTGGACTAATTTTTTAATTAGTATCATTAGAAAGGCTATACGTAGATCTGCTAAATAAACTGACCAAGGCATATATTTATTCGAGAATGTGTGAATTGACATTCATATTACAATAACACTGATCTAGAAAACTTTTCACGTTTTCTATATAAACAATGATAATGATGATCCTAGGGGACACCAGGGGGCCAAAAGCAATCCTTTTTCCGAGAAAGGTCCGAAGAAAGTAGTGCGATATCCCGCTGGGCTGTTGTGACAACTTGCTCGACTCTACTCTAGAAAATGACCCAAGGTTTGACCGCCTGTTGACAATTGATGGTCAATATCATATTTCTTAATTCGAGGTCGGCATCTATTATTTGTGAAATGAATTGTTGAAAGAAATTGTTTTAAAAATTTAGTACACTACAAAAAAATTGAAAGTTCGCGTTAATTCTGTATAGATATTCTTCCTCTTGAAAAGTTTCGGTTACTTTACAATATTTAAAAATGCAAATTTTTGGATTCACAAGTCGAAAACATTTTTGAATATAATATTAATATTGAGGAGCATTTATTAATCACGTGTCCTATTTTTAGGGATTTTTGGACCCCTTCTCACGTCTTAGTGATATGTAAAGATACTTAAAATTTCCCCTACTCCCTCTTAGTTCTCAAAATAACGTTAAAATTTTAGATTTTTTTTTTGAACGTTTGAAATAATTTTTAAATCCAGGTAAAAAATAAATACACGCAATATCTTAAAAAAACATCCCCACCTTTTGTCATATTTTGTAATTTTTTGACTATCCCCCTCTTCCATTTAAGCCTTGAATGATTAATGAGGCGTCCATTAAGGCATAAATGGTTTTATAAAAATAACTGATTTAATAATGTTAATTTATTTTTTTATATTTAATAAATTGTAGATTTTTTGTTAAAATAAATTTTAATATTTGTTTACAATTATTAATAAATTCAATTTATTGAATCATATACCTAATTTGTTCAAATATTTAGATAATAATTCAAAGCTCTGAAAAAAATATGATCAAAGTTTAATCAAAATTGTTTAATTATGAACCATTAGTTTAACTATTGTTCACCTTATTACAATAAATAAGTCTAAAATTTTTTTTTTTTTTTTTTTTTGAACTCAGTTTTATTTAGCAATCAGAAATACATAAAGTCTAAAATGACAAATATTTTAAAAGCATTATAGTTTGAATAAGATATGGATAAAAAATATATGCCCATTCCCAAAAATTAAAAATTTTGCTAGTTAGAAAGTATCAAAATTGGAAAATACAATCACAAATGTATTAATAAAACATTTTTATATCAATTGTATATTGGACTATTAATTTTTAATAAATAAAACAATTGTTGTCCTAATCGAATTGAAATAAAGAATCAATAACAAAAGTATACCTGGTTGTCTATTTTTCTCAAATGTGGTGCCCAAAGATTTAAGTATAATATTTGTGACTTTATTTCTCCAGCTGTGCAAAACTATTATATAGTCAGTATAAATTGAGACATTACCATGAATTTTATCCGAAAACACAGCTATTTACTAGGAATTGATCTCAATATCAAATTACAAAAGGGAAAAGGGTTTAATAATAATCCAACCACTAAACTTTCTTGAATACAGTTTTAAATCTATTAGAGATTAAATACGATTATCCTGCAAGTTCTTGAAGATTAGTTGATCAGAATAATACAGAAATATAATTTATTGACTTGACTTATGCAAGAATATTTTTAATTTGCAAACAAGAATAACGGTCCTTTAATTTTATCAGTTTTGCCTAAAAGTTCTGTACCATTTCTAAATTAGTTAGTTCTAATTAACCTAACTACAATAAGATCGTTTGATTCTATTATGATTACTTATAGGTACTTTCATTCATATAAATAGTTTACTTATTAGAACTTTACGAATAGTTTTTTATGAAAATGTTACAAAATAATCATGCAATTAAATTCGCCCCAGATATCAGTGTCATCAAGTTTTACAACTATCGGCATTTCATTACAAAATATTGTAATTGTTATAATTAAACCATAAATTTATTCCGCATGAAATAATTATTTAATCATTTTCGAAATTTTAAGACATTTTTATCGGTTATTAATATCTCATCCGGTAATTTGAATCAATTACAATTCAGAGGCGATCATTCAGTCTTAAATCAAACAAAAATCGCTCAGAGCGAAAGGATTATTACCGAGAGAAACTTGCAGAAGATCGTAAATTAAGGGTAAAAGAAATTTAAGTATTTTAAATTACGGTATTTTAATGCCAATGGAAAAATTCTAAATATTAGTCACAAAATTATATAAATGATAATGCATAAAATATATTACTTATATAGGAGAAATTCAGATTGTAAAACTTCAGGTTTCAGTAATTCTCTACATGCTTTTCTAAAACATGAACTCTCTCAAGACTTTTATTTTAATGAACTTTTTTTGATAATTATTCTGGATGGAACCTTAAAAATTGACCGACAAAAAATGTCAGAAAATCGTAAATTATGTAATTCTATTTGTGGTATTTTCATACCAATAATGCAAGTAGAAGTTGTCAATTGTCTAACATTTTTCATAGGTTATGTATTGACATTGTTCCTAGAGGCAGAAACATTAGGATATCTAAAGATCACTCAATAATTCAGCTTTTCCATCATACCAAAATAATTTATACAGTATGTATGAATAATATCAAATAAAGAAATAAATAAAAATATTGTTTTTACTGTATATCAAGAAAAAAATTACAATTTATTTCGCTTATTACCTTCAATATTATACTACATTCGTAAACAGGCATAATCTGATTCGCGTCGTACAAAATCCGAATTGACAAGCGTTCCTCTTAAGTGCAATTTAAATAAATCAGGTGGAACTAACAAGAGATGGAATATGTAATATAAGTGACGCTTCCATGTCGTAAATTTTATCCTAATTACCCATGATATCCCAACACACACGATACGGGTATAAATGCATCATTTTCGGGTATCATACGAAATCGCATGAGCAAATTTGCATAATTTTGATTTGTGTCGCTTTGTTATTGAAGTATTCCGTTGGACCAAGTAACGGTAGCAATAATATCGGTGTTGATAGTTGTTTTTGAGGATACGGATGACAATTTAATGACATTTTATAATGTATAATGTATCTGAAAATACAACTTTTATGGACAAAATGGAAAGAAGTGAGAGCGTTGCGTTCAATATTCAAATTGCGCGGGAAGCTCGTACAAATACCCGCAAAAATACGCAGGATTTTGTACTTCACTGATTTAATCTATAGTACTTATTTAATATATTTCAAACTATATTCTATGATCTCACGTTTTGAAATTTTAAATAGAATTTAAAAAAATTAGAAGATGAATAACAAAGATGCGAATTTTCTGGATTGACATTCAGTTTTTGCAATTTTAGAATTTCAGGGGCAAGTTCTTATCTAAAACAATTTTTTATACGGTTATGCATACATTTATGAAAGAATTTCTTTAATGAATTTAATAATTATAAATATTTACTATATGCTATGTTTTAAGCAATACTAAAATTCCTTAAAAATTATATCTAATTCTCTATATGGTAAGATCATTTTTCTTCCACATATCGTTTCTCAAACCTTTTGATTTGCAATTAGTTCTGTATTATATTTCATGATCTGATAAACCTGATGACAATTCTTCAGATATAAACTAAATAATAAAATCGTCTGTTTTTATTTTGACAGCTTTTTTAATATCCTCCTACCCCAGGCGAGATACATAAGATAATATCATTCTGCACAAAAATGTTCAACAAAGAAAAACAAATTTTGTTCTTCATTGTGGTCAAAGAAGAATTGCGAAAAAATCTTTATGAAAAGAAGAAACTCTGATGATCAGAATCTTAAAAAATAGATAAAGATAAAGATAAATGTAAGATTTCGCAAAAACGTATTGTATTGTCAACAAATAGTGACGACTTGATCTGAAGTGGATTTGGATGCTGAATTTCTGTGGATTCGAGGAACCGTGAATAATTGATAGAAAAGACTCTTGATTTGACAAAATATATAATTAAATCGTCAAATAATAGCTCAAGAGTGCCATTTATTTATAAATAAGTTGTACATTGATAAAATTGAAGTGTCCTGAACAATATATGGGAAAAATCTTTCAACTGCGGTTTAATTGGGACACATTTAAAAGAAAATACAAATAAATCATGTTATTTGTTGTCATTCTGTGGTATTTAAAATACTATGCACAGTTTTAAAAAAAGGTATTTTGAATATTTTCAGTTTAATCCACAGTCTTAAATACAATTAATGCTTCTGAAGTCATTAGAATATTAAAATTTATTATAAGTTAATTCAAACCTAATAAAAATATTGTATAATCTCAAATTTTGCAGTTAGAGTCATTAGCTTCAATTTCTGATGTTGCAATTACAATAGAATTAGAAAAGTTAGAGCATAAGTTTATTATTATTTCGACTTGTTAAATAAACTAGTTATTAATAACTGGGAATCTGAAAAATAAAGTTAATTCAGACGTGATCGATACAGATTTTAATAAAGCAAATCAAACTTTATCTGATTATTTTGTTATCAGAACTTTAAAATTAGTTATACGTTGTTAATACCAAAAGAAATAAATAATAGAAACTAAAGAATATATTCAATAAAATTACATAAAAATATCCAATTAAAATCTATAAATCTAGAAATTTTTTTTGGCAAAGACAGGTGAAAAAAAAGTGAAAAAAATGCCATTTTGCGGACAAACACTATCATTGGACATATGCACATCAAATTATCACATAATTTATAGATATTTTAATAATAATAACAAATTTTGTTTATTTTTTTATGAGTTCCGTACCAATGTTTATTCTTTGTACCGCGAAGCGGCGCCTACGCGCTTTGATATTTTGTTTGTACGCATAGCTAACGTATTGCGATTGCTTTGAAAAAATGATCAAAATTTCCAAAATATTTCAAAGTATAAACAAAATCAAATTTTTCAAGAAGGTCCATTTTTCTAGGAGAAAATTGAAACTTTTTTAAAAAAAAATTCTTAGGTACGTTCCAGCAATTTGCCATTAGGCACGATGCCATACACCACTAGTTTAATTATAAAAAAAAATGTATTATATATAATAGCATCCACTAATAGATTAATATATTTTCTAGCTCACAATACTCTGGACTTTCATGTCCACAACTATGGAACAGCAAAAATCATAATTTAAACTTGACGTATCAAAATGATAACGGTTTCTAGTAAATCACAGTTAAAAAAATCTATGAAAAAAATGCTTTCAGTATTTGAATTTTTTGCCGCAATTTATTATATATGTATCTTTTATCCATGCTTTCGCACACGATCCATAGAAAGCGAGTTTCTGTCGATATGTACCGTCGATATTTCCGAATCTGATACAAAACCACAAGAAATCGAAAAAAAAATCCGACAAAAAATCCATGGCACGTTTCATCAATAGACCGAACATTTATTGGCATAGCCCTTTGTTGTAGACCTATTGTGCTTAAACTGACCATAGGTCACATTGTATACCTTATTATATATTTTTTCTTTAAGGTCTCGGATTTTACTTACGATTTTTCTTCCCGTTGCATAAAGAACTGTCTTGCGAACTGTGCGGTTAGATATTTGTTGCAACTTTTGTTATAAATGGTTTATGGATGATTTATTTAAACGAATAATGTCCGAAGACATTTTTAGACAAAATTAAATAAACGAGCATATTTTCAAAGGTAGATATGGTATGTGTTTAGGATGCACTTCTGCAAATATTTGCATACTATAATTTACTATTTAGTACTTTCAGTAGATGTGTAATGATTTATTCGACTGAAAATCAATGAGAAGATGGTATCAGGATCAAGGTAATGGGAAAACTATTCAGATTTGACTAACTTTGATGTTCCTGATACTTTTAGGACTAAGATGTTCCTGATACTTTTATCTATTGTCACTTTTATCTATTGTCACTATGCTATATATTAACATGTATAGATATATATATATATATATATATATATATATATATATATATTTATAAAACATGTGATTCATAAAGTGGTCCATATGAACCCTTAAGGGTCCACATCAGCGAAAAGAAATTTTAGACATCCACAATAATGGATCACAACACACTTTGTTAATATATATTTTTTATTATTATTATTTAGTCATAATAATTAATGCCTAAACGTGTATTTGAATTTTTACTTTGAATCTTTAATACTAAACGTTAGTACAAATGAAAATTTATAAAAAAAAAATTGATATCGGCTAATTAGAGGTAAAGTCTAAGAAGTTTACGACACAAACAAGTTTGGGAACCTAATTTCTAGACTAGGGCTTTTTAATCCATGGGTTGCGACCCAAATGGGGTCGCATATGAAAATTTTGGGGTCGCGAGAGTTTTTAAAATGTCAAATATTTATATCATTTTATAACATCACGTCTAGGTTTTTGTATGTTTTACAATAAATTCTAAAACTATATATATGTATATATATTGTTACCAAATAAATAAATTATCTAAAAATATTCTTCTTTTTATATATGTGGGTCGTCAAAGAACTCGAAATCATAAATGGGGTTGTCAAAAAATTTTTATCATAAATAGGGTCGCGAAGGACAAAAGTTTAAGAAGGCCTGCTCAAGAGTCTAGGCAAATATATAATAAGAGATGGGCACTTGTTATATTTTTATATTTTTTCTGGAAAATCAGTTTCTAAATATTTTATATATCAAATGCATATTAATATGAATTCTAGAGGTTTCTGCAAAATTGTGTATGTTTCTCTATTGTCACATTTAATTTAATTAATTATTAACTTCCCGTAGAGTAAGTTAGAGTAATGGGCCAGAATTAAAAAATGAAAATTTTGGCATACCTTCATATTTCAGAGATTTTTGAAATTTTGGCATACCTCAGAAAAAATGGATGTGTGTGTTCGTATGCGTGGAGACAATATTTCGTCGACCATTTTGGGCGTCTGGATAAATCGATTTGAAAAATTCAAAAAGCAATCGATTCCTAATGATAGAAAGATGTGCTGATTATTTTTTTACTAAGACAGGTTTAGCCGTTACGGAGATACAAAGCAAAGAGTGGAAAAAATAGAAACCGAGTTTCTGAAAGAACTGGGTATCCGATTTGAATGATCCAAAACACATTCTGCTTGTGTTAGCAAAACAATTGATTTTTTTATTTCAATAATTTTCTTTTTCCAAATGATTTTTTTTTTGTATATCGAAAATAATTCAGATTTTAAATTTAATTCTGGCTAAAGTTCTGAAGTTCACTTTCATACTTTAAATAAAAAATTCTAACTTTGTTATTCAGTTTATATAATTCTTATAATAATTAGAAAATGTTACCGTATTTATAATAATCTATTTTAAAACATTAAATATACCTCGATCATTCCGTTACAGTACGGGAAATTCCAGCAATTTGCCTTAAGGCACTTTGCCACATACCACTAGTTATAACTTTTATTAGCAAAATGGGCACGAATGTTCTAGATATCAGAGAGACAATAAACAGACAAGATCAATATTTATAAACTATTTTGTTTCTACATTTTGAATATAGTCATCTATAAATCAATCACTTTGAACTATAAATTCATTAGGTACCACACAAGTTGGCCAAAGTTTTCAGAATCAAATAATTAGTCAAAATACTTAAAAAAAATTAGCCTAAATATATGACACGAGAAAAAACAACAGTCCATTTCACACTCCAAATTTAATAGATGTTTTTGTATTCTTGAATATCTGAAATGTTTATTTATTTAAGATTTTACTTACTTTTGGCGAACAGAGGAGAACAACTTTGGACAAAGGACAACTTTATTGGGTTTTTACTTCCATACGTAGAATACTTTTCATGCGAGATTATAATGAAATAATAGAATACTTTTCATGCGAGATTATAATGAAATAATAGAATACAAAACAACTACAATATTAATATATATTTTAAATTTAGTTTAAGAGTAGCAAACATCGTAATGCTTCCCAATTTCTTAAAGAGCTGATAAAAGCAGCCAACAAGAGCTGTATTCTTTTGATATATAATACATTATTGATATAATTTGTTTGCCCATAATATAAATTTAAAGGTTTCAGGCTCTTGGGAAGTTAAAGATGTTATTACACCCTGGCATCAAAATTTTATAATTTTTCTTATTTGTTTATTTATTTTCGATAAGCTTTCTTTCGGTAGCATCTAAATCCGTCCGCACTTTTTTCCTGGATCTCTCAATATGTTCTCGACATGTGCCAAGAGTGGAAACAGATGTTTTTTGACCTAGCCAAAAGAAGAAAGTGTGACTATATTATTATCGCTGTCAAAACATTTCAAATTCTGAAACAAGACTATGAAGCCCCTGGGGTTATGGAGAAATAGCAATTGCGAGAATTTCGGCTAAGCTAATTTTTGTGGAGGGATTAAAATTTAGACCCAGACAACTGGCGGCAGTTCTAAAGATGAAGGCTGAAAAAAATTATATGAACATGTTATAGTAAAATTAACTGAAAGAATAATATCCTAATTCATTAAATATATCAAAACCAATTTCAATAAAATATTTGAAAATTTGTAAAATTTTGTTGTTCAATGGTTAGAACAGAAGTAATTTTATCCAACATACAAGACTTGTTTTATGGAACAAGGGGTATGGCATTGTGCCTTAAGGCTAATTGCTGGAACTTCCCGTATCAAATTATTTTTTTTAATAAAGAATTTTTTTTTGAACTTTGGAAAAATTTGATTTTCGAGAAATTTTAAATGTTTGAAAAAAAGAGTTTTTTGAAAAAAATGTTTTCCTCAATTTGAAATATTTTGGGAATTTTGAACTGCTTTCCAAAGCAATCGCACTACTTTAGCAGCATAGAGACGAAGTATCGAAGCGCGTAAACGCCGCGTCGCTATCTAACGGACGAACGGTGTTACGGAACCTATAGAAATGAAAAACAAAATTTAAACATATGATCAAAAACTCCATAAAATATTTGATAATTTGATGTGCATATCTAATGATCACTTTCGGCCGCTAAATGGCTTTTATTACTTTTTTTATTAGATCTCCGAAATCGCTAGACCTGCCTTCCTCAAAATTTAATCAGTTTTTCACCTTAATATCAATATAAGTAAAATGTTTTCGAATTATTAAAATCGGACGCTCCGTTCTCTAAAAACTGAGTTACCGTATTGGCACTTTTTGCCCCGTGTCTTTGGAACGGGTAGACCTGCTTTTGCCAAAAACTAATCAGCACGTCTCCTTAATAATAGGAATTGAAATTTTTTTTGAATTATTCAAATCGGTTGATCTGTGTTCCCGAAATCGTTGACAAAAATTTGTATCCACACACACACACACATACACACACATCCATTTTTCTAAGGTATGCAAAATATTCAGAAACTTTTGAAACGTAAATATATACTGGACATTTTTGATTTTTTTGCGATTACTATAACTTACTCTACATAGCATTAATAAATAACAAGTTATATAAAAATATTATATTGGTTGTTGTTCTAAAGAAATCTGCCAGTTCATTTTTAAATTGCAAGAATATCATTTGTTAATGTTCACGGTACTTACTAAACTGGCATTAAATTTATAATGATTAACATGACACGAACCTCACAGAATATAAAATTATCAATTATGGCTAAACAAACACTCAATTTGTAAAACTATTTGATATTTAATAGAAAATAACTAAATAAGAGCATGAAAGCTTTTTGCCAGTGCTTAGAACGGATTAATTATTAGCTAGATTATTTATGAATATGTAGTGTGATTTTATAAATTATTCACTAAATACCAACATGCAAAATAGTTAAAACTATAATTTGCACGCGATCAGTATCCAACTATATAAAATATGATCAGAAAAATAAAACTAATCATTCGTAATTTAGAATAAGCACTAAAAGCAATAATGTTTAAATCCAGTAATCTCATCATATTTCTAATTACCATTACCACAATTTTTGGTCAACATTTACTTAAAACTAAAAGATGTTGGTATATTTATGGAGATGACAGTGAATTGCATGATTTAATATATAAAAAAAAATTGCTCAGTAGTGATTCAGTATTTTCTTCAGAAAACATTCTATCAACAGAAGAAACTTCATCTAACTGTGATGGTTTTATAATATTACAGGCAGATATCAATCATCCAGAAATAATAAGAAAATTGCGTGCAATAAATAATACGGCAATTGTTGATACTAAAGTGCTAGTAATAACAAGAAATACTGATGAATCTTTGGATGAAATACAAACTTTAATTAAAACAATGTATCTAAATATTTTGATTGTGAAAGTAAATATCTATATTGAACAGTACAAATCATTTAAAATCAATGACACTAACATACAAATTCAAGAAGTGCTTGCACCTTCAATTGACTATAAAGAAAGTTTAGACGCAAATAGTTCACCTGAGGACATTGGCGCAAGTGGCAATTTTTTGGATAAAACTTTTGAAAAACAGAAATGGATTCCTTCACGAAATAAATTGACAGTTAGAATATTGATGGGCCGTTATGAGCCATTTAGTTGGGTAAATGAGAAAGGAGAGCCAAATGGTTTTGAATACCGAATTGCTGAAGGAATTTCTAGTGGGTGGAAGACCAGTATTATGACTGCGAAAGAAGCTGGAATAAAGGTGATAAATACTTTATTAAAAATTATTTCATATTTAAGTGCTGATATTATTCCCTATTTATCATAAAACAATATTAGATTAACATGGCGGATGCTGCAAATGGCAGTGTTTGGTACCATAAAGGTCAAGAAGATTTTTTGTTAGCTGGTGGTGCTGATATTGCATTATGCAGTTCTTGTACATATTTATTTGGAAACTTAAAGATAGTTCGCACATTTTTTGTTTATGATATGTTAGGCAGTACTTTTATGGTGCCTAAACCGCGTCCAGTCGACTCGTCTAAATTTTTATATTTATCAGTGGACAAAAATGTGTGGATTGGTTTTATAGGATCATTAATAATAATCTGCGTTACACTTTATATATTTGCTAAACAGTAAGTTATTGATTATTTTTACTAATAAATCATAAAATGAACTATATCAACAGATTCTTTTGGAATTTGCAGGCAACATATAGTTTTTTCTATTACATCACCTTATACAAGTATTTCATATTGTATGATGAGTATAGCAGATATTTCGTCAGGGCATGGTGCACATATGCCCGGATCCAGGACTATTAAAATGTTATTGTTAAATTGGTTATTATGCAACATGCTGAGTAAAGTATCAACTTCAATTATTTGATATTAAAATTATTATTTATACTATAGAAAAAAAATTTTTGTTGCAGTCACCGTGGCTTATACTACTCGCTACTCATCTTACTTGACCGAAAAAAAGTATGAACCACAAATAAAAACAGTGGAACAGTTAGCAAATACTGGTAAGTTTTCTTTAGTAATCTATTATATATAAATAAGTCGGGTTTTCCTTTCTGACGATATAACTCGTCTTTGCATTCGTTGGAAAAGTCTCGGGCTCCGTGAGGTTTATAGCAAAGAAAATTTTGTCTTTTTTCACATACAGCGTCATCTTTGATACTTAGCATGTACTGCAAACTAATATTTTTTGTCTGACTGCTACTCATTTGTTTGACAGCTACTCATTGTTCTCTGCTCAGTTAATTTCATGTGACAAACCAGCATTGTTTTCACTGTGAAATTGTGCAAAAAAAAAAAAAAAAGTTATTCGTTTCCTAACATTTCAATTGGAAACCATCATTTACGTGTATTGTGCAAATTTTTATTCAATTTCAACAGCAGGCAATTTTTTTCTTCATCTTTTAATCACTAAACGAAATGTTACATGAAATGAAACCATCTGGTGGTGAAACGGAGTTCGCCCGGTTTGTTAGTTAATAATAAAAAATATTATAATCACAAATTGGCTTCAATGAATTATACTAGTCAATGTTTAACTTCTCGTAGGGTAAGTGATAATAATGGGCCAAAAATCGAAAATGAAAATTTGTGCATATCTTTACGCTCCAGAGGTTTCTGAACATTTTGGCATATCTAAAAAAAAATTGATGTGTGTGTGTATATGGATTAAATTTTTCGTCGACGTTTTCGGAAGTACAGCTCAACCAATTTGATTGATTGAAAGAGCAATCGATTCCTACTAATTATTGCTGATTAGTTTTTGGGCAAAGAAACGGTTTTTGGGAACTGAGCATCTGTTTGGAATGATTCAAAAAACATTTAATTCGTAATGATGGGGCGATATGGTGATTAGTTTTTGCCAAAGACAGGACCAGCCGTTTTGAGTTTCGGAGCTGAATGTGTAAAAAATGATGTTTTATAAATGTTTTTGAGAGAGCAAAGCATCCGATTTGAATGATTCATAAACTTTATGCTTGTGTTGACGAAACGACTGTTTTTGGAGAAAGTAAAAAAAAACTATTTCAAAATTTAAGAAAAAAAAATGTCTAATTCACAAAGAATAATTTCTTGGAATGTCGGTTTTAATTCGAATTTTAATTTTAAATCAAGCCAAAATACTTGAAATAAATAATTTTAACTTTGCAATTCTGTTTATATGATAAGACAAGATTCTTTATTCAAACTACCCTTCGGGGTATCATTAAGTTTTATTTATTCACTTTTCATGTAAACTTATATGAACATCATTGTCCAATTTATAAGCTTTAATATTTTGTCTATAAAATACAAATAATGAAAGTTACAGTATTTATAATATATTTGAAAACATTTAAAATTCTTCGAATATTGTATTACAGTACAGTAAGTTCCAGCAAATTGCCTTAAGGAACGATACCATACACCACTAGTTCTATTATATTTTACTCTTTGCAGAAGGAATTAAATTGAGCGAAATTGCAAGACCTGATGTCAATCTTTTGATAAAAGGCGATTTGTCGAATTCTGAAAACTACTTTGTGAGAGAATTAGCACACAGTTCAGATCCATTTCCACCAGGAGGCTGGAATGAACTTGAAAAAATACTTAAAAAAGGAAAACGAGTGTTTTTCCTAAGATTTCTAAAAAACAAATATTTATTGGACGCAGTTCTAATCAATGAACGAGATTATAGGAATTTTATGGAACCCATGGACGTAGGTATCTATATAAACAAATTAGAAATGAATTTAATGATGATAAATAATTATATATTATAGGAAATTGTAACCCCATGCCAAATGATCCTAGCATTGTCACCAAGATCACCTTATTATAGACTACTAAGACGTAGACTAGCCAATGCTGTAGAACAAGGTCTTGTAAGTCATTGGATTGATCATTTTATGATCGAGAGAAAAAAATTTACATATGATAAAATCATAAGAAAACAACCACCAAAAGCCTTATGCATAGCAGATGTCAGGGGTCCTCTATTATTTTTAGTCTTTGGACAGACATTGTCAGTCGTGTGTTTTGTGGTTGAACTGATATATGGATATAAATATAAATCGAATTAGTAGGTTACACAAATAAATGAGTGCCCTTGAGCACAATTTATTGCATGAAACAAGGACTATAGTTTCACTAAATTATTTAAAATGTTTACCTATATAAGGTGAATATTAGTAGGTTGCATATCTTACCCCAAGGAAACTTATTGAACAAACATATATAAAAAATATAGAGTGTGTAAGAAAATGATGTCTATCAATTGTGTTTGACTTACTAATTTTCTTATACAATGTTAATAATTTTATTTATAAATACATATTCAAACCTTGATTGCACTTGTTCATTTTTTATCTACAATATGCTCAAAAACTCAAGAACAGGTGATCAACATTTATTAAAATTAACACATTTTAATAATAAAAATATTTTAAATATATTTAGAAAAAACATAGCTCAAGCACTATCATAAAACACTTCACGTTTATCATCGCTTTTTCATCAAAAAAATTTCATCCCTCTAATATTCAGACGCACCGCCCATACAACTCACACCCTTGAGGTAACGAATAAAACAAAGTTTGTGAGAAAAAATCGTAAGTGTTAAGAAAATATATGGAGCATTTAGTAAAAGTCATATAAATATATAATATAAACATATTCATAAATGTGTGTGATGTGTTGGTTAATTTTATGAATGAGCCGCGGTGGTCAAATAAAAATTCTGAAGGAGATTCGATGTAACAATAGTGATTGTTCGAACGCATGGAACTTTTTACAAATTTTCTCAGCTTGGTGTTGAGAAAAAGATTGATACATTAATTTCGACATAAAACTTTCAAATATTGTATTCACCTATTTATTTAAACTCATATATTCATCTATAGATAGTTTTCAGGATAGCGCAATTATGGGACTTTTAGCTCAAAAGATAAAAATAAATTTTGAAGAATATATAATTATAAAATAATTTTACGTATATATATTAGAGTGGTCCTAAATATAGATATTGTCCAATTTCTTTGCTCCCAAGGGCTCGAATGCTTCCAAGTTAATAAAAATAAAATTCTATGATAGTTTTAGTTCTTAATATTAACTTTAAGATAGTCCAAACTCCAACCAAAGTTTTTTGTGGAAATCATATGGGTAAAATTCCTGTCTTTTTTTAATTTTATGAGTGAATCAAAACTATAAGAATAACTTATATTAATCATAAATAAAAAAAATACACCTAAAATTTTTATATATTTTAGGAAGAATAACAAAGAAATTTTGGTTGGAGTGCGGACCATCTTCACGTTAATATTAGGAGCTAAAATTTTCAGAGATTTGTTTTTTATCAATTTGGAAGCATTTGAGCCCTTGGGAGCAAGGAAATTCGAAAATGTCCATATTAAGGCCCACCCTAATATATATATATATATATATATATAATATATATATATTAGAATAAAAATGGTCAATTAAACAGGTTTGTGGTAATTTGTTCATTTAAAATATTAAACTTGCAGTTATTATAGAGTAAAAACATATAATTATTGGGGACTTTTATCTAAAAAAAATCGTAATTAGCAACACATTAAGAATATTAGCTTTTATCTACACATGGCACAAGTTAATTATCACACTAATATGCAGAAAAATACAGAATTATTAGCTATTTCAGCTACTCGTTTATACCATTAATTATATGGTGGTTTACTTAGTAAATAGTACTAATACATGTTTATAAAACTAAATTGATGGGATTTTCTGTTTTAATCTTAATATTTTTAATGGCATACAATTTTGTGGGCATACAATTTTTTTCTATATAGAGGAGCTATGGGTAAGTAATAACATGCATTTTTCAATGAGATCTTGAACGATACTAAAATACTTTTTTTGTCTCGATTGAACAATTAGTAATTTCGAAAGTGGTCCATATGACAACGTTCAAGGAGTACACGTCAACGGAAAGGGATGATGTTAATATCTATTTTATTATCATTATGAAGTTAATTAATAAATGTCTTAATTTAGACTAGCATCTTCACTTTAAATGTTTAATACTAAAAGGCAGTACAAATACAAATTTATAAAAAAAAAATCGATATAGGCTAAATAGGAGGTCCATGGCAAAGTCTAAGGTGTCCAAAACAAGTTTGGTAACCTATGATGTAAACCGTACTACATAATATTATCATAGCTAGTGTTTTGCATGGAAACGTAATAAACAAAAGTGTGCTCTTTAGGTTTCAAAGCTTTCTGAACATTTTGGCATACCTTAGAAAATTGGATGTATATGTGAGATTTTAATAGTATATATGAATTTTGTTTACATTTCTATAGGATCCGTACCAATGCTTACGCGCTTCGATATTTCTAAAACAGCAACGCGCACGATTGCTTTGCAGAAAGTTCAAAATTATCAGAAAAATTAAAAGAAAAAAAAAATTCGAAATATAAAAAAATCAAATTTTTCAAAAATTCCATAATTCTCAAAAATCTCTTTTTTTTCAAAGTTTTCAAAAAGTTTTAATGGTTTTATGAAAATTCTAAATTTCGATATGAGAAGTACCAGCAATTTGCCTTAAGGCACGATGCCATAAACCTCTAGTTGTATTTATATTTAGATGTCATTCTAAAAAAAATTACAATATCGAAAACAAAGTCATACCACTAACCAGTCGAATAAGCGGCTCTCTTAGACCTTTACCAAAGTCTTCATTAGCTCGTTCTGTCCACAATAGCCGGCTTGACTTCAAACACGACTACGATAGTCGGAATATCCGTAATGAAAAAAACATCCTTATCCAACTCGAGTCCATTTCGTAACAACTTGTTAGTGGTTTATTGGGGCTCAAATTGTGATATAAAATGATTATATTAGGATGCAAAACCTAATCAGACTGTGTATCAAGTGATATTGACTGCGGGACGATAGTCTTAAGAACTCCGACTTATGCGAATGCAATAACAGACACTTTGGGTTTGTAAGTGGCTTGCGAAAGCAGGGTCGAAATCGGTAAAAAAATTAGATTATGAAACAAAGATTTGTGATTTTATAGATTTATGAAAATACACGTAACAAATAGAGCTAAATTAAAGTTTTTTTTAAATTTGCAATTAGATATTCAATTACTTAACCCTTACCGGCGGCATCCGAGTGGATAAGGTTAAAACTGTTTTTGCAATACTAGAATATTTATAGCTATTTAAGTATGTGTATCAGTATGTTGTCTACTTCTAAGTACTATTACTTTTGAATTATTACATTACAAATAAGAAATGTATTTAAATTAGAAGTAGGAACCGCCAATATGACACCAATATATATAGAGTCATACCGGTGATTCCAAATAAACTGTAAAAATATGTAAAATTTGCTTTCACTATATATGGGACGCTGATCAGTATAGGCAGACGAAGATCTTTGATATAATTATTTATTTTATTGTTACTTGTACACAACTGACTTAAAACGAACTAAATTACATGATTGAACTAATGCCTGTCTTCTAAATGTAATATGATTGAATTAAAAATAACTACTAACTACTACTGAATTACATGATTAAACTATTATCTGACTTCTGACTTCTAACTATTAAACTAAAATACGTACATTATTGAATTAAAACTGCCTACTAAATCACAAGTAATTAAAACTGCCTATTGTGTCATTGCAAGGCTTTATATACTGGCAAAGTAGGGTGGCTTATTAAATTTTTAGGTAAAAATAATTTATTACTTTGTTTATGTTATTTAACATTGTGAGAAACAATAGATGACTAATAGTTATTTGGGTAGTTTTCTGGTTTTTCAAATCTTGAGAACGAACGTTATCGCACAATTGCAAGAACATACTGCAATGTTGTAAGAATGAATAATCAAACATATTACGTAGTTTGTATATTGACCGTTATAATTAATAATAATAGTAACAAATACGAATGAGATACGTATATCTAGTATTAGACACTAATCGTAAAAGGTTGGAATTTTAATAAAAATCGATGGCTATAACAAGCGAAAATTGGCCATAGATGATCATTATTGATAATTATGAACAAAGCAAAATAAAAATATTCGAATCGAAAACCCTTCCCACAACATCTAAATCGGACTGCAACTTCAATGATCTTATATTATTGCTAATAAAAGTAAATTGTAAACTTTATTATAAAACGTTAAAAATTCTGTATATAATAAACATGCCATGTAGAGGAGCTTTTTACCCAGAAGCACCAGACCCTAAATTGGTTTATATAAAATGCAAATTCCATATTGAATATTTAGTTAAATTACTTGGTTTCTGATAAAAAAATAATAAAAATTGATGATTTATTAGTCTTTTTTTATTAAAAATTTTGAAAATAATTATATATTATTGTTACTACAGAAGCCATAAATTTCTCTTATTTTTAATTCTTACTCTTTTTACTCTTCACCGCATTTTATATAACTCAAAAATAACCCATGTAAAAAAATAATTCATTATTTCTTTTATTTCAAGTAAAAGTAAACAAGTTTGAATTGTGTTTTAAGAAAGTATGTTAATTTAGTCTTTTTTTCTTAATTTGTGTGTTATTTAAAAAAATATTTTTCTAACAAAAGATTTATTTTCCCTACTTCGGCTCTGTATATTACGATACTCCACTTAGCTGACGGCATATTTATATTATAACACATGTTATTTCACGCTCTGGTATTAAATTTTATAATTTTATTAAGCCTTGTTATTATTGTAACGAAAGTGTACACAATTCTTGTTAGTTCCAATTTGAAACACATGATTTGCACATAAATAAAATTTCGATAACGTTTGGTATTTATTACACTTTTACCTTTGAAGTTATTGAAATCAGCAGAAAAAAATCTGCATCACTCAATTTTTTTTGAAAGAGAGCTTTCCAAATATGAGAAGATGAAAGCTCCAATGTATTTCTCTTTTTGAAATCTTATCTTGGTTTCTTTGAAAAATTGGGAAAAGGCGAATTATATTATGAAATATTTATTATGTAATAAAATAACATCAATTATAGATAGGTCAACCATTGGGTTGCAATCCAAAAATATATGTCAAAAAAAATTGAGCACGACAGATCATAAGATGATTGTTATATTCAGATTGCTTTTAAAACATGAAAATAAATAATCTCTTTTGCTAGTATTATTAGTATATATATATATATATATATATATATATATATATATTTATATATATATATATATATATATATATATAAATTTTATTTCTTTTCTATGATATATCTATTAAAAATACTACCTCAAATCGTATCATAATTTATGAATTCATAATTTACCTTCTAAATTAGTCCTGATTACTTGTGATATTTATTGGTAATTATATTTCCATAAACTCATAATCAACCCACATAAAAAGAGTTATATAAAATCCCAAAAAGCAAACGCCGCTTTTAATGTTTTATCTCGTATTTATGTTAAATTTATATCTAGTAGTAAAAAAATAATTATGTTGGTTTTGTAAATTAGTTATCAAACCTGTATTACAGAACACAAAATCATGTACCGATTTCGTCGGCATAAGAACAAAGATTTAGTTAATTACCTGACTCCAAACATTAAATAAAAAACTGAAAGGGTTGATACGGAAAAGAAATTTCTGATCTAGTCACCCCTAAGATATATAATTCATTCATTAGAAAAGGATACTTATACATATGCATGTGCATTTGCACCTGGACCAGGACGACATTGGAGAAAATGGTATTTATATTAGTAAAGGCTTTTTAGTGTTAAGTAAGCTTCGAAAAAATATATCCTCACAGAACAATATATTCTCAGCTTTGTCCAAAATCTATAATGTAAAGTTCGAAGTTGTGCCAAATTGCAAAAAACTATTACGACAATTTACCTTAAGAAAAAGATTTAAATTTTTAAAATTGGTTCAGCCGTTTATGAGAATACGTCCACGAAAGGTGTAATTCAAGCTAACATTAAACAACTAAAAATTGTGAAAGAAAAATCTTAGGTAAAAACTAAGGTAAGGTTAGAAGTTATTTTGGTATGTTAAAAGTTATTTTGCTACAAATACGAGTTAATCTTTTTAATATTTATATAAATATGTAAATATCATAGCAATTCGAAAAAACATGCAAAAAATCAAAGATTTTAATATAACTAAAGTTTCTAGAAACTGCAATTGCAGAAATTATTAAATTTATATTCTGCAATGATAAATCGAGACATTTAAATACCTCAAAATGCTTCCAATAAATAAAAGGTTTAGCATTATTTTTTTAAAAAAACATCCCATATATCGATGATAAAATTTAGAAGACATTAATTTCATATTACTACAAAAGAAGATTTGATGTATTTAAAATCTCATAATTCATTTCCCAAAAGCCGCAAAAGGGGCCACCGTATCGAATCGATTCAGAATCATTAAGGTTATATAATGGACAGCTCAATCACCTTTGTTCATTTTTTTTAAATTAATACTAAAAAACAGTAAATTTTTACAACTTTTTCAGAGAATTTTGTATTTATATTAATTGCTTGTTGGTAATATATTTATATTTTATTGGCAGATATAGAATAAATCTTTTTTTGGGTATTTGAGCAGTAGAAGAAACATTTTTTTCAAATTAAAGGGAAAGGTTTCAAATCTGATTGTTTCGTTTTAATAATTATGAAATTGTGCAAGGTTTATAATATGTAATTATTTATTAAGCAAGTTAAACAATTTCAAATCATCATGAGGGACCAAAGGAACTTATATATTGAGTTATGTCATAGTAAAACTCTACATTCTGCAAAAGTAACTTCTCTAAAATTACTTCGGTCTTAAAAAAAATCTTTTGAATTTTGCCTTATTATGGTAGTATTAAATTAAGACTATAGCTCATACCAAACAGACGGAAAGCAAAAACAATAAATTTAGAAGATTTTTTTATACAGTGCGTTGCAAAAATTATTTTTTTATATATACATTCTCAATATAATCAATTTTGCTGAAAACCCAAATAGAGAAAAAATAAAAGCCAACGAATATCGAAGATCGGTGATAGGAATAATTTTGTATTTTGGCAGGTATAGTGAAATTAAATTTGACAGGTATTTAACCATTCAATTTATTAAAATCAATCATATAAAAGTAAACAAGGTAGGAATTGGTTCCAATATTTCAGCATTTCTAGGTTTTCAATTTTTCACTCAATATTTTTCAATAATAAAGTTATCAAGTATGATACCATTTTACAATCCTGATGTTAAAATCCCAAATTTTGATGAAACTTATCAACACACTTTAGTTCATTTTTTTTAAAGGAGAGCCTCTTAAAGTCAGCTGATTTTAAAAATTGTAAATTCATAGTACAACAAGAAGTCTTAATTCTTAAAAACTTGGAGCAGTTTTGTTATTATTTCATATAGTTAAGAAAATACTATTCACAATTACGGTTCCAAAGTTTAAATAAACTAAATTAATAAAAATTAACCACAATAACCAAATAATTTTACCAAAGCTCTAGGTTGTACTTAAAAGCTCATAATTTTCTAGCAACGTGAGATAATTTTCTTTTTTAAAGATTTTCAGGACGTTAAGATCTGGGATACCTTGTATAAAGCACATGAGCAGCAGCTACTAGTATCCATTATTTAAAAATGATAATATTATTAAACGTGAAAATTAATTAAAATTAACCACATTAACTAAAAAATGGCCACAATTTCACCAAAGCTCTAGGTTGTACTTAAAACTCATAATTTTCAAACAACGTGAAATATTTTTTGTTTCTAATTTTTTTAGGAGAGTTGGGATGTACTATAGTAGCTACTAATATCCATTATTTAAAATTGATAATGTTATTAAACGTGAAAATTAATTAAAATTAACCACAATAACCAAAAAATGGTCATAATTTCATCAAAGCTACAGGTTGTACATAGAAGCTCATAATTTTCTAACAACTTGAAATATTTTTTCTTTCTAATTTTTTTCAGGAGAGTTGGGATATAGTGTAGTAGCTACTAGTATCCATTATTTGAAAATGATAATGTTATTAAACGTGAAAATTAATTAAAATTAACCACAATAACCAAAAAATGGTCATAATTTCATCTAAGCTATAGGTTGTACTTAAAAGCTCATAATTTTCAAACAGCGTGAAATATATTTTGCTTCTAATTTTTTTCAGGAGAGTTGGGATGTACTATAGTAGCCACTAATATCCATTATTTAAAAATGATAATGTTATTAAACGTAAAAATTAATTAAAATTAACCACAATAACCAAAAAGTAGTCATAATTTCATCAAAGCTCTAGGTTGTACTTAGAAGCTCATAATTTTCAAACAACGTGAAATAATTATTTTTTCTAATTTTTTTAAGACAGTTGATATCAATACTATCACTACGTTTCGGTTTGACATTGAGATTTGGGACACCTTGTACAAAGCACATAAGCAGGATCTACTGATATGAATTATTTAGAAAAGATTCTTGCCTATATCTACTTATATCGCTTCTCAATAGAATTCTCATTCTGATCTACTAAATATAATCAAGAACTCATTAAACATAATCAAGAAATTCTGATCCTTTAATAAATGACCGATATGATAGTTCACAATTAAAATTGATACTCCAAAAATCTGAAAATTCTTAAATCTTCTCACAATTTTGGAATCGAAGGTGGATTCCAAAACCCGTAGATTCACACAAATTTAAAAGGGGATGATCCATTTCCAATAATGCGGTCAGTTTCTAACAAATCCAGAAATAAACATCAAACGAAACGAGATCAATACTAACACAGTTGCATTTGAAACTAAAGAATTGTTATAACGAGATACTAAGCCCTGAAGATTTATGAATAAGGGCAATGCAATTTGTAGCTAATAAAGATGTTTAAACGATTCGCTGACTCTTTGATATATTGGCGGCGTGCGTCGGCGGATTCGGGCGGATCGCGGTATATTTCTTGAATTTGCTTTTCGGCGTTTCACCATCAAATGCGTGGGACTAACATTAATATCCTTCTACAGGCAAATAATTTTAATTTATTATCTTACAGGCAAATCTGTATGATATCTCCATTATGTAAAAAAACATCAAAAACATCAACTTGCTCTAAAAACATCAGGATTGTCTCTGGACAATGCAATAATGCAATAATGTTCAGTTCTGCAAAATTTAATTAAAACTTAATTAAAATTATATAATACATCATTCTATTATTATTAATCACTTATTAATATTTATTAACAATTACTTTCCGCAAAAATCTCTTCTAAAAATAGAAGCATATCTATTTTTTTACCCAAGATAGAGAAAATATTTACCTTACCACATTGTTCTCGCTTAAAAATATTTGACTGTCGTTCCTGCAAATTTCAATGCTTCTTATGGTAAATAATTTTAATTTGCTATCGTACAGGCATCATTATATATTTTCTATTAGAAAAAAATGATGCTTGCTAGCACTCATTCATCTGAATTATCTACGTGAATACGCAGATAATACTTAGAGGAATCTCACCAAAATTTAATTAATATCTAAAAATAACTAGTGGTGTATGGAATCGTGCCTTGAGGCAAATTGCTGGAACTTTCCGCAGCGTAACGAAATGTTCGAGGAAAATTAAATGTTTTCAAATAGATTATTATAAATACTGTTACATTGTCTAGTATTCAAAAGAATTATGAATTACAAATTTAAAATGATTTATTTAAAGTATATAAGTAAGCTTTAGAACTTTAGCGAGAGACAATTTTCAGCTTAACACTCTATGGTCCGCGTAACTTTCTGGTCACTTTTGGGTCACTTTCCAAATATTTAACTATTTTAGCGATAATTTACCAAATAATTATAGCGTTTTTGCTGAGATGAATCACTCATAAATGTTGTCAAGGCAAAAAATATCATTATTTATGACCTTTGCTAGGCTGCTCAACTTGAAATACTATTTTTATAGTACAGACTTCACATAATTCATTAATACCAAAAAACGGTCCAAAATTAATGTTTTAGTTTTCATTTGCGTATATAGGCTTGCAATTACTGATTTTTGGGGCCTGCCATTTTTTTGGATGTAAAATAAAAATTTGGCCTATGGAGGGTTATCCAACAGTCTCTGTTTTACTGTTTTTGAATTTTAATTCCTGCTTAGATACATAGCACGAATTTCTATTAATTTGGCAGTATAATATTTGCTAAGAGTGAATTAGCAAATTAACAAAAATCTCTATAAATTAAATGCATAGTCAACTGAAATTTTCAAAAACTTTGCGATATATTTTATAGTGCAAAGTTTATATATTTTTTAAAGAAAAAGCAATCAGTAAAATTATTTAACTTTTGTTCTAAAGATATTACCAATATATTTACGTTCAAACAAGCTTGTCTATATTCATATATAATCCATATTAATAATGTAATTTTCTCTATCCATAATAATGTTATTTTGAAGAAATAGATAATAATGGTCGTTTAAATAAGTTAACCAATTGTTTACTGCGTTTAGCAAGTATATCGTATTGAAATTTATATCTTTCATGTATTCTAAATTATTAATAACTTTTGATTCTGACTTAACATGTAATCGCCACGATATCAGATTAATTTTTCACGTGGGCCAGGCAAACTTTATTAGATAATTTAGTTAAAAATGTATCTATCAAGAAAACTTAATGTATCAATAGAAGTTTTTCTTTCCAAAAATTCTGGAATAACACTATCTTTTATGTCACATATATATGACAGACGTGGCCCAATATTAACACTTTTTTCTCGACAAGTCGACTCAGTCTTGGGCCAAAAAATTTTTGGCGCTTGGCTTTTGTTCCTAATAGGCCAAACTTTCGACCAATACTGCAAATGTATAGTTTACATCGGACATCTGTGACAAATATGTCTGACATGGCTCTGGAGGAATTTCTAAACGAAGAGATTCTAGACAATATGAATCTGCTGATATATGAGAAAAAAATAAATACCTGGCGTAGTAGTAAATTTCTCTATAATGCGAAGAATGATTCTTTGTTATTTATTGGAAGGTGAATGCGCCCCGAGCAAATATTAGTTTAGCGAAAACACCTTTTGTAAGAAAACGAGGTCTAATTTGATGATTAAAAATCAAACTGCAAATTAAAATAAATTACACCCCTATATAGAGACTGAGGATACAAAATACTAAAAAAACACTAGAATTAAATCTTGTTAGATTCTGCAGAATCTTGTTGTTAGATCGATAGCAGAACGAAGTTCTAAGTAGATTCTCGTTGGACATTTAGTCCATTCAGTGAGAAAAGCAGATTAGATGGACTCTTGAAATCCAAAACAAAAACAACATATATGCAGTACTAAAAAATAATTGCAACAAATAGATTATTCAAAAACTTTATGCAAAAATATTAGTTTATTTTTCTAAAATACTTATGAACCGTTCGTGTTAATATAATCGTTAAAAAATATTACAAACAAACTGTGACCTTTACCATTTGCACTTTTCTCTTAAATTTTTATCAAGATACAATTTATATAACCCTCAGTACAAGAGGTTAATTACAATTCATAAATTCACGCAGAATAAAGGAAAACAGCCTATTCTATCGGCTTGGAGTACAGATTTTATCATCTGCCAACTTGTTTTAATGGAATTATAATTAAAGAAATAATTTAGTAACTTACATGAGTAATATATTATCTATTCAATTTATACAAAAATATATTGAGAGTATGTAAAATACAAGGTCGGAGCCGGTATTAAACTATAGATGGTAAAAAGAGTATTTGTGAGAGAGCGAGTGCTATTATAAGTACTTAATAATGTAAATGGTACTTATAACAAAAAATACTAATAAAAATCCCAATAGCATTTCTACCTTATGTAGAAACAACTACATAAAGCTCATTTTTCAACTTTTTTGATGTACTTTAAGGAATAGGATTTTTGTCTAGAGTATAGATTTTGTTCATAAAAATTTTGTCTTTTTGTCTCAAGAGTCTAAGGTTATATTACATATTTTAAATTGGTATGCTAATCTTTATTTGACGATTTTAGGATGTAGATCGAAAATGATCACATCCTTCTATAATATTATAAGTTATTAGTTATCAAAAAGATTTATTCTCGCAATTGTAGGTACATTATGTGCGAAACGATTATAGTCTCTGAACTATGAATATATATAAATATATATATATTATCTTGGATTTAGATCATGTGATATGAATTATAGTACCATGTTTGCTATTTTCTGAATCACAATTATTTAAAAT
The DNA here is from genome assembly GCF_003426905.1 of Ctenocephalides felis. Classification (NCBI taxonomy): domain Eukaryota; kingdom Metazoa; phylum Arthropoda; class Insecta; order Siphonaptera; family Pulicidae; genus Ctenocephalides; species Ctenocephalides felis. Next base: position 43,124,406 of record NW_020537758.1, read on the forward strand.
TTATGTTAACAAACAATGGTCTTCATATCTGCACATACGTATTGTAGTAATCAAACTTATCCAAAAATAATCGGTACATTACAGAGGTTATAAGTAAGAAAATATATATGTAAATTTTCCTAATAATTAGTTATGAAATAAGCTCATAGGTGTTTCAATAAGTTAATGTCTTTTGCTAAATTATTTAATAATACTGAATTTTAATAATAACCCTTAATTTTTCTTCACCTGTTGTATATCATTAATACTAGAGTAACATGCAGCCCAAGTTTTAGACTGAGTAACAATAATTTTTTTAACAAAATCATATACATAGACATGATTACAATTTTTAACTTATTTTATATTTTTTTTTAGTAACAAGACAATTTGAATAAAAATGACAACTTTTGGGTTCAAAATTGCTAGCTCTTCCATTACCCACGAATATGTCTATGTAGATAGATTTTGTTCGATGTAATTATTATTACAGCACAGCAGGATATTAATACAACACTTATAAGTTTACACATGTTTTATGGCGTTATTTAATAAACATAACACGTATTAAAATGTCAAATTCTGTGATATATGCTCATATATTATTCGCGAATCGAATCGTGCATGCGGGTCACTTATATTGTTAACAAAACTATAAATAGTGATGTTTTTAAAATTCTCCACGGAAATCCTCTTGTTTTAACAAACAGTAAAACAAAACTCAGAAATAATTACATTGTTATATTATAAATAATTCCGGAAATAAAATGCTTGTTGATAAATAGTTCGATACTATAACTGGGATATTAATTACTATTAATATTCCTCATACATGCAGTTTTTACGTTTCTTAAACAAGCCTAAATATGCTCCAAATCAGAATTTTGTCTGTAAATATATCATAAAATTTCAATAAATAAATCTAGAAATTGATTTGAAAATAAAGATACAAAAACTATAAAAGCAAAATAGTAATTAACATTTTCTGTAATTACTTATTTCTTAAGTTATACTAATGAATATAATATCATTTATAAGATCAAATTCAGTAGCAGAAAGACTCTGCACATCATTTACAGGTTTTTACACACAGTAGATGATATTGATAAAACATCAGGGTCGTGCAACTATTTACATTAGTAAATTTAATTTTTAAATATTTATTCAATAAGATATTTAAATTTCTGAATTTGCACAAAAAGACACATTAGGCATACTCTGAAAAATTGGAAATTCAGAAATATATTAGATGGTTCACAATTTTATCAGCTGTTAAAAAGATAGAAGTCTTATAAGAACTGCATAGATTCTTTTACTGAGAGTTGTAGAAGTTGTATATTTTATTTAAAAAATAATATTTGTAAGCGTTTCCATAGTAAAATATTCTGGTGCGTCACAGGTATTAAAATGATTCCGATTAATAAAACAATTGAAATATAAATACTTTTTATAAAAAAAAATTATAAATATTATTGAAAAGTTAATAGAAATAATGTAAAAAAAATCCTGCTATTATAATTTTATAAAATAGAAGCAAGTTTGTAGTAGATATTATAAAGCTCTCATTATAAAGTTGTATCTTATGTGAAATTACTTTTTCCATTGACAATATTTAGTAACAATTAAAACAATCCTGTATATTAGTATAATAATTATGCTATAAATGGTATCATATTTTCAACGATCGATAAAGAAAATCAATAGTATATGAGAAAAATTTCAAAATTTGATAATAATTGCTATTCACGAGATATCTATATAATAAAAAACTGTGTTTTTGTCAAAAAAAATTAATAAAATAGACAGAATTCACAAAGGTTTTTTTTAGCAAAGAATTAAATTTATTGTTTTAAATTTTTGACTAGATAGAATGATAAATAGTCAATTTCCCCAGTCAACTCCTAGGACTCTAGCACTATTATAAATTATTCCACTTTTTCGACGATATTTGCGATATGACGTACTTAATTAATTACAGCATTAAACATGTCCAAGTTTAAAATTTAAAAAAATATTATGAATGCAAACATCATTATCTTTGATGTGCATATGTATCTATAAATAAAGAACAGACCATATGATATGTACAACGCAGTTTGTATCACAAGCTCCTTTTGCGAAGGTTGAAATATTTTAATTCGTGTATTCACCAAGTGACTAAAATGAAAGCTGTAATATTTTTGGTGGCCATCTCGATTGTCCAATGGGCAAACTGTGATTACCATCCACCACCTTACGCATTTTCTCAGTACAGACCAGGATATTCTTCTGTGGGCCAATATTATAAAAGCCTGAGAGATTTTTGGACAAATGCAATCAGTACAACAATAGTCATCACTTTCAAGTAGGAACCCAAGTTATGGAAACGTTTGCTGTACCGTCAAGTCCAATCCCAAGAGTGGAAACTTTTTCAGGAAAGCTACTAGAGAGGTGTCATTCACCAGGTATGAGAAAATTTATAATAATAAAAATCACATTTTGTTGGTAAAACCTCGCCAAGGAAAAAAAAAGATCAATACAGATTCTTAAAAAAAATCTAGTAAAATTAAAATATTTTTTGTACCTTTGAATACATTAATGAATTATACTTGTAGCTTGTGCTGATTTTGTATATACGCAATTTCAAATTTGTGTCGGTAACGTAATAATATTTTTTATTCATCTTAAAAGCAAAACAGGAGATAAATGATTTTAATACAATTTTACGAATTACATTTTTAAAACATAAATTGTTTGTAGTAGTTTAGATAGAATAATTTAATCTAGACCAATTTTTTGGCCCAAAACCATAAACTTTTGAATAGAAAAACCTTCATCGAGAGTTTATCATTAATATTACATTTAATTTAAATTATTATCCTTCATTTATATTGGAATCGTTTTTTTGGTTAGACTATAAGGTGACATTGCAATACAAAGTATTAGTATATCATGATAAATATATTTATAGAAAATAAAACATATTCTATAATATCCAACATTAGATGAAAAAAGTGTATTTAATGTTAATTTGAAGTTATGCTTTAGATATTTAATAATATTCAAAAAAATATCAAATATTAGTCGTTTATTGAAAGTATCAAAATAAATTAGGATAATACTTTAGTAAGATCTACCTCATTTTCTAATAATTTATATCTATCGGTAAAGTTTTATTTAATATGTATTTTATACCTATTATTTTAAAAAATAATTAATAATTAATTTAAATTAAATTATTTTTACAGTGGGATCGAGAAATAATCGCACAATTAGCTGTGTTCGTGCCCTGGACCAATATGTAAATGGCCAAGGAGGCTATGCCACTCTTGTCAATGGTGGAGTTGGCTGGAAAAATGTAACTTTACTCCTATCTTCTCAGACTGGCAAAGGATTTAACTTCTTAGTTGAAATTTGGGGATATTAGATTAGAAATATAATGAAAATGTGAATATAGAAAAAAAATTAAATATACAATAGTATTTTAAATTTGGCACACATCTATCTATGCATCCATAAATAAAGGTTATATACAGCATTCATTTATAATTGTTTATGAATTATAATGATTTTATGAAGTTTAGTATATGTTCACCAATGTAACACCAATGGCAGTGTTATAATCTGTGATATATATATGAGGTAAATTATATTCCGAAAAATGATGAACCTAGAACTATTGCTATGCTTTTGATAAAAGTCCAATGAATAATATATAATACAATTCAGAAATCGACACCTACATCTTCTTGTATTTCAAAGTAAATTAAAACAAATTATTATTCGTCCATAAATAATTTTATTACCAACTTCAAATTATATTCAATAGTTGTGAAATAATTGGATCCATTAATGTATCGAGAGCAGTGCAAAAGAAATTCCACAAGTGTATCAAAATACAGCCAGCAGTGATAATTAAAAACATCTTTAAGTAAAGCTTGGATAGATTAATTAGAGCAATTTGAAACGTTATCAAGACTATCTGAAAAGAAGATTTTAAGCCTGGATTAATGAAGCTGATACATGCTCTTTGAGTTGAGACCGCAAAATTAAAATAATTTGTTTTATTATGTATAATTAGTTATTTTTTGCTAATAGCTGACTAGTACACAGATGAACTCGCGGATAGGTAAACAAGTGGACAGGTAAACAAGTGGATAAGTAAAAAAGTAGACAGGTAAAAGAGTAGATGAGTAAAAGAGTGGACAGGTAAAAAAGTAGACAGGTAAAAGAGCAAACAGGTAAAAGAGTAGACAGGTAAAAAGTAGACAGGCAAAATAGTAGACAGGTAAACGAGTAGACACGTTAACGGGTAGACAGGTAAATGGGTGGACAGGTAGGCAGATACAAAAGTAAACAAGTGGACCACTTGTATCACTGCTCTATAGGTCTATTGATCAAATTATTTACACTTATCGGTAAGTTCATGCAACTTGCCTTAGGTCAAAATGCCATACACCTAGATTCATTATTTGTTTACTCTACAGTTTGGTTTTATCAATAATCTATCATTAATTAATCCCGATGTCTAGACGTGCGAAGTCATTAGCATGCATGTGCGGAATTTTTGGTTGTTCTTTCCGAATCGTTTAGGTATTAATTAGTTCTCAGTTCTTATTTGAATGCATTTTATTAGGTAGAAGGATATCAAACAACGGTATAAGCTATAAGAAATATACGCCGATTGAAATGTGTGTGGTCCATATATTTATCTCGGGCGATATGAAACACAAATGAGACATTTAGTTAAAGGACCATTCAGTTAATAAAAGAAAATATAAATATTACTAAATTGATAAAACTTATACAAAAATTGACATCAAAAGTTATTTATAAATACAGTCAATGATTGGGTATGAATATACACACAATCAAATTAATAGAATGTGACTTGACTAATTAGTTCAGAAAATATTTATAACAGACATTTGCTTTAATGCAGGCACGTATATAAATCTTATAGGTTCTTCAAATTATAGTAATTATTTCAAGAATTATACTGTAAGGTTACCAGTAATTACCACATATGTAATTATTGCAGTGTATAGTATATCAATAATAAAGGAATTCTTAAATGATAGAAAAGCCTCAGATCAGATGAACACATTTTGCACGACATTTTGTTCATCTATCAGAGGAAAATACTTAGGAATCGTCAGAAATAGTTACTAGTGAATGAAACTTGATTTTTTTATTTTAGTGTAGATGATCATCTTCTGATTTGTAAACTAAGCCTTAAATATTTATACCTGCATGAGTTAATGAACGGAAACAAATTAATTAAAGTCACAATTAAACGGCGGAAGAGATCATTTGCGGCTTTCGATGAAGAATATTAAACCGATTCACCTACAATTATAATGTATTTGTATTAACAGAACTTAATTTATTAATAAGATAAATAAATGTACTCACAAAATAAATATTTTTACGATATTATTATATATGCGATACGATAAAAAATAGTAATTACCAATTGTTGCAATTGAAAAATTATTGGCCTTATTTATTGAAATGGCTGGAAATATTTTATAGGAATATTGTATATAGAGCACTCAGAATTGATTAAAAAAAATTAGAGACATTTTAATTAAAATAATTAGGATTGGAATAGCAGTTAAATTATTTGGTCAGCAGGAGCTAAAGTCTTCTATTTTTATTTAAAATTGAGGATAAGTTTTTAGACACTCGATACTTTGGGATCAAGAACACTAGCAAAAGACAAATTTTTACTATTTAATCTATGGTATACTGAATACATCATATTTATAATAATTTTGGCAGAATACAAAATTTTTATTGTGATTAGCATATTTTAAGCTAAAGTTTTACTTCATACTTATAAAACTATTTTAGATCTTTAGAAAAATAACAAAATGATAAAACCACTACTGGTGAAAAAGAAATAACGATTTGGAAAATTCTATACCTCAAGGACATTAGTTGCTCTAATTTCTTTGAAAAATTAAACATTTCCAGAAGTAACCGCAGTTGCATTTGACAATATGCAGAAGTGCACATTGCACATTTATTTATGTACTTCGGCAAGTTTCAACAAATCAAATTCTAAACTTTGTGAAACGGAGAATCTATTTATTGCAAGCTATACGTGCGCCGATTTTAAAAGAATTGGTAGATAAATAGATAATGTGTAACAGCATGTGTAAAGTTGTTAAAATATCAGCAATTGTGCAATACGGAACTTGGATAATAAGCGACAAACCGGAACAATTGTTGGGTAACAAGTAATTTTTATTGCTTGTAATTTCGGTGCTTTCATTGTATTTTAGTTGTTACAACATTGAAAATGTAATACGGTGAAATCAGTACAACAAAACACCCCCTGGAGGTTGACAATGCTAGTTTATACCTTTCTAAACACCGTAGTAATTTGGATGTTAACCGGACATGTCAGAATGGTAAAGCATCCCAAACTTTAAAAAAGTTACAGAATTTACTAAAAAAAAATAAAAATTAAAAATTTATATTGTTGGTTGAAGGTTGTATTCACTTAATTAATTTAAATTACAATGCATTAGTTTAATCATTTTTTTGACGGAATGGGTAGTTATGTTCCAGTTTTCATACAAAATGATACTGAATACTATCAAAATATCATGTATTTGCTATATCATAATAAATATCATTTTACACATATAATGAAACATCAATCATATATTATCAAGCCACATCTCTAAGATGCATTTCTGATAATATTGTTTTTTTGACATTCGTACGTTTTTGAGGTTAGGTTTTCTATCTAAAACGCTTGAGTGCACAGCAACCACATAGGATTTTGGCAGTTTTTGGTACCACTTTATATAAAAACTGCTGCATTACATAGCCTTGTCATAACACTGGTCTATTTTGCGGCAGAATTGTCGCCTTAGTATGAAAAGTATTCTATAATAAAATTGCAACGTGATCTTACAGGACTGAACTGCATTTAATAGTACTGTTTGGGAAACACTGTCCTCCAGATATATCCTTGCGCAATATTGTGTAATGTCAGTGTCCAAAAAAATGTTCTTGATATATGTCCTGACTTTTGTAAGCGCATCCTACTGTCGGAATAATACAAAATTATAAAAGAAGTTCCGGTACAAATATTCAAGTGCTTTTAAATATTTTTGAAAGTGGCGCAAATGTTGCAAAGACATCCGGTCACGAGCCAGTCGGAACTATTATTTCTTCCGAAATATATGACCAGGCTTTATTCGACTTAAAAGCCGCTTTAGTTAAGAGCCATAAATATAAAGTGTTGTAATATATTTTTTATAAATACTTCAAAAATTTAGTTCTCTTGTTAATGTGTTTTTAGAGTGATTTTACTAAAATATTTGGTTTAATTAGTGCTGATTTATTGCTTAAAGCGGCAATTAAAAATTGCTTTGAAAAAAAAATAGAGTGTAACATCTACTTGAGTTAAATGATAATACTCTTGTCCATGTTAGTCTGGAATATTTTTTATAATAAGTTTATCTTGAATAAATTTGTTTTGTAAAAATATACATAGATACATCCATTTTGTTTGAATAGAATTCAACGGTTTGGTTTCACTATATGTGCTTCTAAAATTTCATATAGCATCATTTATTCATCACAAATTTGGACTTTTTCTTCAACAAAAGTCGAATTTAAAACGCATTTGAATCTCATCTACTTCATACTGTTGCTAATTTCAAACAATGCTGGATTTCAAAAATACAAGACACATTTGTTACAAAAAATCTGTCACAGTTCTGCTCGAAGTTTTCATTAATTTGTATTTTATTGCATTTTGTGGCAAAAACATATAAAATTTGCACATTAAATAATAATTTTAGGTACATTTTAGGTAAAAATCTTTACAAAAGTTCCTTGGTCATTAGGTAGATAATAGCATTGCATCATATGATTCTTTGTATAGAAGACCCAGGTTTAAAGTTACGGGAGTTGTAATTGTCCATTGTCATAGGAAGGCGTGAAGATCTTCAGTGATCTAAACAGAGCCGGATTTTGTCAAAAACAGGGTAATATATTTAAAATTAAAAATAATTCTAAATATTTAAATATTTTGTTTATGTCAAGGGTATGGATCGCTATACTATTTATTGATTGTGCTTAACATTTTATTGATTATAGATAATTTTCCCTACTTTCAGATGGATATCAAGCTGACGAAGATGTATATAACTACAAGGACAAGGAAACTCAATAAAAAATGTTTATATAACTTGCTATAATATATTCTACAAATTATAAAATATGACTTTGAAAGTAATTCAAAATAATTTCGATTAAAATCTTGCTATTAACTACAGAAGGTTCGAATATAAAGCAACAAAATTGCACATATCGTACGAAAATATATAGATTTATAACCAAAATTTTACTTTATATTAAAAAATAATTTTTTATAATATTATTTAAGGATTTGATTTTTATTTTCATTTTTTATTTATTGTTGGACCAATAGATATAAACTGTACATCAAAATCTACAGTTTTTTTTTTTATTATGATTTTAACGTTGAAAGTGCTTATACACGTACTATTAAACAAGCATGTAACATAAAATTATTGATATTATAAATGACTTTGCTATCTATGATATAAATAAGAAAAAAATATAATATATAAAGATCTATAAAAACCTTAGAATATATTGTAGGTTATTTACAAAGGATTAGAGCCTGAATTTGTTACAAAGATATTGAAGTCTGAATTTGCTGTATCTCAGAACATGCTTAGATACAAAATGGAAAATTTAGTTTCAGAAAATGATAGAAGCTCGAAACTTATACCTTCTATTTTCAATTTTCTTATTTTTTCTGTATGTTTCGACTCTGCATTGAAGAAGTGAGTATTACTTCATTGTCCAGCTCGCGTCAAGATATACCGATATATTCGAAAAGGACGAATTTTTGAAAAGTGATATTTCAACAAGGTATCTCCGTAGGTGTCCTGCCGAAGGTAAGTTTACTGTTCCTACCATTGTATTCAAAGAACAATTGTTTCTTATGATTTAAAGCTCTAGGTGCGAAATGTGTAAAACTGTGTTTCGGGACCAAGTGTGATAAGCCGATTGCGGAATCTTATATAGACATGTAAAAGAATATTTAAATACATAAGATTATCATACAAGACGCAAGAAACTTATAGAAGTTAAATTCACTCATGTACACATATTTAAATAAACTCATTCAACGTTGTGAAATTTCACAAAATAAATACACGAGATATCTTACTATAACCCTCCCTCCTCTATGTGATATTTCGATATTTTTTGTACATCCCCCCTCACCCTAAAAACCTCACTCGATTAATGGACGCCACTTTTATTTAATTTTAATATAAAGAACAAATAATAATCTTGCTTGAATTTATAGATAAAGACCATAAAATGTTTAAACGTAATTTTAAGATAGATAAGCAAATAACACTTTTTTGAATTCAGATAAAAATAGTTTGTAACGATTGCGATGCTGTTTATGTGAGTGAAAGGGGACTATATAAAACAAAGCGCAAAAATAGTATTATATGTAACAAAACACATAAATAGTATTAATAAAAGGCTTGATACTTCTTCACTTTGCAGAAATTATCAAGTGATATTAAATAATTTTTTGAAAATCATTTTGTTGAAATATGCGTTTTCCCTCATATTTTTTTCATATTTTCATATTTTTTCAGTCTCGTATATATATAATAATAATATTCTATGTATTTTTAATATATTTTACAACATATTCCTTGGTTCAAGGTTGATTTCTTGTGAAATAATTAAAGTTTTCTTCACTGATCTAGTTTCTATTTATTGAATAGAAAGTACGACAGTCTGTCAGTTGTTACACGCGTAATCTACAAATAGATTTACATTACAAATCCTCCAAAACCGATGTTTACTGACTCGTACACAGATTAAAATGTTTTCCTTACGGTACAATGGTTAAACACATAGAGCTGTACAACTTCTAAAACTGGTAGTCATCTTATTTCAATAATACGATACTCTATTCTTTTAACAGACAGGAGAAAAAAATGCTTTAAACCTGACAGGGGAGAGGAACATGGTAAAATTTCTATATAAATAGTATAATATTTCAGATAAAATACTTCAAAGCTTTCTCATAATTATCCACAAAAGCAAACCGAAAACAAAAAAAATATGAATTTATATTGAATTGAGTAATTCAGGAGTAGTTAAATATTTGTCACTTACAATTATCATATAATATTTTCCAATAATTTAAAATAACAAAAATTAAAAATCGAATGTTATTATTTTAACCATTATACCTGAGCTTCCAATCACTGGGTTGTTATACTTAATATAGATATTAAGTACTACCAAAAATTTGCAATATTCTGATAAAAAAAATTAATGATTAGCAGTCAAATACGATGCGTTCTTGATGAAAAAAGAGTGCTATCAAGATATTTCGGCAAAAAAATATTTGTTTATATATTGTCTTCCTGAATTTAAAAGATAGTTCATGGATTTTGAAAATCCAATAGCATAAAGCATAATTCTCAGAATGATCTACAATTACAACTTTGTACATAAATGTTGATTACCCCTGTATTAGGATTACATACATACGCTGACCACAAACGATAACGATTTACAAACCAGATTTTTAAAATACAAATTTTTGAAAAGAAATCGGTTTTTCATTATCTAAGAGCTACCGACAAGCGGATTTTGTTATTTTGCATGTAATCTTTGTTGTTTGTTCGGTAAAATTACATATGCAATTTTTGAGTTAAAAGTAGAATGCATAAGAAGATGTAAGATTTTTTCTATTCATGATTTTTTTTAAATGTTCTATGAAGTGTGGTTTTAAATGTCAAAAAATGGAAGAAATGCATCAAATGCAAATCCGAAGTCTAGTTTCTGAATTGTCTCAATAACTTAGTTTATGCTAATTAGAGTTGGAAATTACTAAAAGTCGATTATACTTACACGCTCCAGTTTTACAATATGCAGCGTGTAATTTTTAATTACTTTGTATAATCGAGTGGCTTCCGACTAAAGCACGTATAGGTTTAAGTTTTTCAAAGGGTGATTTAGCGTTTTCACAGTTGATTTGAATTGATTTTTCAGTCAATAAAAAACCACTAATATACATTATATTTCTTCAAGAATAAGGAAGTCGATAAGGGTTGTTTTAATTTCCAATCCAATCTTGCGGTTAATTATTTCAGGCCGTGTAATTATCAAACTTAATGGATTAACATACATATGCATACATATATGTATTTCAATCAGATTTTTTCTAAAATGTTGTATGTATTATATAGCTAACTATAATAATTTAGGATTGTAAAGAATTATAATATTTGAAGATGTTAAGTTGTAATTTTTATAGAAGAGATCAGAACGGATATTTTTAATATAATTTATTATTTTTTATTGTTTCCACATTTGACAGGCTGAAATTCAGCTGGTACTTTTTACCCCATTCACATGTAAGCTTTTTTTAGATAAATTTATATAAAAAAACTATGGAATCTAACATAAAAATACATCTTACAAAACAATTAATTAACGAACTCTTCCAAATTATATTAAGGTCCCGTAAACTAAACAACAGTGCTTACAAGCAAAAAAACTAACAACGAAAGAATATACTTTTGTTCTATTTTTTTTCAAACGTGACCATGTCCTGATAGTGACATGACTTGATTTAAGACGATGACTGATTACACAAGTTTTGCCCTCTACTTTTAAATATTGTTTTAAAAAAATCCTAACATTGATTGTTTTTTAGATATTGATGGTGGATATTCTTATCAATTTATTATTAGCAATAAATCTGATGTATTGCCTCTAAAATATATAATTAAAATTAGTGAACTAAATTTAAAAAAATATTTGCGGTGAAAAATTAATGTTTGCAAATTAAACAACAATATTTTGTTCGATTGCCATTTGAAACCTAAATTTAAACTGGAAAAAAATTATATTATATTTTACATATTATATATTTGTATAATAACATGTTCTCAATGCATTTGGATGCACTAATGATAAAACGTTATAAGAGAAAAAACAGCGAAGCAAAAAAAAATGAAAATTTTTCATAAATTTGGCACAACCCACACAAAATTTATTACTACTAACGATTTATGACACAAGTTACATTACCAGAAGGCCCCACAAAGCGCGTGTCTTTTATACATTTGTCAATGAAGCGAAGAAAATTAAAATTTTCCGTCGCAACTATTGAAGGCTAACCATTTCCTTTGGCTTCGAGCCGAATTAAAAAGATCAGGCCGCACCGTCTTTTAACGCTCGTCAATTATTAGGCCACGAGGCCGCCTAGGCGTGACAACCGCACAATTATGCCAATGATCGGGAAGTTTTTGACACGGCGAAAAAGTGATATATTGTCAAATATAAATGGTAAATAGAGAAACGATACACGTTATGAACAATTGAGAATTCTGTATCCAAAAAATATACCGCTAGAGTCATTAATTTTAATTTTTTTTATCCTAATGCAATCCTTGCATTGATGTGAATATTTTAGAAAGCTAGTAGCTATATTAGAAATTTTTTTTGAACTTTGAAAAAATTAGATTTTTGAAAAATGTTAAATTTTTGAAACAAACGACTATTTTGAAAAAAAAGAGCTTCTCTATATTTTAAAACAAAACTTTGAACTTTTTTTCGAACCAATCGAAGCGCGTAAGCGCAGCATCGCAGCTTAACGGAAAAACGATGTAACGGAACCCGCAATAATAACCTGCCTTTGCCAAAATCTAATCAGCACGTCTCCTTATCAATAGCTTATCAATGTGTTTTGAATTAATTAACCGTGTTTCGGAAATTGTCGACGAAAATTTGTATCCGAACACACGCTCATATACATACATTAATTTTTCTAAGGTCTGCCAAAATATTCAGAAACCTCTGAAACGTAAAGATATTTTCATTTATTTGTTTACCTGTTCACCTAACTTACAGTTTACCTGTCTACCTGTCTACCTGTCCACCAGTCTAGTGTCAAGTGGGTATGAGAATTTCTCCATGTTAATGAATCAGTAATAATGATCTGTAATGATCATTTTAGACCACCAAATGTCATTTTTTTTTTTAACTTTTTTGCCTGAAACTCCAAAACTGCTGATCTTGCCTTCGCAGAAATGTAATCAAATATTCATTCCGTTAATACAAATAATACTCTTTGCTTTGTATCTCCGAAATAACTGGATCTGTCTTTGCCAAAAGCTAGTCTGGCCTTCAATACGAATCGCAGGCTTCTTGAATCAATCAAATCGGATACACTGTTCTCGCAAGAACTGAACTAAACCATTTTCTGCTCTTTTTGCTTTGTATCTCCAATACGGTTCTAACTGTCTTTTGCAAAAACGTAAAGATTTTCATTTTCCATTTTTTTACTTACCCTACGGAAAGTTATAAATTGTTTTGCTCAGTCTAAAATAATCTTAGATATTGTATCGTTAAAATACTTAAAATTTAAATCTTATACAAAAGGTTCAGTAGTAGTATTTAGTAGTATGTATATTCATTCAAGCTTTCCATAATTGTTCGTGCATGATTCAACTTAACATTTTTGATAAATTACATTTAATTATAATCAAGTTTAAACCTTTATATGGATAAATAAAAAAATGTACAATTACTATAAGTAAGTTCATAAATCGAAATTACCCTTTAGTAAGTATAGTAGGTATAATATCCCAAATTGATTATAAGTTTGAAATGCCTGGAAAAGAAATGCGGGCCTCTTAAGTAACTTGTAATTACGTGAACAATGGGCGAAGGAAATAAAGTCGGATCAACATAAACGTTTATGTTCGACAAATGTTAAAATTGATTATTATGAACATGTGTAAAAAATTAAAATATATTAAAAAATCTGACAAACAACAAAGAAAATAAAAAATGATAAATAATTTTAATTATTTACCTTGAACAAATTAGAACAAAATCAGAATTGCAAATGATTCTTTTTAAAATTGCTTCATTATTCTTTAATTTTTCTCTGTAGAAGCAATAGTTTGCTTATTGAACTTAAAGTTTGAATTAAGAAGTAATTTTTATTTTACTTGAAGTTTATATTTTAAACTAAATACGTTAAACTTATTCAAATTCAGTAGAGGGCTAGAGGCAGAATCATTGCCTTACATGTCAAAAATGACAAGCCTGCACACTTCTGTTTACTGTGTAGGCCTGCAGAAAGTAGCTATGACAATATTAAGCAGGGCGGTTTTCATGGCCAATCTAGACCAAAAAAAATTAAAATTGTTCAAGATCCTATTAAAAAGCGCCTATACTATTAAAAAAAATCCTACTTTCCCCTGTTACAATAAGACTCTAGCAGCTTCATACGTAAAATTCTCTTAATTTTCAAGTAAAAAATTATTATGCGGCCACCTAAAAATATGTTTTACATACGAAATGCTCAAAAAGATTTTCGGAGATAATTTGCATTGCTAATTGTGTAAAACATGAATTTGCATTTTTGTTACGGTTTTTCGAGGTTTGGTCACGTACTTGCAAATGATTCTTAAAACTTTGAAAACATAAATGCTAATTATACTTGTAAGTACACAAATGCTGTAGTTTTTTGTAATTGAGCACTAAATTTGTAAGAAAGTAAAGTTTAAGATTAATTATTATAGATTTCGTAAGAAAGTAACTATATGTACTACATGTTCCATTTCAAAAAAAAGAAATAAATTGCCAGCAAATATTAAGTTTTATTTGCTAATCTTAAATCCTTTATTATATAAAAAAGGTTTATTTATAGATAATAGGTTGTCAAATATTTCCCTTTCGCCTTTTTGTATTATAAACCAAGAGCAAAAAAGCGGAAGGGAAATATTTGGTACAAATTCTAAGGCAAAATAGGTGTTAAACATTCTTTCTTTAGAACTATTATTTCAATCAAATATTATAAAGATTGTTTTGATAAACTTTTTATGAATAACTATTGTCAACAGTATCATAAACAGTGTTATTTATAAGACCTCTGTCATAAGAATTTGATGTTTTCATTGAAAATTTAATGGAATACGATATGAAATTGAAAATATTGATATACTGTAATGAAATATGTATACCGTAATGATAAAGTAATGTATTCGGTCAGATTCTCGCGCAAGGCCAATAATTTATAAAAAATTATGTAAGATTATGAATAAAAATCATAAATTTAAGTAATTAAAATAAATAAATATGATAGATGTATTTAATAACAAAAATATTGAGATTTTTGGAACAAATTTTTACAGATTAAAGATTTTTACAATTTATTCGCAGAGAAATAGTTTCAACCCGAATTCAATATCGCAGATCTTTATAAAGAAAACACCGCTAAGTATTTTTAGTTACATGCATGTAATAAAATACGTAAATAGGATCCATAACACATTTTAAATAAATATTTACCAGAAATTCAATTTTAATAAGCAAACAAAAACCGTTTGATTCCGATAAGAATGCCTCGCGCAAGTCGAACTCTATTGAAGGCCCAATAAATAGCTCTGATATCTCATAAAAATAATCGTTATTTTATCACATTTGAAGGTGAGTACACAAAAGCTGCTTTCCTGGTGCACAACGTGCGTGGGCGTGTGATTAAATAATTACAGGGGCGGATTCGGAAAAATTATCAAAAAAATAACAGATAATCAGCCAAACCATTTTCTCAAAATTTTGTTTCCAAATCAAAATTTGACATCTTGTATTTTTCTGAATACTTTCAAAAAAAACAAATTATTATCAATATATTTACAAATAACAATTTTCCAGAATAACCATAGATATTTCAATATTTTTGTTATTTTAATTTTTTAGAACAATAATTCCATACGAGTGTTCATAAGGGAGAGTGCCTGTATGTGATTGAATGAATTGATCTAAATAACTCATAGAATTATAAAAAAAATTGCAAAAATATAGTTAATATATTTTCAAATATCAACTAGCATCGTGTGATTCAAAATATAGCAATAATATTATAAAAAAACTAAAACGATAAAAATAAAATGTTAGTCGACTATTAATTCTAGTATCTTAGAATATTCATAATCATATAAATAAGTATTTATGATTGAACAGATACATATATTAAGATTAAATTCCAAACTATTCGCGAATTTTTACTTTAAATACAACTCTGAATCAATAAATCAATAAAAAATTGTCGAATGCAATATGTATTTACACAACGGCGTCGGTGTACTGGCTTCTACATTTCTTATTCTCATTTGGGAAGATAAGATGATCATTCAATAAATTCTCGAAAACTAACATAATTTTGTGTAACTGATATTTTTTATAGAAAACCAACGTCTATTAAATAGTAAACTTTAGCTGATAAATATCCTGATTTTATATATTAATTGAAAAACTTCCAAAAAATGAATACATGACTGTCCTAATATTTCAGTATTCACATAAACTGAATTTCTTGTATGAAATATTATTTTCTTATATGCGCACAATTTTTGCTGAATAATTTTAGGGGTAGCCTTTCTTATGTAGAGCGAATAGAAGCTTGTTGTAACCGTTCTTTTTAAAATAATATAATTTTTGATCAACTTATTATAATATCAGGATAGATGCTTTCCTCATACCAAGTAAAAACAATTTCATATTTCATGAAATTTTATGATAGTATAGTTTTATATTACCTGTCAAAAATGACGGACATGCACACTTCTGTTTACTACAGCAGATATGGCAATATGATGCGATGAAGTTTATCCGATTAATACAGAGAAATTATATAAATTTAATAAAATAAAGCAATTTAATATTGTTTAAGATCCTATTGAAAAATGTCTGTTACTACTTACCCCTGTTACAAATAGCCCCTGGCTCTCCTACTCCTATTTTAGAAGTATACTGTTTCAGTCAAAAAAATAAAATAAAATTGAAAATTTACGACAAGAGCCTGTAATAATATCTATTATTATTGATTACGGTTTGCTTATGAATAAATAAATAAATAAATCATAAGAATTATCAAATTTTTATAACTTCTTGGTCAAAAAAACATAGCATGTTTAAATCATTCTCATATTTTATAAATTCGCTTGTAGCATCTGCTTTTTAAAGTTCAAGATGTATATTTTAAGACATTTTAACCCCAAGTCATCGAACTTGGATTTTATCATTTTTGTAAATAGACTGTGAAACACTGTGCAAACATTTTTTATCAAGGAGGGTGTAATAGATAAAATTTAAATTAAGGGGATAATCTTGACAGAAAGGTGTCGTATATGATATAAAAATATTGTAGTATAAATTTTATGTAATAATTTAAATAATAATTATTTGAACATTATTTTATGCAAATATAATGGAAATTTTATGTTAAAATTAACAATTGATGCTTTATTTCCCACAAACATTTTAGAATAATAAAATATTGAGCAATGCATAATTAACATCGAAGAACTAAGCAGAATTTATGATGAATAATTTTTAAGTAAAAAAAAAACTTACAAAAATATACTTTTACTAGAAATAAAAAAATGTGCTGCTTTTCTCTAACAAATTCCACAAGAATACTTTTGTCAATAATGTACAGAAAATAAAACAAGTGTATTTCTGAACCAACTATGTTGATGTTCTATTAGTGCAGTAAACGGAGAGGAAAAAAGGGTATAACCTCTGAATTTTTTTACTGTGCTCCGAATTGAATGAAATTTTGGAATTAGGTTCATCTTACCACCAAGTTCAAAAGTGAAAACAATTCGGGTTGCGCCATCACCCCCCAGGGGGATGACACCCCCTCTCAATTGTGTAATTACATTTTTTTAAAATAACGTCGGAAATCGATAGAAGAACTAGTTATAAGAAAAAAATGTCTTTTATAGTTTTTCAAAAAAACTAATACTTTTCAAGTTACTGGCCACTAAATATTCATATATTTTTGGTGTTTTTTTTTCGTTTTTTTGCAAATATCTCCTAAAATATACATTTTAACGAAAATCATGTTATGAACAAAATAATTTCAATAAAAATCTTAATAAATCGGTATTACATAAAGTGTTCTAGGAAAAATATTAAGCAAGATTTGAAAGAGCAAAGTCGTTTTTTATTTCGTTCAAGATTTAATTATTGTATTTAAAGCCATCTAGTGTCGAGGTTTTATATTTTATGCATTTCGGTGAAATTGATTTTTAGTGCTCAACATAAGCTTTAAAATGAGTGCTGTTACAAGTTTTTTGCGTGTAAAATGAGTGAGCTATCGTGCAAATAAGAAGCATATACGAGGTTTTTTTCTTTTAAATCACATAGTTTAATGTGCGCCATTTCCACCAGAATTAAAGTAATTCACATTCCATCTAGAATTCACTTCATTATAGACATCTTAATGGATTCTAGCAGATTCACTACTTTAGTACAAACTATTTTCAGAAAACTCACGATTTTATAAAAACTTTTTTTTTTCCAATTTGCGCGGCCGCGCAGTCTTTAAACATTCATAACTCTGTCAATTTTTGTGTGAAAGAAAAATAATAAATAACAAAAATAAGCCAGAAAGATTCCTTTGATTTTTATCTATATGCTTTAACACGTATCTTTTATTTTTTTGAGATATAATGAAATAATTTCGATTTTTTTAAAAATTGGAAAAAAAAGTTTTTATAAAATCGTGAGTTTTCTGAAAATAGTTTGTACTAAAGTAGTGAATCTGCTAGAATCCATCAAGATGTCTATAATGAAGTGAATTCTAGATGGAATGTGAATTACTTTAATTCTGGTGGAAATGGCGCTCATTAAACCATATGATTTAAAAGAAAAAACTTCGTATATGCTTCTTATTTGCATGATAGCTCACTCATTTTACACGCAAAAAACTTGTAACAGCACTCATTTTAAAGCTTATGTTGAGCACTATAAAACCCAATTTCACCGAAATGCATAAAATGTAAAACCTCGACACTAGATGGCTTTAAATACAACAATTAAATCTTGAACGAAATAAAAAACAACTTTGCTCTTTCAAATCTTGCTTAATATTTTTCCTAGAACACTTTATGTAATACCGATTTATTAAGATTTTTATTGACATTATTTTGTTCATTACATGATTTTCGTTAAAATGTATATTTTAGGAAATTTTGCAAAAAAACGAAGAAAAACGCCAAAAATATATGAATCTTAGTGGCCAGTAACTTGAAAAGTATTAGTTTTTTTGAAAAACTATAAAGACATTTTTTTCTTATAATTAGTTCTTCTATCGATTTCCGACGTTATTTTGAAAAAATGTAATTACACAATTGAGAGGGGGTGTCATCCCCCGGGGGTGATGGCGCAACCCGAATTGTTTTCACTTTTGAACTTGAGGGTAAGATGAACCTAATTCCAAAATTTCATTCAATTCGGAGCACCGTAAAAAAATTCAGACCTAAAACGCTCCGTTTACTGCACTACTATTAAAAATATCACATTTTTTCATATCGTAAAAATTGTGTGGTCTTCAAAACGTATCAGATTTTTTGTCAATTCTCTCTTAATGAAAAATCGGAACACAATATAAAACCAATTCGTATTACTAAGAGATTTATGCGTTCCATGTATTATTTTTTGCTTTATATAGAAAGCTAAATATTTAAGTTGACATTTATAAATGATTCTGCAGATAAATCAATTAAGTCAGTATATAAGACCGAGATAATACAGAGAAATTATAAATACCGCAATCTATCCGATATTAAAAACTTGTTCAAAGAGAACCGATAAAGATGTATCATTTTTCAATGAAGATTAAAACAATGTAGACGGGGTATGAATTATATACATAAAATCGATATTAAAAAAAAATATAACCAATAAATTAAATTTTAATTAGCATTTAATAGCAAATAGTATTTACAGTATTATAATATATTGACATTTTCTTATGATTCACTATTTGTAAGTTGCGTTATACAGCTACAGGGTGTTCCAGACCTTGACGTCAAGCCAGAACAGGGTGATAGTAGATAGTAGTATTAACTGTCCTGAAAATTTTAGAAACAAAATTATCTCACATTATTGAGAAGTCATGAGCTTTTAGCGAAAAATGGTACTACTTCACCAAAGCTCTTTTAAAAAAGTTGCTTTGCAAATTTTGACCATTTTTGTCCATAGTAACTTTTGTTAATTTTGTTCATTTAAACTTTGGTAACCATAGTAAAAAAGAAAACCAATTTGCACCAAGTTTTCAAGAATTAAATCTATTTGTTGAACTGCGAAATAGAAAATTTTAAATTCGGTCGACTAAGGGCCTTTCTCTAAAAAAATGAATTAAAGTGTGTTGGCAATTTTCATCAAAAGTTGGCACATATAATCAGGATTGTAAAATGGTAAAATACTTGATAATTTTATTATTGAAAAATTTTGAGCAAAAAATAAGAACCTAAAAATGATAACGGTGAATAACAATTCTAGAACCACAGTAAAAAAAACAATTGCCCCAAGTTTTCAAGAATTAAAACTTTCTTGATCTACGAATTAGAAATTTTTAAAATCGGTCGACTTTAGGAAGCCCACCTTTAAATAAAAGTGGGTTGGAAAGTTTCATCAAACTTGGGTTTCATCAAACGTGGGTTGGCACACATGAAAAATTTAGAGCAAAAATAAAAAAATAGATGGATATTAATCATACATATTCTCTATTAGAATAAAATCGATTAACACTTACATCTTGATTTTCCTTTTTGAAGTAAAGTGTTAAATTTTATTGGTTCTTTATTGCATCTTTCAACACAAAATAAATTTGCTGATGCATTAGCACTTTAAATTTCACA
>NW_020537758.1:43146128-43166406 GCF_003426905.1 Ctenocephalides felis
CACTTGTTTACCTGTCCACTTGTTTACCTATCCGCGAGTTCATCTGTGTACTAGTCAGCTATTAGCAAAAAATAACTAATTATACAAATAAAACAAAATTATTTTAATTTTGCGGTCTCAACTCAAAGAGATGTATCAGCTTCATAATCCAGGCTTAAAATCTTCTTTCAGATAGTCTTGATATCGTTTCAAATTGCCTCTAATTAATCTATCCAAGCTTTACTTAAAGATGTTTTTAATTATCACTGCTGGCTGTATTTTGATACAACTTGTGGAATTTCTTTTGCACTGCTCTCGATACATAATGGATCCAATTATTTCACAACTATTGAATATAATTTGAAGTTGGTAATAAAATTATTTATGGACGAATAATAATTTGTTTAATTTACTTTGAATAAAAGAAGATGTAGGTGTCGATTTCTGAATTGTTTATATATTATTCATTGGACTTTCATCAAAAGCATAGCAATAGTTCTAGGTTCATCATTTTTCGGAATATAATTTACCTCATATATATCACAGATTATAACACTGCCATTGGTGTTGGAACATATACTAAACTTCATAAAATCATTAATTCATAAACAATTATAAATGAATGCTGTATATAACCTTTATTTATGGATGCATAGATAGATGTGTGCCAAATTTAAAATACTATTGTATATTTAATTTAATTTTTTCTATATTCACATTTTCATTATATTTCTAATCTAATATCCCCAAATTTCAACTAAGAAGTTAAATCCTTTGCCAGTCTGAGAAGATAGGAGTAAAGTTACATTTTTCCAACCAACTCCACCATTGACAAGAGTGGCATAGCCTCCTTGGCCATTTACATATTGGTCCAAGGCACGGACACAGCTGATTGTGCGATTATTTCTTGAACCCACTGTAATAATAATTTAATTTCAATTAATTATTTTCCAAAATAATAGGTATAAAATACATATCTTGAAAAAAACTTTACCGATAAATATAAATTATTAGAAAATGAGGTAGATCTTACTAAAGTATTATCCTAATTTATTTTGATACTTTCAATAAACGACTAATATTTGATATTTTTTTGAATATTATTAAATATCTAAAGCATAACTTCAAATTAACATTAAATACACTTTTTTCATCTAATGTTGGATATTATAGAATATGTTTTATTTTCTATAAATATATTTATCATGATATACTAATACTTTGTATTGCAATGTCACCTTATAGTCTAACCAAAAAAACGATTCCAATATAAATGAAGGATAATAATTTAAATTAAATGTAATATTAATGATAAACTCTCGATGAAGGTTTTTCTATTTCAAAAGTTTTAATGGTCATTTGGGCAAAAAATTGGTCTAGATTAAAGTTATTACTATCTTAAACTACTACAAACAAATTTAGTGTTTTTAAAATGTAATTCGTAAAATTGTATTAAAATCATTTATCTCCTGTTTTGCTTTTAAGAATGAATGAAAAAATATTATTACGTTACCGACACTAAATTTGAAATTGCGTATATACAAAATCAGCACAAGCTACAAGTATAATTCATTAATGTATTCAAAGGTACAAAAAAATATTTTAATTTTACTAGATTTTTTTAAGAATCTGTAGTGATCATTTTTTTTTCCTTGGCGAGGTTTTACCAAACAAAATGTGATTTTTATTAATTATAAATTTTCTCATACCTGGTGGAAATGACACCTCTCTAGTAGCTTTCCTGAAAAAGTTTCCACTCTTGGATTGGACTTGACGGTACAGCAAAACGTTTCCATAACTTGGGTATCCTACTTGAAAGTGATGACTATTGTTGGTACTGATTGCATTTGGTCCAAAAATCTCAGGCTTATAATATTGGCCCACAGAAGAATATCCTGGTCTGTACTGAGAAAATGCGTAAGGTGGTGGATGGTAATCACAGTTTGCCCATTGGACAATCGAGATGGCCACCAAAAATATTACAGCTTTCATTTTAGTCACTTGGTGAAATATCACGAATTAAAATATTTCAACCTTCGCAAAAGGAGCTTGTGATACAAACTGCGTTGTACAATATCATATGGTCTGTTCTTTATTTATAGAATACATATGCACATCAAAGATAATGATGTTTGCATTCATAATATTTTTTTTAAATTTTAAACTTGGACATGTTTAATGCTGTAATTAATTAAGTACGTCATATCGCAAATATCGTCGAAAAAGTGGAATAATTTATAATAGTGCTAGAGTCCTAGGAGTTGACTGGGGAAATTGACTATTTATCACTCTATCTAGTCAAAAAATTTAAAACAATAAATTTAATTCTTTGCTAAAAAAAACCTTTGTGAATTCTGTCTATTTTATTAATTTTTTTTGACAAAAACACAGTTTTATTATTATTTAGATATCTCGTGAATAGCAATTATTATCAAATTTTGAAATTTTTCTCATATTCTATTGATTTTCTTTATCGATCGTTGAAAATATGATACCATTTATAGCATAATTATTATACTATTATACAGGATTTTTTTAATTGTTACTAAATATTGTCAATGGGAAAAGTAATTTCACATAAGATACATCTTTATAATGAGAGCTTTATTATTATAATATCTACTGCTTCTATTTTATAAAATTATAATAGCAGGATTTTTTTTACATTATTTCTATTAACTTTTCAATAATATTTATAATTTTTTTTATAAAAAGTATTTTATTTCAATTGTTTTATTAATCGGAAAGGATCATTTAATACCTGTGACGCACCAGAATAATTTTACTATGGAAACGCTTACAAATATTATTTTTTAAATAAAATATACAACTTCTACAACTCTCAGTAAAAGAATCTAATGCAGTTCTTATAAGACTTCTATCTTTTTAACAGCTGATAAAATTGTGAACCATCTAATATATTTTCTGAATTTCCAATTTTCAGAGTATGCCTAATGTGTCTTTGTTGGCAAATTCAGAAATTTAAAATATCTTATTGAATAAATATTTAAAAATTAAATTTACTAATGTAAATAGTTGCACGACCCTGATGTTTTATCAATATCATCTACTGTGGTGTAAAAACCTGTAAATGATGTGCAGAGTCTTTCTGCTACTGAATTTGATCTTATAAATGATATTATATTCATTAGTATAACTTAAGAAAATAAGTAATTACAGAAAAATGTTAATTTAACTTTTTTGCTTTTATAGTTTTTGTATCTTTATTTTCAAAATCAATTTCTAGATTTATTTATTGAAATTTTATGATATAATTTACAGACAAAATTCTGGAATTTGGAGCATATTTAGGCTTGATTTAGAAACGTAAAAACTGCATGGTATGAGGAATATTAATAGTAATTAATATACCAGTTATAGTATAGAACGATTTATCAACAAGCATTTTATTTCCGGAATTATTTATAATATAACAATGTAATTATTTCTGAGTTTTGTTTTACTGTTTGTTAAAACAAGAGGATTTCCGTGGAGAATTTTAAAAACATCACTATTTATAGGTTTTGTTAACAATATAAGTGACCCGCATGCACGATTCGATTCGCGAATAATATATGAGCATATATCACAGAATTTGACATTTTAATACGTGTTATGTTTATTAAAATAACGCCATAAAACATGTGTAAACTTATAAGTGTTGTATTAATATCCTGCTGTGCTTGTAATAAATATATTACATCGAACAAAATCTATCTACAGACATATTCGTGGGGTAATGGAAGAGCTAGCAATTTTGAACCCAAAAGTTGTCATTTTATTCAAATTGTCTTGTTACTAAAAAAATAATATAAATTAAGTTAAAAATTGTAATCATGTCTATGTATATGATTTTGTTAAAAAAAATTATTGTTACTCAGTCTAAAACTTGGGCTGCAATGTTACTCTAGTATTATGATATACAAACAGGTGAAGAAAAATTAAGGGTTATTATTAAAATTCAGTATTATTAAATAATTTAGCAAAGACATTAACTTATTGAAACAACTCTATGAGCTTATTTCATAACTAATTATTAGGAAAATTTACATATATATTTTCTTACTTATAACCTCTGTAATGTAACGATTATTTTTGGATAAGTTTGATTACTACAATACGTATGTGCAAGATATGAAGACCATTGTTTGTTAACATAAATTTTAAATAATTGTGATTCAGAAAATAGCAAACATGGTACTATAATTCATATCACATGATCTAAATTCCAAGATAATATATATATTAATCGTTTCGCACAATAATGTAACTACAATTGCGAGAATAAATCTTTTTGATAACTAATAACTTATAATATTATAGAAGGATGTTGATCAAGTTTTCGATCTACATCCTAAAATCGTCAAATAAAAGATTAGCATACCAATTTAAAATATGTATATAATCTTAGACTCTTGAGACAAAAAGACAAAATTTTATGAACAAAATCTAATACTCTAAGACAAAAAATCCTATTACTTAAAGTACATCACAAAAAGTTTAAAAATGAGCTTTATGTAGTTGTTTCTACATAAGGTAGAAATGCTATTGGGATTTTTATTAGTATTTTTTGTTATAAGTACCATTTACATTATTAAGTACTTATAATAGCACTCGCTCTCTCACAAATACTCTTTATACCATCTATAGTTTAATACCGACTCCGACCTTGTATTTTACATACTCTCAATATATTTTTGTATAAATTGAATAGATAATATATTACTCATGTCAGTTACTAAATTATTTCTTTAATTATAATTTCATTAAAACAAGTTGTCAGATGATAAAATCTGTACTCCAAGCCGATAAAATAGGCTTTTTTCCTTTATTCTGCGTGAATTTATGAATTGTAATTAACCTCTTGTACTGAGGGTTATATAAATTGTATCTTGGTAAAAATTTAAGAGAAAAGTGCAAATGGTAAAGGTCACAGTTGTTTGTAATATTCTTTAATCATTATATTAACACGAACGGTTTATAAGTACTTTAGAAAAAGTACATTAATATTTTTTGTATAAATGCAATTATTTTTTATTACTGCTTATATGTTGTTTTTGTTTTGGATTCCAACCACCCACACATCTGCTTTTCTCATTTTGTGGACTAAATGTTCAAAAAGAATCCACTTAGAAACCTCGTTCTGTAATCGATCATGTGCTGGATCTAACAAGAATTCTGGTGGTTCCTTATTTATTAATTTGTATCCTTATTCTATATATGGGGGTGTATATTTTTATAATTTGCGGTTTGATATCTAATCTATAAATTAGGCCTCGTTTTCTTGCAAAAGGTGTTTTCGCTAAACTAATATTTGCTTGGGGCGCATTTAGCTTCCAATAAATAACAAAGAATCATTCTTCGCGGTATAGAAAAATTTATTACTATGCCAGGTATTTCTTTTGTTTTTATATATCCGCACATTCATATTGTCTAGAATCTCTTCGTATTCTAGCATTATTTATTAACACGTTAAGTGCCACGTTAGTTATGTTTCTGACGCTAAGCAGTTTTACGTGAGCCATACGTATTATGTAGAAGGTCTTGTCAGTCCTAGATGTCTGACACAAATGATTCATTTCCAGTATGTTCCGGAAGCTTGGCCTATCAGGAACAAAATCTGATAATTTGAAACCAAATCCAAACGCTTATGGAGAAAAAAAGTTTAATATAGGGCCATGTCAGTCATATATGTGTGACATAAAAAATAGTATTCTTTATGGAATTTGGGGAAAAAATTGATACATTAAGTTTTCTTGATACATTTGTCACTAAGTTATCTAATAAAGTAACCATGGCCCATGTGAAAATTTGTCTGATATTATCGTTGCGATTACATGTTAAGTCAGAACCAAAAATTATTAATAATTTAGAATACATAAAGAAAATAAAATTTCAATACGACATACTTACTAAACGCAGTAAATAATTGGTTAACTTATATAAATGACCATCGTTAACTATCTTTTCAAAATTATATTTAAAATGTAACATTATTATAGGCGATATAGACAAGCTTGTTAGAATGTAAATATATTGGTAATATTCTTAGAGCAAATAATTTAATATTTTTACTGATTACTTTCTCTATAAAATATATAAGCTCTATAAAAATATATCGCAAAGCTTTTGAAAATTTAAGTTGACATACATTTAATTGTGCATTTTGTATTTTAATTTAATTTAATTTTATAAAAATTTTGGTTTGCTAATTCACTCTTAGCAAATATTATACTGCATAATTAATAGAAATTTGTGCTATGTATATCAACAGGAACTAAAATTCAAAAACAGTTGAACAGAGACACTATGTGTATAACCCTCTATAAGCCAAATTTTTATTTTACATAAAAAAAATGGCAGGCACCAAAATCAATAATTGTAAATCTATATATGCAAATGAAAAACAAAACGTTTAAACAAATTTTTGGGATTGAAAGAGTTATGTGAGGTTCAAGTCACAGCCTATGATGTCTGTGCTTGTGTATGAAAATGTCATTTCAGGCTGAAAAGCTTAGCAAAAATCATAAATAATGATATTTTTTGCCTTGACAACATTATAGAATTCACATTTATGAGTGAGTCATCTCAGGAAAAAAGTTATAATTATTCGGTAAATTATCGCTAGTTAAATATTTGGTGACCTAAAAGTGACCTGAAAGTTACGCGGTCCAGAGAGGGTTAGATAAATATTGTCTCATTTTGTGATAATTGATAGATATGCTTTTAATTTTTTATTTTTAAATATCAATTAAATTTTGTAGGATTTTTTAGACATATCAGGTGCTTGAGTGCTGCAATCATTATTTTTTCCTGATGTATATATCATACAGATTTGCTTGCAAGGTAATAAATTAAATTCATTTACCGTAATAGGAAACATTTGCAGGAACTAAGATTGAAAAACTGTTCCACACTAAAACGACAATCAAATATTCCTTAAGCAGAAACTGTGTAATAATAGAAATATTTTTCTTCTCAGGGATAATTAATAGATATGCATTTAATAATTTTATTTTTAGGTATTATTTAAATTTTGTAGAGATTGAATATTATTTGCCCTTTTCCAGGGACAATTCTGATGTTTTTAGAGCAAACAAGTATCATTTTTACATAATGGAGATCTCACAGATTTGCCCGTAAGATAATAAATTAAAATTATTTGCCTGTAGAAGGATATTAATGTTAGTCCCACGCATTTGATGGTAAAACGCCGAAAAGCAAATTCAAGAAATATACCGCGATCCGCCCGAATCCGCCGACGCACGCCGCCAATATATCAAAGAGTCAGCGAATCGTTTAAACATCTTTATTAGCTACAAATTGCATTGCCCTTATTCATAAATCTTCAGGGCTTAGTATCTCGTTATAACAATTCTTTAGTTTCATTTGCAACTGTGTTAGTATTGATCTCGTTTCGTTTGATGTTTATTTCTGGATTTGTTAGAAACTGACCGCATTATTGGAAATGGATCATCCCCTTTTAAATTTGTGTGAATCTAGGGGTTTTGGAATCTACCTTCGATTCCAAAATTGTGAGAAGATTTAAGAATTTTCTGATTTTTAGAGTGTTTTGTATCAATTCTAATCACATCATTCATTTATTGAAACATCAGAAAAATTCTTGATTATGTTTAATGAGTTCTTGATTATATTTGGTAGAATAGAATGAAAATTCTATTGAGAAGCGATATAAGTAGATATAGGCAAGAATCCTTTCTAAATAATTTATATCAGTAGATCCTGTTCATGTGCTTTATACAAGGTGTCCCAGATCTCAACGTCAAGCCGAAACGTAGTGGTAGTATTGATATCAACTTTCTTAAAAAAAAAATTAGAAAAAATAATTATCTCACGTGGTTGAAAATTATGAGCTTTTAAGTACAGCCTAGAGTTTTGATGAATTTATGACCATTTTTTAGTTATTGTGGTCAATTTTTAAATAATGGATATTAGTAGCTGCTGTTCATATGCTTTATATAAGATGTCCCAGACCTTAACGTCCTGAAAAAAATTAGAAAAAAATCTCGTTTCTAGAAAATTATGAGCTTTTAAGTACAATCTAGAGCTTTGATAAAATTATGACCATTTTTTAGTTATTGTGGTCAATTTTTAAATAATGGATATCAGTAGCTGCTGTTCATGTCCTTTACACAAGGTGTCCCCGACCTCAACGTCCTGAAAAAATTTAGAAAAAAAAAAATATCTCACGTTGCTTGAAAATTATGAGCTTTTAAGTACAACCTAGAGCTTTGGTGAAATTGTGACCATATTTCGGTTATTGTGGTTAATTTTATTAATATTGTATATATAAACTTTGGAACCGTAATCATGAATAACATTTCAAGGACCATTGTCAAAAATGAAGGCACAATTGCCACGAATTATTCAGAATTATGACTTCTTGTTGAACTATGAATTTACAATTTTTAAAATTGGTCGATTTTGAGAGGCCCTCATTTAATAAGAATGTACTAAACTTTAGTACACTAAACTTTAGTAACTAAAGTGTGTTGGCAAGTTGTATCAAAATTTGGGATTTTAACATCAGGATTGTAAAATAGTAACATACTTGATAACTTTATTATTAAAAAATTTCGAGCTAAAAATTAAACATAAAATGCTAGAAACAATTAAATTTCGCCTTTGTTCACTACAATATCATCTGATTACACAAATTATAAGTTATTATAAGGTGCAGTACGAAATTTATATTATTGATTTTAATAAATTAAATTATTAAATATCTGCTAAATTGAATTTAGTTATACCTGCTAAAATTTGAAATTATTACTCTCATCGATCTTTGATATTCACTGCCTTTATTTTTTTCTTAATTTGAATTATTATTAGAAGAATAATTTTTGCACTACATTGTATAAAAAAATAAACCACCTAAATTCATTGTTGTGTTTTTCAGTCGGTTTGATATGAGCTATAGCCTTAATTTAATACTACCAATGATGCAAAATTTAAAAAAAATACCAAAGTAATTTTAGAGAAGTTACTTGCAGGATGTAGAGTTCTATTTATGACATATCTTAATAAATCAGTTTCCTTGGTTCCTCATGATGATATGAAATGGTTTATGTTGCTTACTGAGTATTGACATATTACAAAACTTGCACAATTATATGATTATTAAAACGAAACAATCAGATTTGAAACCTTTCCCTTCAATTTGAAAAAAAATCTCTTCGACTGCTCAAATATCCAAAAAAGATTTATTTCATATCTGCCAATAAAATATAAATATATTACCAACAAGCAATTAATATAAACACAAAATTCTCTGAAAAAGTTGTAAAAATATACTGTTTTTTAGTATTAATTTAAAAAAAATGAACAAAGGTGATTGAGCTCTCCATTATATAACCTTAATGATTCTGAATCGATTCGATACGGTGGCCCCTTTTGCGGCTTTTGGGAAATGAATTATGAGATTTTAAATACATCAAAATTTCTTTTGTAGTAATATGAAATTAATGTCTTCTAAATTTTATCATCGATATATGGGATGTATAAAAAAATACTAATGCTAAACCTTTTATTTATTGGAAGCATTTTGAGGTATTTTAATGTTATAGTTTGATTTATCATTGCAGAATATAAATTTAATAATTTCTGCAATTGCATCCTCTAGAAACTTTAGTTGTATTAGAATCTTTGATTTTTTGCATGTCTTTTCGAATTGCTTAGATAAATATTATCAATATTAAAAATTAACTCGTATTTGCTGCAAAACAACTTTTAACATACCGAAATAACTTTTAACCTTACCTTACCTTAGTTTTTTAATTCACAATTTTTAGTTCCTTGATATTAGCTAAAATTTCATCTTTCGTGGACGTATTCTCATAAACGGCTGAACCAATTTTAAAAATTTAAATCATTTTTTTAAGGCAAATTGTCGTAATAGTTTTTTGCAATTTGGCACAACTTCGAACTTTAAATTATAGATTTTGGACAAAGCTGAGAATATATTGTTCTGTAAGGATATATTTTTTCGAAGCTTACTTAACACTAAAAATCCTTTACTAATATAAATACCATTTTCTCCAGTGTCGTCCTGGTCCAGGTGCAAATGCACATGCATATGTATAAGTATCCTTTTCTAATGAATGAATTATATATCTTAGGGGTGACTAGATCAGAAATTTTTTTTCCGTATCAACCCTTTCAGTTTTTTATTTAATGTTTGGAGTCAGGTAATTAACTAAATCTTTGTTCTTATGCCGACGAAATCGGTACATGATTTTGTGTTCTGTAATACAGGTTTGATAACTAATTTACAAAACCAACATAATTATTTTTTACTACTAGATATAAATTTAACATAAATACGAGATAAAACATTAAAAGCGGCGTTTGCTTTTTGGGATTTTATATAACTCTTTTTATGTGGGTTGATTATGAGTTTATGGAAATATAATTACCAATAAATATCACAAGTAATCAGGACTAATTTGGGATGTAAATTATGAATTCATAAATTATGATACGATTTGAGGTAGTATTTTTAATAGATATATCATAGAGAAGAAATAAAATTTATAATATATATATATATATATATATATATATATATATATATAGTTTTTAGTGGAACTATGTATAATTTTTTTATAAGTACATAATATCTAGCTAAAGAGATTTTTTATTCTCATGTTTTAATATCAATCTGAATATAACAATCTTATGATCTGTTGTGCTCAATTTTTTTATTTGGATTCATATTTTTGGATTGCAACCCAATGGTTGACCTATCTATATTTGATGTTATTTTATTACATGATAAATATTACAGAATATAAATCACCTTTTCCCAATTTTCCAAAGAGGCCGAGATAAAATTTCAAGAAGATTGGAGCTTTTATGTTCTCATATTTGGAAAGCTCTCTTTCAAAAAAAAATTGATTGATGCAGATTTTTTTCGGCTGATTTCAATAACTTTAAATGAGAATGTGTAATAAATACCAAACGTTATCGAAATTTTATGCGCAAATCATGTGTTTCAAATTGGAACTAACAAGAATTGTGTACACTTTCGTTACAATAATAACAAGGCTTAATAAAATTATAAAATTTAATACCATAGCGTGAAATAACATGTGTTATAATATAAATATGCCGTCAGCTAAGTGGAGTATCGTAATATACAGAGTCAAACTAGGAAAAAAATCTTATGGTAATAATAAGTTTTTTAATTTGTGTGTTATTTAAATGCTTGTTAATAATTTTAACAATAAATCTCCTATAAGAACAAACATATCTTCTCAAAAAACATTTGACATCTCAATTCAAAGCTGTTTACATGAAAAGAAATAAATAATAAATTTTTTTTACATAAAAGTAATTTTTGAGCTAACATAAGTAAAATATAGTAAAAATAAGATATAAATATTTTCAAAATTTCTAATAATAAATTATCGATGTTTATAACAATTTTTTTAATCAGAAACCAAATAATTTAAGTGAATTTTCAAGATGGAATATGATTGTATATAAAATTTAGGGTCGGGTCCTTCTGGGTAAAAAGCTCCTCAGCATGTTATGTTTCTTATATGAAGTATTTTTAACGTTTTATAACAAAACCTAAACTTTCTTTCATAAGCAACAATATTTTTTTTTAGGTTTTTTAAGAATTTTTGAACACCTCCTTCTCTTTGATGATACGTGGTGATTTTCAAAATTACCCCTTCTCACCCATCAAAAATCACGTCTATTTTTAATTACGAGAAAAAATTGTAAAATTTTTAATTTTTTTTGAAAATGTTGGGATTCAAAAAAGAAATTTTGTGATATCTAACTATTCCCCTCCCTTCCCCACGTAATATTTAGTGATTTTTTGTCAAATCCTCCCCTCCCCGTAGAAACCTAACGTGATTAATGGACGCTTACTTAGATATTGTGTCAAGGGTTTTCAAGTTATTTGAATATTTTTATTTTGATGTTTATTATTATCAATAATGATTATCTAATTCTTAGCCAATTTTTGTATCAAAATGCCAAACTTTTATGATAAATTTATAAATAATAGCACTTAGTATTTAATTTCAAAAATGATAGTACTTAGAGGGAGAAAACATACTGATACTCATATTTAAATGCTGTGAATATCCTAGTATCACAAAAACATCTTTAAATAAAATAAAATGGTTAATTACAAATTATAAAAATACATTGCGTCAGCTCAGTTTGTCACGTGTATTTTTATAAATCTTTAAAATCACAATTCTTTGTTCCATAGTCTAATTTTTTTTACCAATTTCGGCTCTGCTTTCGCAAGCCACTTACAAACCCAAAGTGTCTGTTATTGCATTCGCATAAGTCGGAGTTCTTAAGACTATCGTCCCGCAGTCAATATCACTTGATACACAGTCTGATTAGGTTTTGCATCCTAATATAATCATTTTATATCACAATTCGAGCCCCAATAAACCACTAACAAGTTGTTACGAAATGGACTCGAGTTGGATAAGGATGCTTT
This sequence comes from Ctenocephalides felis, assembly GCF_003426905.1. Classification (NCBI taxonomy): domain Eukaryota; kingdom Metazoa; phylum Arthropoda; class Insecta; order Siphonaptera; family Pulicidae; genus Ctenocephalides; species Ctenocephalides felis. Next base: position 43,158,598 of record NW_020537758.1, read on the forward strand.
TTTCATTACGGATATTCCGACTATCGTAGTCGTGTTTGAAGTCGGGCCGGCTATTGTGGACAAAACGAGCTAATGAAGACTTTGGTAAAGGTCTAAGAGAGCCGCTTATTCGACTGGTCAGTGGTATGAATATATTTTCGATTTTGGAAAAAAAATTGAAATGACTAACATGTTTGAATTTAAGTCTATTTTCTATAATAACTGTCTAAATATAAGTACAATTATATAGAATAGAAAAGGACTTTTCCGAAAGATAATGACGATGTTGATGTCGAAATATTAAGTACATTTGAATTTCTTTAATTGTTTTTATATTTAATTAAAATGGCCTTGTTCTATTTAAAATTTTAAATTTTTCAGTAATAACAATGTGAATGTAAATGTCACAGGTTTTGAAATTTTATGATAGTATAATTTTTTATTACTTGACTCATCTGCACACTTTTGTTTACTACGTTTCCATGCAGGACAGCTACGATAATGTAGAACGGTTACATCAAGGGTTCCCAAACTTGCTTGTGTCGCGGACCCCTTAAGAGGGCTTAGACTAAGGCTTGGCATTGGAGGCCATGGACCTCCAATTTAGCCGTTATCGATTTTTTTATAAATTTGTATTTGTACTAACGTCTAGTATTAAACTCCTTGGACTCCTTGAAAGTTGTCATATGGACCACTTTGGGAATCACTAATTGTTCAATCGAGACAAAAAAGTATTTTAGTATCGTTCAAGATCTCATTGAAAAATGCCTGTTACTTCTTACCCCTGTCACAATAAGCCCCATAGCTCCTCTATATATAACCACAAAATTGTATGCCATTAAAAAATATTAAGATTAAAACAGAAAATCCCATCAATTTGGCTTTATAAACATGTATATTAGTACTATTTACTAAGTAAACCACCATATAATTAACGATATAAACGAGCAGTTGAAATAGCTAATTATTCTGTATTTTTCTGCATATTAGTGTGTTAATTAACTTGTGGCATGTGTAGATAATAGCCAATATTCTTAATGTGTTGCTAATTACGATTTTTTTAGATAAAAGTCTCGAATAATTATACGTTTTTTAATCTATAATTTACGTGCTTTACTCGTTTTAAATAATTGCAAGTTTATATTTTAAATGAACAAATTACCATGAACCTGTTTAATTGACCATTTATTATTTGAAATTATCTCTGAAAGTTTTAGTTCTTAATATTGTCTTTTAGATAGAGCGATTAGATAAAGTTTTGTATAGAAATAGCATGAAAAAATTTTCAAAAATTTTTCAGAGCGTCGAATTTTCAATAAAAAATGACACGAATTTTCACTTTTAATTCATTTGTCGCTAAGCTACACATAAAAAAAATTCTTTTAATTTTCAAAATTTTTTCCATGTTATTTCCATACAAAGTTTGATTGAATTGCGTGCTATTTAAAAGTTAATATTAAGAGCTAAAACTTTCAGAGAATTGTTTTTTATCAATTTGGAACCATTTGAGCCCCTTGAAGCAAGAAAATTCGAAAATGTCCATATTAAGGGACACCCTAATAAAATATTTAAAGATATATCTATACAATATAAAGTTTAAATAGTATGTAAATTTATTTTATAATTATATATTCTTCTTCAAAATTTAATCAAATCTTTTGAGCTAAAACTCCCATAATTGCGCTTTCCTAAAAACCCTCTATAGATGATTATATGAGTTTAAATACATATGTGAATACAATATTTGAATACTTTATGTCGAAATTAATATATCCATCTTTTTCTCAACACCAAGCTGAGAAAATTTGTAAAAAGTTCCATGCGTTCGAACAATCACTATTGTTACATCGAATCTTCTTCAGAATTTTTATTTGACCACCGCGGCTCATTCATAAAATTAAACAACACATCACACACATTTATGAATATGTTTATATTTATATTTATATGACTTTACTAAATGCTCCAATATTTTCTTAACACTTACGATTTTTTCTCACAAACTTTGTTTTATTCGTTACCTCAAGGGTGTGAGTTGTATGGGCGGTGCGTCTGAATATTAGAGGGATGAAATTTTTTTGATGAAAAAGCGATGATAAACGTGAAGTGTTTTATGATAGTGCTTGAGCTATGTTTTTTCTAAATATATTTAAAATATTTTTATTATTAAAATGTGTTAATTTTAATAAATGTTGATCACCTGTTCTTGAGTTTTTGGGCATATTGTAGATAATAAATGGACAAGTGCAACCAAGTTTTGAATATGTATTTATCAATAAAATGATTAACACTGTTCAAGAAGAAATAGTAAATTAAACATAATTGATAGACATCATTTTCTTGCACACTCTATATTATTTATATATGTTTGTTCAATAACTTTCATTGAGATAAGATGTGCAACCTACTAATACTTACTTTATGTAGGTAAACGTTTCAAATAATTTAGTGAAACTATAGTCCTTGTTTTGTACTAGAAATTTTGCTCTACGATATCCATTTATTTGTGGCATCTATTAATTAGACTTATATTTATATCCATATATCAGTTCAACCACAAAACACACGACTGACAATGTCTGTCCAAAGACTAAAAATAATAGAGGACCCCTGACATCTGCTATGCATAAGGCTTTTGGTGGTTGTTTTCTTATGATTTTATCATATGTAAATTTTTTTCTCTCGATCATAAAATGATCAATCCAATGACTTACAAGACCTTGTTCTACAGCATTGGCTAGTCTACGTCTTAGTAGTCTATAATAAGGTGATCTTGGTGACAATGCTAGGATCATTTGGCATGGGGTTACAATTTCCTATAATATATAATTATTTATCATCATTAAATTCATTTCTAATTTGTTTATATAGATACCTACGTCCATGGGTTCCATAAAATTCCTATAATCTCGTTCATTGATTAGAACTGCGTCCAATAAATATTTGTTTTTTAGAAATCTTAGGAAAAACACTCGTTTTCCTTTTTAAGTATTTTTTCAAGTTCATTCCAGCCTCCTGGTGGAAATGGATCTGAACTGTGTGCTAATTCTCTCACAAAGTAGTTTTCAGAATTCGACAAATCGCCTTTATCAAAAGATTGACATCAGGTCTTGCAATTTCGCTCAATTTAATTCCTTCTGCAAAGAGTAAAATATAAATAGAACTAGTGGTGTATGGTATCGTTCCTTAAGGCAATTTGCTGGAACTTACTGTACTGTAATACAATATTCGAAGAATTTTAAATGTTTTCAAATATATTATAAATACTGTACTTTCATTATTTGTATTTTATAGACAAAATATTAAAGCTTATAAATTGGACAATGATGTTCATATAAGTTTACATGAAAAGTGAATAAATAAAACTTAATGATACCCCGAAGGGTAGTTTGAATAAAGAATCTTGTCTTATCATATAAACAGAATTGCAAAGTTAAAATTATTTATTTCAAGTATTTTGGCTTGATTTAAATTAAAATTCGAATTAAAACCGACATTCAAGAAATTATTCTTTGTGAATTAGACTTTTTTTTCTTAAATTTTGAAATAGTTTTTTTTTTACTTTCTCCAAAAACAGTCGTTTCGTCAACACAAGCATAAAGTTTATGAATCATTCAAATCGGATGCTTTGCTCTCTCAAAAACATTTATAAAACATCATTTTTTACACATTCAGCTCCGAAACTCAAAACGGCTGGTCCTGTCTTTGGCAAAAACTAATCACCATATCGCCCCATCATTACGAATTAAATGTTTTTTGAATCATTCCAAACAGATGCTCAGTTCCCAAAAACCGTTTCTTTGCCCAAAAACTAATCAGCAATAATTAGTAGGAATCGATTGCTCTTTCAATCAATCAAATTGGTTGAGCTGTACTCCGAAAACGTCGACGAAAAAATTTAATCCATATACACACACACATCAATTTTTTTTAGATATGCCAAAATGTTCAGAAACCTCTGGAGCGTAAAGATATGCACAAATTTTCATTTTCGATTTTTGGCCCATTATTATCACTTACCCTACGAGAAGTTAAACATTGACTAGTATAATTCATTGAAGCCAATTTGTGATTATAATATTTTTTATTATTAACTAACAAACCGGGCGAACTCCGTTTCACCACCAGATGGTTTCATTTCATGTAACATTTCGTTTAGTGATTAAAAGATGAAGAAAAAAATTGCCTGCTGTTGAAATTGAATAAAAATTTGCACAATACACGTAAATGATGGTTTCCAATTGAAATGTTAGGAAACGAATAACTTTTTTTTTTTTTTTTTGCACAATTTCACAGTGAAAACAATGCTGGTTTGTCACATGAAATTAACTGAGCAGAACAACAATGAGTAGCTGTCAAACAAATGAGTAGCAGTCAGACAAAAAATATTAGTTTGCAGTACATGCTAAGTATCAAAGATGACGCTGTATGTGAAAAAAAGACAAAATTTTCTTTGCTATAAACCTCACGGAGCCCGAGACTTTTCCAACGAATGCAAAGACGAGTTATATCGTCAGAAAGGAAAACCCGACTTATTTATTATAATAGATTACTAAAGAAAACTTACCAGTATTGCTAACTGTTCCACTGTTTTTATTTGTGGTTCATACTTTTTTTCGGTCAAGTAAGATGAGTAGTAGGAGTAGTATAAGCCACGGTGACTGCAACAAAAATTTTTTTTCTATAGTATAAATAATAATTTTAATATCAAATAATTGAAGTTGATACTTTACTCAGCATGTTGCATAATAACCAATTTAACAATAACATTTTAATAGTCCTGGATCCGGGCATATGTGCACCATGCCCTGACGAAATATCTGCTATACTCATCATACAATATGAAATACTTGTATAGGTGTGATGTAGAAAAAAACTATATGTTGCCTGCAAATTCCAAAAGAATCTGTTGATATAGTTCATTTTATGATTTATTAGTAAAAATAATCAATAACTTACTGTTTAGCAAATATATAAAGTGTAACGCAGATTATTATTAATGATCTATAAAACCAATCCACACATTTTTGTCCACTGATAAATATAAAAATTTAGACGAGTCGACTGGACGCGGTTTAGGCACCATAAAAGTACTACCTAACATATCATAAACAAAAAATGTGCGAACTATCTTTAAGTTTCCCAATAAATATGTACAAGAACTGCATAATGCAATATCAGCACCAACAGCTAACAAAAAAATCTTCTTGACCTTTATGGTACCAAACACTGCCATTTGCAGCATCCGCCATGTTAATCTAATATTGTTTTATGATAAATAGGGAAAATATCAGCACTTAAATATGAAATAATTTTAATAAAGTATTTATCACCTTTATTCCAGCTTCTTTCGCAGTCATAATACTGGTCTTCCACCCACTAGAAATTCCTTCAGCATTCGGTATTCAAAACCATTTGGCTCTCCTTTCTCATTTACCCAACTAAATGGCTCATAACGGCCCATCAATATTCTAACTGTCAATTTATTTCGTGAAGGAATCCATTTCTGTTTTTCAAAAGTTTTATCCAAAAAATTGCCACTTGCGCCAATGTCCTCAGGTGAACTATTTGCGTCTAAACTTTCTTTATAGTCATTGAAGGTGCAAGCACTTCTTGAATTTGTATGTTAGTGTCATTGATTTTAAATGATTTGTACTGTTCAATATAGATATTTACTTTCACAATCAAAATATTTAGATACATTTGTTTAATTAAAGTTTGTATTTCATCCAAAGATTCATCAGTATTTCTGTTATTACTAGCACTTTAGTATCAACAATTGCCGTATTATTTATTGCACGCAATTTTCTTATTATTTCTGGATGATTGATATCTGCCTGTAATATTATAAAACCATCACAGTTAGATGAAGTTTCTTCTGTTGATAGAATGTTTTCTGAAGAAAATACTGAATCACTACTGAGCAATTTTTTTTTATATATTAAATCATGCAATTCACTGTCATCTCCATAAATATACCAACATCTTTTAGTTTTAAGTAAATGTTGACCAAAAATTGTGGTAATGGTAATTAGAAATATGATGAGATTACTGGATTTAAACATTATTGCTTTTAGTGCTTATTCTAAATTACGAATGATTAGTTTTATTTTTCTGATCATATTTATATAGTTGGATACTGATCGCGTGCAAATTATAGTTTTAACTATTTTGCATGTTGGTATTTAGTGAATAATTTATAAAATCACACTACATATTCATAAATAATCTAGCTAATAATTAATCCGTTCTAAGCACTGGCAAAAAGCTTTCATGCTCTTATTTAGTTATTTTCTATTAAATATCAAATAGTTTTACAAATTGAGTGTTTGTTTAGCCATAATTGATAATTTTATATTCTGTGAGGTTCGTGTCATGTTAAATCATTATAAATTTAATGCCAGTTTTAGATTAAGTACCAGTGAACATTAACAAATGATATTCTTGCAATTTTAAAAATGAACTGGCAGATTTCTTTAGAACAACAACCAATATAATATTTTTATATAACTTGTTATTTATTAATGCTATGTAGAGTAAGTTATAGTAATCGCAAAAAAATCAAAAATGTAAGTATATATCTTTACGTTTCAAAAGTTTCTGAATATTTTGCATACCTTAGAAAAATGGATGTGTGTGTATGTGTGTGTGTGTGTGGATACAAATTTTTGTCAACGATTTCGGGAACACAGATCAACCGATTTGAATAATTCAAAAAAAATTTCAATTCCTATTATTAAGGAGACGTGCTGATTAGTTTTTGGCAAAAGCAGGTCTACCCGTTCCAAAGACACGGGGCAAAAAGTGCCAATACGGTAACTCAGTTTTTAGAGAACGGAGCGTCCGATTTTAATAATTCGAAAACATTTTACTTATATTGATATTAAGGTGAAAAACTGATTAAATTTTGAGGAAGGCAGGTCTAGCGATTTCGGAGATCTAATAAAAAAAGTAATAAAAGCCATTTAGCGGCCGAAAGTGATCATTAGATATGCACATCAAATTATCAATATTTTATGGAGTTTTTGATCATATGTTTAAATTTTGTTTTTCATTTCTATAGGTTCCGTAACACCGTTCGTCCGTTAGATAGCGACGCGGCGTTTACGCGCTTCGATACTTCGTCTCTATGCTGCTAAAGTAGTGCGATTGCTTTGGAAAGCAGTTCAAAATTCCCAAAATATTTCAAATTGAGGAAAACATTTTTTTCAAAAAACTCTTTTTTTCAAACATTTAAAATTTCTCGAAAATCAAATTTTTCCAAAGTTCAAAAAAAAATTCTTTATTAAAAAAAATAATTTTTGATACGGGAAGTTTCAGCAATTAGCCTTAAGGCACAATGCCATACACCACTTGTTCCATAAAACAAGTCTTGTATGTTGGATAAAATTACTTCTGTTCTAACCATTGAACAACAAATTTTACAAATTTTCAAATATTTTATTGAAATTGGTTTTGATATATTTAATGATATTAGGATATTATTCTTTCAGTTAATTTTACATATACATGTTCAATAATATATTTTTTTCAGCCTTCATCTTTAGAACTGCCGCCAGTTTGTCTGGGTCTAAATTTTAATCCCTCCACAAAAATTAGCTTAGCCGAAATTCTCGCAATTGCTATTTCTCCATAACCCCAGGGGCTTCATAGTCTTGTTTCAGAATTTGAAATGTTTTGACAGCGATAATAATATAGTCACACTTTCTTCTTTTGGCTAGGTCAAAAAACATCTGTTTCCACTCTTGGCACATGTCGAGAACATATTGAGAGATCCAGGAAAAAAGTGCGGACGGATTTAGATGCTACCGAAAGAAAGCTTATCGAAAA
>NW_020537758.1:43167406-43187417 GCF_003426905.1 Ctenocephalides felis
AAGTTCCAGCAATTTGCCTTAAGGCACGATGCCATACACCACTAGTTAATTGTAACTTTCAATTATTCGATTATAGCGAAAGATGGTATTATATAAAATAGTATCCACTAAAAGATTAATATATTTTCTAGCTCATTTTTTAATACCATTCGGACTTTCATGTCCACAACTAAAAAACAGCAAAAATCATAATTTAAACTTGACGTATCAAAATGATAACGGTTTCTAGTAAATCACAGTTAAAAAAATCTATGAAAAAATTGCTTTCAGTATTTAATTTTTTGCCGCAATTTATTATATATGTATCTTTTATCCACGCGATCCATAGAAAGCGAGTTTCTGTCGATATGTAGCGTCGATATTTCCGAATCTAATACAAAACCACAAGAAATCGAAAAAAAAATCCGACAAAAAATCCATGGCACGTTTCATCAATAGACCGAACATTTATTGGCATAGCCCTTTGTTGTAGACCTATTGTGCTTAAACTGACCAAAGGTCACATTGTATACCTTATTATATATTTTTTCTTTAAGGTCTCGGATTTTACTTACGATTTTCTTCCCGTTGCATAAAGAACTGTCTTGCGAACTGTGCGGTTAGATATTTTGTTGCAACTTTTGTTATAAATGGTTTATGGATGATTTATTTAAACGAATAATGTCCGAAGACATTTTAGACAAATTAAATAAACGAGAATATTTTCAAAGGTAGATATGATATGTGTTTAGATGCACTTCTGCAAATATTTGCATACTATAATTTACTATTTAGTATTTTCAGTAGATGTGTAATGATTTATTCGACTGAAAATCAATGAGAAGATGGTACAAGGATCAGAGCAATGAGAAAACTATTCAGGTTAAGATGTTTTTGATACTTTTACCTATTGTTACTTTTATCTATTGTCACTATGTTGCATATAAAACATGTATAAATTAATATCATAGATATAAAATAGAAAATATAATAACTGTAGATTAAGTTAGAGTAATGGGCCAGAAATCAAAAATGAAAATTTTGGCATACCTTCATACTTCAGAGATTTTTGAACATTTTGGCATATCAGAAAAAATGGATGTGTGTGTTCGTATGTGTGGAGACAATATTTCGTCGACCATTTTGGGCGTCTGGATAAATCGATTTGAAAAATTCAAAAAGCAATCGATTCCTAATTATAGAAAGATGTGTTGATTAAATTTTTACTAAGGCAGGTTCAGCCGTTACGGAGATACGGAGCAAAGAATGGAGAAAATAGAAACGAGTTTTTAAAAGAACTGGGTATCCGATTTGAATGATTCAAAAAACATTCTCTTGTGTTAGCAAAACAATTGATTTTTTTATTTCAATAATTTTCTTTTTCCAAATGATTTTTTTTTTGTATATCGAAAATAATTCAGATTTTAAATTTAATTCTGGCTAAAGTTCTGAAGCTCACTTTCATATTTTGAATAAAAAATTCTAACTTTGTTATTCAGTTTATATAATTCTTATAATAATTAGAAAATGTTACAGTATTTATAATAATCTATTTTAAAACATTAAATATTCCTCGATCATTTCGTTACAGTACGGGAAATTCCAGCAATTTGCCTTAAGGCACTTTGCCACATACCACTAGTTATAACTTTTATTAGCAAAATGGGCACGAAGGTTCTAGATATCAGAGAGACAATAAACAGACAAGATCAATATTTATAAACTATTTTGTTTCTACATTTTGAATATAGTCATCTATAAATCAATCACTTTGAACTATAAATTCATTAGGTACCAAAGTTCTCAGAACCAAGTCTGACAATAATTAGTCAAAATACTTAAAAAGAATTGGCACAAATATATGACACGAGGAAAAACAACAGTCCATTTTACACTCCAAATTTAATAGATGTTTTTGTATTCTTGAATATCTGAAATGTTTATTTATTCAAGATTTTACTTACTTTTGGCGAACAGAGGAGAGCAACTTTGGATAAAGGACAACTTGCTTTGGCTTTCATACATAGAATACTTTTCATGCGAGATTCTTTTGAAATAATAGAATATAGAACAACTACAATATTAATATATTTTTAAATTTAGTTCAAGAGTAGCAAACATCGTAATATTTCCAAATTTCTTAAAGAGCTGATAAAAACTTGCAGCAAGCAAGAGCTGTATCCTCTTGATATGTAATACATTATTGATATATTTCGTTCGCCCATAATATAAATTAAAAAATTCTCAGTTAAAGGTTTCAGGCTCTTGGGAAGTTAAAAATGTTATTACACCCTGGCATCAAAATTTTATAATTTTTCTTATTTGTTTATTTATTTTCAATAAGCTTTCTTTCGGTAGCATCTAAATCCGTCCGCACTTTTTTCCTGGATCTCTCAATATGTTCTCGACATGTGCCAAGAGTGGAAACAGATGTTTTTTGACCTAGCCAAAAGAAGAAAGTGTGACTATATTATTATTGCTGTCAAAACATTTCAAATTCTGAAAGAAGACTATGAAGCCCCTGGGGTTATGGAGAAATAGCAATTGCGAGAATTTCGGCTAAGCTAATTTTTGTGGAGGGATTAAAATTTAGACCCAGACAATCTGGCGGCAGTTCTAAAGATGAAGGCTGAAAAAAATATATTATTGAACGTGTATATGTAAAATTAACTAAAAGAATAATATCCTAATGTCATTAAATATATCAAAACCAATTTCAATAAAATATTTGAGAATTTTTGAAATTTGTTGTTCAATGGTTAGAACAGAAGTAATTTTATCCAACAATTTGATACTCATGCAATTGATACATTCACACATTTTAGTAAATATTTATGAAACTAGTGGTGTATGGCATTGTGCTTCAAGGCAAATTGCTAGAACTTCCAGTATTAAAAATTATTTTTTTTTAAAGAGATTAATTTTTTTTTAAACTTGGAAAAAAATATATCTTTGAGAAATTTTGAAAATTTCTCATACTTTTTTGAAAAACTTCTACGATCTTTTTGATAAAAATGTTTTCTTTATATCGAAATATTTTGGAAATTTTGAACTACTTTTCAAAGCAATCGCACTGCTTTAGCAGCATAGAGACGAAATATCGAAGCGCGTAAACGCCGCGTTGCCATCTAACGGACAAACTGTTACGGAACCTATAGTAATGTGAACAAAATTTATACATTTTATCAAAAACTCCATAAAATATCTAATAATTTGGTGTGCACATGTCTAATAATCATTTATATTATATGACCGCTAAATGGCATTTTTTATTTTCTTTTTTGTTAGATCTAAACCGCTAGACCTGCCTTACCAAAAATTTAATCAGTTCTTCATCTTGTCAATACAAGTAAAATGCTTTTTGAATTATTAAAATCGAATGCTCCATTCTCTCAAAGACATTTTTGGCACTTTTTACCCCGTATCTTTGGAACGGCCAGACCTGCCTTTGTCAAAAACTAATCTGCACGTCTCCTTATCAATACGAATCGAATGTTTTCTGAATTATTCAAATCGGTTGATCTGTGTTCCCAAAATCGTTGACAAAAATTTGTATCCGCACACACACATACACACACACATACATCCAGTTTTTACGTAAAGACATATAAATATTTTCATTTTCGATTTTTTTGCGATCACTATAACTTATCCTTTCGGGAAGTTAAATATAGCATTAATAGATGAAAAGTTTTATAAAAATATTATATTGCTTGTTGTCCTGAAGAAATCTGCCAGTTTATTTTTAAAATTGCAAGAATATCACTTTGTTAATGTTCAATGATACTTAGTCTAAAATTGGCATTAAATTTATAACGATTTAACATGACACAAATTTCACAGAATATAAAATTATCAATTATGCTAAATACTCAATTTATAAAAACCTTTGATGTTTAATGGAAAATAATAACCAAAGAGCTTTTTGCTAGTGCATTGGACGGATTAATTATTAGCTAGATTATTCATGAATACGTAGTGTGATTTTATAAATTATTCACTAAATACCCACATGCAAAATACTTAAAACTATAATTTGCACGCGATCAGTATCCAACTATATAAACTATGATCTGAAAAATAAAACTAATCATTTGTAATTTAAAATAACACCTATCGAGTGCACTAAATGCAATAATGTTTAAATCCAGTAGTCTCATCATATTTCTAATTACCATTACCACAATTTTTGGTCAACATTTACTTAAAACTAAAAGATGTTGGTATATTTATGGAGATGACAGTGAATTGCATGATTTAATATATAATAAAAAATTCAAATTGCTCAGTAGTGATTCAGTATTTTCATCAGAGAACATTCTATCAACAGAAGAAACTTCATCGAACTGTGATGGTTTTATAATAATACAGTCGGATATCAATCATCCAGAAATAATAAGAAAATTGAGAGCTATTAATAATACAGCAATTGTTGATACTAAAGTGATAATAATAACAAAAAATACAAATGAATCGTTGGATGAAATACAAAAATTAATTAAAACAACGTATCTAAATATTTTGATTTTGAAAATAAATGTCTATATTGAACAGTATAAATCGTTTATTATCAATGAGACTAACATACAAATTCAAGAAGTGCTTGCACCTTCAATTGACTATGAAGAAAGTTTTGATGAAAGTGGCAATTTTTTGGATAAAACCTTTGAAAAACAGAAATGGAATCCTTCACGAAATAAATTGACAGTTAGAATATTGATGGGCCGTTATGAGCCATTTAGTTGGGTAAATGAGAAAGGAGAGCCAAATGGTTTTGAATACCGAATTGCTGAAGGAATTTCTAGTGGGTGGAAGACCAGTATTATGACTGCGAAAGAAGCTGGAATAAAGGTGATAAAAATAAATATTTCATTAATAATTATTTCATATTTAAGTGCTGATATTATTCCCTATTTATCATAAAACAATATTAGATTAACATGGCGGATGCTGCAAATGGCAGTGTTTGGTACCATAAAAGTCAAGAAGATTTTTTGTTAGCTGGTGGTGCCGATATTGCATTATGCAGTTCTTGTACATATTTATTTGGAAACTTAAAGATAGTACGCACATTTTTTGTTTATGATATGTTAGGCAGTACTTTTATGGTGCCTAAACCGCGTCCAGTCGACTCGTCTAAATTTTTATATTTATCAGTGGACAAAAATGTGTGGGTTGGTTTTATAGGATCATTAATAATAATCTGCGTTACACTTTACATATTTGCTGTACAGTAAGTTATTGATTATTTGTACTAATAAATCATTAAATTAATTCTATTAAGAGATTCTTTTGTAATTTGCAGACAACATATAGTTTTTTCTATTACATCACCTTATACAAGTATTTCATATTGCATGATGAGCATAGCAGATATTTCGTCAGGACATGGAGCACATATGCCAGGATCCAGGACTATTAAAATGTTATTGTTAAATTGGTTATTATGCAACATGCTGAGTAAAGTATCAACTTCAATCATTTGATATTAAAATTATTATTTGTACTATAAAAAAAAATTGTTGCAGTCACCGTGGCTTATACTACTCGCTACTCATCTTACTTGACCGAAAAAAAGTATGAACCGCAAATAAAAACTGTAGAGCAGTTAGCAAATACTGGTAAGTTTTCTTTAGTAATCTATTATTTAAAAATAAGTCGTGTTTTCCTTTCTGACGCACGAACCAATTTCGACGATTTTGCATTCGTTGGAAAGATCTCGGGCTCCGAGAGGTTTATAGCAAAGAAAATTGAAAAAAGGTTTCAACAGAAAAGCGGAAAACACTTTCTTTTTTTACATACAGCGTCATCTTTGATACTTAGCATGTACTGCAAACTTAACATTTTTTGTTTGACAGCTACTCATTGTTTTCTGCTCAGTTAATTTCATGTTGCAAACCAGCATTGTGTTCACTGTGAAATTGTGTAAAAAAAGTAAAAAAATAATTATTTGTTTCCTAATATTTCAATTGGAAACCATCAAATCAATCACGTGTATTGTTCAAATTTTTATTCAATTTCAACAGCAGGCAAGTTTTTTCTTCGTCTGAAAAAAATTTCATTCACAAAGAATAATAATTCTAAATATAAAAAATAATTCGGATTGTAAATTTAATTCTAGCTAAAATAATTGAAATCTATAACTATAACTTTGTAAATCAGTTTATATAATTCTTAGAATTATGAGACAAGATTCTTCATTCTAGCTACCCTTCTGGGGATCATTAAGCTTAGTTCATCACTTTTCATGTGAACTTATAAGAACATTATCGTCCAATTTATAAGCTTTCATATTTTGTCTATAAAATACGAATAATAAATGTTACAGTATTTATAACAATATATTTGAAACATTCTTCAAATATTTTATTACAGTACAGTAAGTTCCAGCAAATTGCCTTAAGGCACGATACCATACACCACTAGTTCTATTATATTTTACTCTTTGCAGAAGGAATTAAATTGAGCGAAATTGCAAGACCTGATGTCAATCTATTGATAAAAGGTGATTTGTCAAATTCTGAAAACCACTTTGTGAGAGAATTAGCACACAGTTCAGATCCATTTCCACCAGGAGGCTGGAATGAACTTGAAAAAATACTTAAAAAAGGAAAACGAGTGTTTTTCCTAAGGTTTCTAAAAAACAAATATTTATTGGACGCAGTTCTAATCAATGAACGAGATTATAGGAATTTTATGGAACCCATGGACGTAGGTATCAAACAAATTAGAAATAAATTTTATAGTAATAAATAATTATATATTATAGGAAATTGTAACCCCATGCCAAATGATCCTAGCATTGTCACCAAGATCTCCTTATTATAGACTACTAAGAAGTAGACTAGCCAATGCTGTAGAACAAGGTCTTGTAAGTCATTGGATTGATCATTTTATGATTGAGAGAAAAAAATTTACATATGATAAAATCATAAGAAAACAACCACCAAAAGCCTTATGCATAGCAGATGTCAGGGGTCCTCTATTATTTTTAGTCTTTGGACAGACATTGTCAGTCGTGTGTTTTGTGGTTGAACTGATATATGGATATAAATATAAATGTAATTAATAAGTTACACAAATAAATGAATGTCCTTGAGCACAATTTATTGCATGAAACAAAGACTATAGTTTCACTAAATTATTTGAAATGTTTACCTATATAAGGTGAATATTAGTAGGTTGCATATCTTTTACCCCAAGGAAAGTTATTGAACAAACATATATAAAAAATATAGAGTGTGTAAGAAAATAATGTCTATCAATTGTGTTTGACTTACTAATTTTCTCATACAATGTTAATAATTTTATTTATAAATACATATTCAAACCTTGATTGCACTTGTCCATTTTTTATCTACAATATGCTCAAAAACTCAAGAACAGGTGATCAGCATTTATTAAAATTAACACATTTTAATAATAAAAATATTTTAAATATATTTAAAAAAAACATAGCTCAAGCACTATCATAAAACACTTCACGTTTATCATCGCTTTTTTCTCAAAAAATTTTCAACCCTCTAATATTCAGACGCACCGCCCATACAACTCACACCCTTGAGGTAACGAATAAAACAAAGTTTGTGAGAAAAAATCGTAAGTGTTAAGAAAATATATGGAGCATTTAGTAAAAGTCATATAAATATATAATATAAACATATTCATAAATGTATGTAATGTATTGGTTAATTTTATGAATGAGCCGCGGTGGTCAAATAAAAATTCTGAAGGAGATTCGATGTAACAATAGTGATTGTTCGAACGCATGGAACTTTTTACGAATTTTCTCAGCTTGGTGTTGAGAAAAAGATGGATGCATTAATTTCGACATAAAATATGTAAATATTTACATACACATATGTATTTAAACTCAAATATTAATCTATAGAAGGTTTTTAGGAAAGCGCAATTATGGGAGTTTTAGCTCAAAAGATAAACATAAATTTTGAAGAATATATAATTACAAAAAATACGTATTATTTATACTTTATATTGTATAGATATATATTTAAATATTATATATATATATGTATATATATATATATATATATATAATAGAGTGGTCCTTAATATGGATATTTTCGAATTTCTTTGCTCCCAGGGGCTTAAACGCTTTCAAATTAATAAAAATAAAATTCCCTGAAAGTTTTAGCTCTTAACATTAACTTTAGGATAGTTTGCACTCTAACCAAAATTTCTTATGGAAATAACATGGGCAAAATTCCATTGTTTTCCAGGATTTCATACTTTGAGAATATCATTGTATTTGCTCACATTGATCATAAATAAAAAAATTACAACAAAAAAATTTATATATTTTAGGAAGCAGAAAAATTAAACTTTGGTTGGAGTGCGGACCATCTTGAAGTTAATATTAAATGCTAAAACTTTCAGAGATTTGTTTTTTATCAATTTGGAAGCATTTGAGCCACTGGGAGATTTTTTTTGAAAATGTATTTATATATATATCTTACATTTTTAAATAAAGAATGGTCAATTAAACAGGTTCATGGTAATTTGTTCATTTAAAATATAAACTTGCAATTATGTATTTAAAACGATTAAAAGACGTAAATTATAGAGTAAAAAACGTATAATTATTCGTGACTTTATCTAAAAAAATCGTAATTAGCAACACATTAAGAATATTGGCTATTTTCTACACATGCCACAAGTTAATTAACAAACTAATATGCAGAAAAACACAGAATAATTAGTTATTTCAGCTACTGGTTTATACCGTTAATTATATGGTAGTTTACTTAGTAAATAGTACTAATATACAAGTTCATACCATCACACTGATGGAATTTTCTATTTTAATTTTAATATTTTCTAATGACATACGATTTTATAGTTCTATATAAAGGAGCTTTGAGCTTATTGCAACAGGGGTCAGTATTAACAGGCATTTTGCAATGGAATCTTGAAGGATATCAAAATATTTTTTTGTCTCGATTGAACAATTATTGATTCCCAAAGTGGTCCATGTGGACTCCCAGGGGTTCATGACAACTTTCAAGGAGGCCACGTCAACGGTAACTTGTTAATATCTATTTCATTATTATTATGAAGTCAATTAATACATGTCTTAACTTAGATTAGTATCTTTACTTTAAATGTTTAATTTAAATTTAAAGACGTTAGTACAAATACAAATTTATAAAAAAAATCGATATCGGCTAAATAGGAGGTCCATGGCAAAGTCTAAAGCGGTCCACGACACAAACAAATTTGGGAACTCATGATGTAAACCGTACTACATAATATTATCATAGCTACTTTCCCGCATGAAAATGTAGTATACAAAGGTGTGCAGATCAGTCAAGTAATATAAAATTGCAGTATTATAAAATTTCGGTTTGCATTGTTATTAGGGGAAGTCCCGTAAAGCCGGACGGCACCTAATGCCGGACACTCTATTTAACACGCAGTATTTAAGCGAGTATAAATCTTTTTATATAAAAATACAAGTGAAAGGGGCGCGGGGGGCACACGGATGCAGAATCACGCGCCAAGACTCACCTGTGATACATACGGCCATGGCGGGAGCAACTCTTTGCTGTTTTAGGCGCAAAATCACGGCCTCACCTAAATATCAATGGAAGCAATTCTAGTATATTTATGCATTTATATTTGAGTGGCATTCAAATATAAGTATTCGATTGTTTCTGTAAAATGGTAGAATATTATTAGATATTTTAAACAATTTTAGTAGGTACCAGCAAATGAACGAACATGCCTGTGCCTCAACACATGACACTAAGTCGTCCCTTAGCGCCGGACAGTAAACATATTGATATTTCTTGTGAGAATTGACGTAATTTATTCTAATTATTTAATTTTGTTCTGTATGAGTGCTAACAGTCACTACATACCCCCATTTTTCGTATTTTCTAGTCAAAGAATGAAAATCTTATGATGAATGCTCTAGCTGAGAGCATCGTTGTGGCCCAGCCAAAAGGGTGAATAAATAGAATTTTTTTTTGCAATATCTAAGAATATAATTCAAAGACACATGTGCAGACACTCCAGAGTGTGGAGATGGCTACATATGGGTTCAATGCTCGTTATTTTGAAATGTCCGGTACTAGATGCCACTTTGTAAAATCATATTTCTTGTTACCAAAGTTTGATTGATAGTATTAATTATCTTTTTAGCAAAATATGCGTATTTGTTAATTTAGTTTGATTTCTAACTTTGTTATTTAACATAAGTCATAATTTAATAAACATTTTGTAAAATATTTTTTGATTTATTTATAAATAATCTAAGGTATAACACTCGGGGACTTCCCCCTACTAAATAATTTTAAATTTTATATATCTTATTTTAAGGTCTATATCATCACTAGCTTTCAAAAAAATCCTTTGCCATTCTATATGATTATAATTATATTTAGACAGTTATTTACAGCAAATCGACTTCAATTCAAACATGTTAGTCATTTTTTTACAAAATCGAAAATATATTCATACCACTAACCAGTCGAATAAGCGGCTCTCTTAGACCTTTACCAAAGTCTTCATTAGCTCGTTTTGTCCACAATAGCCGGCCCGACTTCAAACACGACTACGATAGTCGGAATATCCGTAATGAAAAAAGCATCCTTATCCAACTCGAGTCCATTTCGTAACAACTTGTTAGTGGTTTATTGGGGCTCGAATTGTGATATAAAATGATTATATTAGGATGCAAAACCTAATCAGACTGTGTATCAAGTGATATTGACTGCGGGACGATAGTCTTAAGAACTCCGACTTATGCGAATGCAATAACAGACACTTTGGGTTTGTAAGTGGCTTGCGAAAGCAGAGCCGAAATTGGTAAAAAAAATTAGACTATGGAACAAAGAATTGTGATTTTAAAGATTTATAAAAATACACGTGACAAACTGAGCTGACGCAATGTATTTTTATAATTTGTAATTAACCATTTTATTTTATTTAAAGATGTTTTTGTGATACTAGGATATTCACAGCATTTAAATATGAGTATCAGTATGTTTTCTCCCTCTAAGTACTATCATTTTTGAAATTAAATACTAAGTGCTATTATTTATAAATTTATCATAAAAGTTTGGCATTTTGATACAAAAATTGGCTAAGAATTAGATAATCATTATTGATAATAATAAACATCAAAATAAAAATATTCAAATAACTTGAAAACCCTTGACACAATATCTAAGGGAGCGTCCTTCAATCACGTTAGGTTTCTACGGGGAGGGGAGGATTTGACAAAAAATCACTAAATATTACGTGGGGAAGGGAGGGGAATAGTTAGATATCACAAAAATTTCTTTTTTGAATCCCAACATTTTCAAAAAAAATTAAAAATTTTACAATTTTTTCTCGTAATTAAAAATAGACGTGATTTTTGATGGGTGAGAAGGGGTAATTTTGAAAATCACCACGTATCATCAAAGAGAAGGAGGTGTTCAAAAATTCTTAAAAAACCTAAAAAAAAATATTGTTGCTTATGAAAGAAAGTTTAGGTTTTGTTATAAAACGTTAAAAATACTTCATATAAGAAACATAACATGCTGAGGAGCTTTTTACCCAGAAGGACCCGACCCTAAATTTTATATACAATCATATTCCATCTTGAAAATTCACTTAAATTATTTGGTTTCTGATTAAAAAAATTGTTATAAACATCGATAATTTATTATTAGAAATTTTGAAAATATTTATATCTTATTTTTACTATATTTTACTTATGTTAGCTCAAAAATTACTTTTATGTAAAAAAAATTTATTATTTATTTCTTTTCATGTAAACAGCTTTGAATTGAGATGTCAAATGTTTTTTGAGAAGATATGTTAGTTCTTATAGGAGATTTATTGTTAAAATTATTAACAAGCATTTAAATAACACACAAATTAAAAAACTTATTATTACCATAAGATTTTTTTCCTAGTTTGACTCTGTATATTACGATACTCCACTTAGCTGACGGCATATTTATATTATAACACATGTTATTTCACGCTATGGTATTAAATTTTATAATTTTATTAAGCCTTGTTATTATTGTAACGAAAGTGTACACAATTCTTGTTAGTTCCAATTTGAAACACATGATTTGCGCATAAAATTTCGATAACGTTTGGTATTTATTACACATTCTCATTTAAAGTTATTGAAATCAGCCGAAAAAAATCTGCATCAATCAATTTTTTTTTGAAAGAGAGCTTTCCAAATATGAGAACATAAAAGCTCCAATCTTCTTGAAATTTTATCTCGGCCTCTTTGGAAAATTGGGAAAAGGTGATTTATATTCTGTAATATTTATCATGTAATAAAATAACATCAAATATAGATAGGTCAACCATTGGGTTGCAATCCAAAAATATGAATCCAAATAAAAAAATTGAGCACAACAGATCATAAGATTGTTATATTCAGATTGATATTAAAACATGAGAATAAAAAATCTCTTTAGCTAGATATTATGTACTTATAAAAAAATTATACATAGTTCCACTAAAAACTATATATATATATATATATATATATATATATTATAAATTTTATTTCTTCTCTATGATATATCTATTAAAAATACTACCTCAAATCGTATCATAATTTACGAGTATGAATTCATAATTTACATCCCAAATTAGTCCTGATTACTTGTGATATTTATTGGTAATTATATTTCCATAAACTCATAATCAACCCACATAAAAAGAGTTATATAAAATCCCAAAAAGCAAACGCCGCTTTTAATGTTTTATCTCGTATTTATGTTAAATTTATATCTAGTAGTAAAAAATAATTATGTTGGTTTTGTAAATTAGTTATCAAACCTGTATTACAGAACACAAAATCATGTACCGATTTCGTCGGCATAAGAACAAAGATTTAGTTAATTACCTGACTCCAAACATTAAATAAAAAACTGAAAGGGTTGACACGGAAAAAAAATTTCTGATCTAGTCACCCCTAAGATATATAATTCATTCATTAGAAAAGGATACTTATACATATGCATGTGCATTTGCACCTGGACCAGGACGACACTGGAGAAAATGGTATTTATATTAGTAAAGGATTTTTAGTGTTAAGTAAGCTTCGAAAAAATATATCCTTACAGAACAATATATTCTCAGCTTTGTCCAAAATCTATAATTTAAAGTTCGAAGTTGTGCCAAATTGCAAAAAACTATTACGACAATTTGCCTTAAAAAAATGATTTAAATTTTTAAAATTGGTTCAGCCGTTTATGAGAATACGTCCACGAAAGATGAAATTTTAGCTAATATCAAGGAACTAAAAATTGTGAATTAAAAAACTAAGGTAAGGTAAGGTTAAAAGTTATTTCGGTATGTTAAAAGTTGTTTTGCAGCAAATACGAGTTAATTTTTAATATTGATAATATTTATCTAAGCAATTCGAAAAGACATGCAAAAAATCAAAGATTCTAATACAACTAAAGTTTCTAGAGGATGCAATTGCAGAAATTATTAAATTTATATTCTGCAATGATAAATCAAACTATAACATTAAAATACCTCAAAATGCTTCCAATAAATAAAAGGTTTAGCATTAGTATTTTTTTATACATCCCATATATCGATGATAAAATTTAGAAGACATTAATTTCATATTACTACAAAAGAAATTTTGATGTATTTAAAATCTCATAATTCATTTCCCAAAAGCCGCAAAAGGGGCCACCGTATCGAATCGATTCAGAATCATTAAGGTTATATAATGGAGAGCTCAATCACCTTTGTTCATTTTTTTTAAATTAATACTAAAAAACAGTATATTTTTACAACTTTTTCAGAGAATTTTGTGTTTATATTAATTGCTTGTTGGTAATATATTTATATTTTATTGGCAGATATGAAATAAATCTTTTTTTGGATATTTGAGCAGTCGAAGAGATTTTTTTTTCAAATTGAAGGGAAAGGTTTCAAATCTGATTGTTTCGTTTTAATAATCATATAATTGTGCAAGTTTTGTAATATGTCAATACTCAGTAAGCAACATAAACCATTTCATATCATCATGAGGAACCAAGGAAACTGATTTATTAAGATATGTCATAAATAGAACTCTACATCCTGCAAGTAACTTCTCTAAAATTACTTTGGTATTTTTTTTAAATTTTGCATCATTGGTAGTATTAAATTAAGGCTATAGCTCATATCAAACCGACTGAAAAACACAACAATGAATTTAGGTGGTTTATTTTTTATACAATGTAGTGCAAAAATTATTCTTCTAATAATAATTCAAATTAAGAAAAAAATAAAGGCAGTGAATATCAAAGATCGATGAGAGTAATAATTTCAAATTTTAGCAGGTATAACTAAATTCAATTTAGCAGATATTTAATAATTTAATTTATTAAAATCAATAATATAAATTTCGTACTGCACCTTATAATAACTTATAATTTGTGTAATCAGATGATATTGTAGTGAACAAAGGCGAAATTTAATTGTTTCTAGCATTTTATGTTTAATTTTTAGCTCGAAATTTTTTAATAATAAAGTTATCAAGTATGTTACTATTTTACAATCCTGATGTTAAAATCCCAAATTTTGATACAACTTGCCAACACACTTTAGTTACTAAAGTTTAGTGTACTAAAGTTTAGTACATTCTTATTAAATGAGGGCCTCTCAAAATCGACCAATTTTAAAAATTGTAAATTCATAGTTCAACAAGAAGTCATAATTCTGAATAATTCGTGGCAATTGTGCCTTCATTTTTGACAATGGTCCTTGAAATGTTATTCATGATTACGGTTCCAAAGTTTATATATACAATATTAATAAAAATTAACCACAATAACCGAAATATGGTCACAATTTCACCAAAGCTCTAGGTTGTACTTAAAAGCTCATAATTTTCAAGCAACGTGAGATATTTTTTTTTTTCTAAATTTTTTCAGGACGTTGAGGTCGGGGACACCTTGTGTAAAGGACATGAACAGCAGCTACTGATATCCATTATATAAAAATTGACCACAATAACTAAAAAATGGTCATAATTTTATCAAAGCTCTAGATTGTACTTAAAAGCTCATAATTTTCTAGAAACGAGATTTTTTTCTAATTTTTTTCAGGACGTTAAGGTCTGGGACATCTTATATAAAGCATATGAACAGCAGCTACTAATATCCATTATTTAAAAATTGACCACAATAACTAAAAAATGGTCATAAATTCATCAAAACTCTAGGCTGTACTTAAAAGCTCATAATTTTCAACCACGTGAGATAATTATTTTTTCTAATTTTTTTTTAAGAAAGTTGATATCAATACTACCACTACGTTTCGGCTTGACGTTGAGATCTGGGACACCTTGTATAAAGCACATGAACAGGATCTACTGATATAAATTATTTAGAAAGGATTCTTGCCTATATCTACTTATATCGCTTCTCAATAGAATTTTCATTCTATTCTACCAAATATAATCAAGAACTCATTAAACATAATCAAGAATTTTTCTGATGTTTCAATAAATGAATGATGTGATTAGAATTGATACAAAACACTCTAAAAATCAGAAAATTCTTAAATCTTCTCACAATTTTGGAATCGAAGGTAGATTCCAAAACCCCTAGATTCACACAAATTTAAAAGGGGATGATCCATTTCCAATAATGCGGTCAGTTTCTAACAAATCCAGAAATAAACATCAAACGAAACGAGATCAATACTAACACAGTTGCATATGAAACTAAAGAATTGTTATAACGAGATACTAAGCCCTGAAGATTTATGAATAAGGGCAATGCAATTTGTAGCTAATAAAGATGTTTAAACGATTCGCTGACTCTTTGATATATTGGCGGCGTGCGTCGGCGGACTCGGGCGGATCGCGGTGTATTTCTTGAATTTGCTTTTCGGCGTTTTACCATCAAATGCGTGGGACTAACATTAATATCCTTCTACAGGCAAATAATTTTAATTTATTATCTTACGGGCAAATCTGTGAGATCTCCATTATGTAAAAATGATACTTGTTTGCTCTAAAAACATCAGAATTGTCCCTGGAAAAGGGCAAATAATATTCAATCTCTACAAAATTTAAATAATACCTAAAAATAAAAATTATTAAATGCATATCTATTAATTATCCCTGAGAAGAAAAATATTTCTATTATTACACAGTTTCTGCTTAAGGAATATTTGATTGTCGTTTTAGTGTGGAACAGTTTTTCAATCTTAGTTCCTGCAAATGTTTCCTATTACGGTAAATGAATTTAATTTATTACCTTGCAAGCAAATCTGTATGATATATACATCAGGAAAAAATAATGATTGCAGCACTCAAGCACCTGATATGTCTAAAAAATCCTACAAAATTTAATTGATATTTAAAAATAAAAAATTAAAAGCATATCTATCAATTATCACAAAATGAGACAATATTTATCTAACCCTCTCTGGACCGCGTAACTTTCAGGTCACTTTTAGGTCACCAAATATTTAACTAGCGATAATTTACCGAATAATTATAACTTTTTTCCTGAGATGACTCACTCATAAATGTGAATTCTATAATGTTGTCAAGGCAAAAATATCATTATTTATGATTTTTGCTAAGCTTTTCAGCCTGAAATGACATTTTCATACACAAGCACAGACATCATAGGCTGTGACTTGAACCTCACATAACTCTTTCAATCCCAAAAATTTGTTTAAACGTTTTGTTTTTCATTTGCATATATAGATTTACAATTATTGATTTTGGTGCCTGCCATTTTTTTATGTAAAATAAAAATTTGGCTTATAGAGGGTTATACACATAGTGTCTCTGTTCAACTGTTTTTGAATTTTAGTTCCTGTTGATATACATAGCACAAATTTCTATTAATTATGCAGTATAATATTTGCTAAGAGTGAATTAGCAAACCAAAATTTTTATAAAATTAAATTAAATTAAAATACAAAATGCACAATTAAATGTATGTCAACTTAAATTTTCAAAAGCTTTGCGATATATTTTTATAGAGCTTATATATTTTATAGAGAAAGTAATCAGTAAAAATATTAAATTATTTGCTCTAAGAATATTACCAATATATTTACATTCTAACAAGCTTGTCTATATCGCCTATAATAATGTTACATTTTAAATATAATTTTGAAAAGATAGTTAACGATGGTCATTTATATAAGTTAACCAATTATTTACTGCGTTTAGTAAGTATGTCGTATTGAAATTTTATTTTCTTTATGTATTCTAAATTATTAATAATTTTTGGTTCTGACTTAACATGTAATCGCAACGATAATATCAGACAAATTTTCACATGGGCCATGGTTACTTTATTAGATAACTTAGTGACAAATGTATCAAGAAAACTTAATGTATCAATTTTTTCCCCAAATTTCCATAAAGAATACTATTTTTTATGTCACACATATATGACTGACATGGCCCTATATTAAAACTTTTTTTCTCCATAAGCGTTTGGATTTGGTTTCAAATTATCAGATTTTGTTCCTGATAGGCCAAGCTTCCGGAACATACTGGAAATGAATCATTTGTGTCAGACATCTAGGACTGACAAGACCTTCTACATAATACGTATGGCTCACGTAAAACTGCTTAGCGTCAGAAACATAACTAACGTGGCACTTAACGTGTTAATAAATAATGCTAGAATACGAAGAGATTCTAGACAATATGAATGTGCGGATATATAAAAACAAAAGAAATACCTGGCATAGTAATAAATTTTTCTATACCGCGAAGAATGATTCTTTGTTATTTATTGGAAGCTAAATGCGCCCCAAGCAAATATTAGTTTAGCGAAAACACCTTTTGCAAGAAAACGAGGCCTAATTTATAGATTAGATATCAAACCGCAAATTATAAAAATATACACCCCCCATATATAGAATAGGATACAAATTAATAAATAAGGAACCACCAGAATTCTTGTTAGATCCAGCACATGATCGATTACAGAACGAGGTTTCTAAGTGGATTCTTTTTGAACATTTAGTCCACAAAATGAGAAAAGCAGATGTGTGGGTGGTTGGAATCCAAAACAAAAACAACATATAAGCAGTAATAAAAAATAATTGCATTTATACAAAAAATATTAATGTACTTTTTCTAAAGTACTTATAAACCGTTCGTGTTAATATAATGATTAAAGAATATTACAAACAACTGTGACCTTTACCATTTGCACTTTTCTCTTAAATTTTTACCAAGATACAATTTATATAACCCTCAGTACAAGAGGTTAATTACAATTCATAAATTCACGCAGAATAAAGGAAAAAAGCTTATTTTATCGGCTTGGAGTACAGATTTTATCATGTGACAACTTGTTTTAATGAAATTATAATTAAAGAAATAATTTAGTAACTGACATGAGTAATATATTATCTATTCAATTTATACAAAAATATATTGAGAGTATGTAAAATACAAGGTCGGAGTCGGTATTAAACTATAGATGGTATAAAGAGTATTTGTGAGAGAGCGAGTGCTATTATAAGTACTTAATAATGTAAATGGTACTTATAACAAAAAATACTAATAAAAATCCCAATAGCATTTCTACCTTATGTAGAAACAACTACATAAAGCTCATTTTTAAACTTTTTGTGATGTACTTTAAGTAATAGGATTTTTTGTCTTAGAGTATTAGATTTTGTTCATAAAATTTTGTCTTTTTGTCTCAAGAGTCTAAGATTATATACATATTTTAAATTGGTATGCTAATCTTTTATCTGACGATTTTAGGATGTAGATCGAAAACTTGATCAACATCCTTCTATAATATTATAAGTTATTAGTTATCAAAAAGATTTATTCTCGCAATTGTAGTTACATTATTGTGCGAAACGATTATAGTCTCTGAACTATGAATATATATAAATATATATATTATCTTGGAATTTAGATCATGTGATATGAATTATAGTACCATGTTTGCTATTTTCTGAATCACAATTATTTAAAATTTATGTTAACAAACAATGGTCTTCATATCTTGCACATACGTATTGTAGTAATCAAACTTATCCAAAAATAATCGTTACATTACAGAGGTTATAAGTAAGAAAATATATATGTAAATTTTCCTAATAATTAGTTATGAAATAAGCTCATAGAGTTGTTTCAATAAGTTAATGTCTTTGCTAAATTATTTAATAATACTGAATTTTAATAATAACCCTTAATTTTTCTTCACCTGTTTGTATATCATAATACTAGAGTAACATTGCAGCCCAAGTTTTAGACTGAGTAACAATAATTTTTTTTAACAAAATCATATACATAGACATGATTACAATTTTTAACTTAATTTATATTATTTTTTTAGTAACAAGACAATTTGAATAAAATGACAACTTTTGGGTTCAAAATTGCTAGCTCTTCCATTACCCCACGAATATGTCTGTAGATAGATTTTGTTCGATGTAATATATTTATTACAAGCACAGCAGGATATTAATACAACACTTATAAGTTTACACATGTTTTATGGCGTTATTTTAATAAACATAACACGTATTAAAATGTCAAATTCTGTGATATATGCTCATATATTATTCGCGAATCGAATCGTGCATGCGGGTCACTTATATTGTTAATGTTTTTAAAATTCTCCACGGAAATCCTCTTGTTTTAACAAACAGTAAAACAAAACTCAGAAATAATTACATTGTTATATTATAAATAATTCCGGAAATAAAATGCTTGTTGATAAATCGTTCTATACTATAACTGGTATATTAATTACTATTAATATTCCTCATACCATGCAGTTTTTACGTTTCTAAATCAAGCCTAAATATGCTCCAAATTCCAGAATTTTGTCTGTAAATTATATCATAAAATTTCAATAAATAAATCTAGAAATTGATTTTGAAAATAAAGATACAAAAACTATAAAAGCAAAAAAGTTAATTAACATTTTTCTGTAATTACTTATTTTCTTAAGTTATACTAATGAATATAATATCATTTATAAGATCAAATTCAGTAGCAGAAAGACTCTGCACATCATTTACAGGTTTTTACACCACA
>NW_020537758.1:43188417-43213246 GCF_003426905.1 Ctenocephalides felis
TAATTTCTATTAGCAAAATCCTGAATCATTTACAATTTGATACCATCAACATTATTGATTTTTTTTAATTCAAGGAGTGTGCAAAGATCGAAATTGAAAGCAGATCATTGTAGTTTCTGGACTGGATATGGCAAAACATTCCAACAAAGTTTCAATAATTTCTGCCAAATGGCTAAATATATTGGAAGTCAATAATAGAATAAATTATTTTTTTGACTTGCCAATTTGTCCATTCAGATCAGCGACTTTTCATCAATTTTCAAGCATCATCATCATCCTGCAAACGGAATTAGGTACGATTTGACACAGTAATTTTATATAAATTCAAGCGATTTTGCAAAAGTTGATTTTCAAAACAGGGCATCACTTTTGGGAATTTAAGTTGCCTTTTTACCTCTAAAATTATGAAGCAAAATCCTACCAAAAAATTCAAATTGGTTGTCCGTCTTTCAACAAACGCCAAACTACTCAATCTGTCAAAAAAGGTAATGTATTGAAATTTAAATTAGTTAAGTAAATATAATCTTGACCCAATAATTTAACTTTTATTGATTTTGTAACTTTTTTAAAGTTTGGGATGCTTTACCATTCTGACATGTCCGGTTAACATCCAAATTACTACGGTGTTTAGAAAGGTATAAACTAGCATTGTCCATCTCCAGGGGGTGTTTTGTTGTACTGATTTCACCGTATTACATTTTCAATGTTGTAACAACTAAAATACAATGAAAGCACCGAAATTACAAGCAATAAAAATTACTTGTTACCTAACAATTGTTCCGGTTTGTCGCTTATTATCCAAGTTCCGTATTATACAATTGCTGATATTTTAACAACTTTGCACATGCTGTTACACATTATCTATTTATCTACCAATTCTTTTAAAATCGGCACTCGTATAGCTTGCAATAGATTCTCCGTTTTACAAAGTTCAGATTTTGATTTGTTGAAAGTTGCCGAAGTACATAAATAAATGTGCAATGTGCACTTCTGCATGTTGTCAAATGCAACTGCGGTTACTTCTGGAAATGTCTAATTTTTCAATGAAATTAGAGCAACTAATGTCCTTGAAGTATAGAATTTTTTAAATTCTTTTTTCTTTTTCACCAGTGATGATTTTATTATTTTGTTATTTTTTTTAAGATCCAAAATAGCCCTCTAAGTGTGAATTAAAACTTTTAAGCTTGAAATATGCTATTTTGCTAATCACAATAGAAATTTTGTATTCTGCCAAACTTATTAAAAAAAAAATCTAGTTGGTATATTATAGATTGAATGATAAAATTTTGTTCCTATGAGCCCGAATATAGTTATTGGCACTAATATTCGAGAGTTTGAAAACTCATAGTCAATTGTGAATAAAAATAGAAGACTCCTTCAATCCTAATCATGTTAATGCTACTCCATTCCTAATTACTAAAATGCTACTCCAATCCTAATTATTTTTATTAATATGTCTATGAACTATTTTTTTTTATAAATTTACACTATTTTAAATCCGAGTTAAATAAGCCCTGTAAATATAAATCAATATACCTATGAAATATTTCCATGTAACTTTCAATAAACATGACCAATAATAATTTTTCAATTGCAACAATTGGTTATTACTATCTATTATCGAATCGTAATTATGGTAAAATTGTGAGAATATTTATGTCAAGCATTTTTATTTATCAACATTCATTATTACAAATAATTTATAATTGTAGGTGAATCGATTTAATATTCTTCATCGAAAGCCGCAAATGATCTCTTCCGCCGTTTAATTGTGGCTTTAATTAATTTGTTTCCGTTCATTAACTCATGCAGGTATAAATATTTAAGGCTTAGTTTACAAATCAGAAGATGATCACCTACACTAAAATAAAAAAAATCATGTTTCATGTTTCTGGGTCGAAGAATCTATTATATATAACTAGAATTAGTAACTATTTCTATTTGCTAGGGAGAATTTATTAATTGGTATTCATTTGTTGTGTACATGGAATAAAAATAAACATAGTTAATTAACCTACGTTGTAAGTAGTTTGTATTTTGGAACTATTCTGCAAAAACAGGATTTTTTTATTCATATTTAAATTACTATCTGTCTTATAATCAAAAAACATTCAGTAATTAATCTGAGACTTTACATAGCTATAATATTTTTAGAGAATTACTCATTGGTAAGTTTTCTAATTTATGAAAATGTGTACTAAGTTCCATGTATAAAAACGCAATATGATTATTATATATGAAATCTAAAATTTGGAAATCAAATTATTAATAGAGCGTTTGAAAACATTTTTATTTTTCGACTACATAAGACAGTAAATCAACACATTTATACTTAATATTACACTGAAAATAAACCAATCCGATTTTTTTTGTGATTTAGTTATGAGTTTAACGTAACAACTTCTTAACTAGATTATTAGTATTTTAAGTCAGCAGGGTTATTTTAAGTCTTCTGATAGATATACAAAATTTCTTGTGAAATGAAATACGTTTATCTATGCTGAGGCCTTTCTATCATTTAAAAATTGCTTTATTATTGATAAACACACTGCAATAATTACCTATGTGGTAATTACTGGTAACCTTAAAGTAAAATTCTTAAAATAAATACTATAATTTGAAGAACCTATAAGATTTATATATGTGCCTGCATAAAAGCAAATGTCTATAATAAATATTTTCTGTACTAATTAGTCAATTCACATTTTATTAATCTAATATTGTGTATATGTTTATAGGCAGTACTTTATTTATTTTTATTATTTTTGACTGTGTTCATTAATACCTTTTTAAGTCAATTTCGTGATATGTATATTTCCCTTTTGTGAACTAAATGGTCCTTTAACTAAATGTCTCATTTGTGTTTCTTATCGCCCGAGATAAATATATGGACCACACACATTTCAATCGGCGTATATTTCTTATAGCTTATACCGTTATTTGATATCCTTCTACCTAATAAAATGCATTCAAATAAGAACTGAGAACTAATTATTACCTAAACGATTCGGAAAGAACAACCAAAAATTCCGCACACGCATGCTAATGACTTCGCACGTCTAGACATCGGGATTAATTAATGATAGATTATTGATAAAACCAAACTGTAGGTAAAATAATTAATGGATCTAGGTGTAAATGGCATTTAGACCTAAGGCAAGTTGCAGAATTTACCGATATGTATAAATAATCTATTCGATCAATAGACCAGTAGGCCAGTGGTCCAAGTGGTCCACTGGTTTACTTTTGTTCCTGCCTACCTGTCTACCTATTTACCTGCATAACCGTTAACCAGTCCATTCGTTTACCTGTCTACTCGTTTACCTGTTCACTTATTTACCTGTCCACTCGTTTACCTGTCCACTCGTTTACCTGTCCACTCGTTTACCTGTCCACTCTTTTACCTGTCTACTCTTTTACCTGTCTACTCTTTTACCTGTATACTCTTTTACTTGTCTACTCTTTTACCTGTCTACTCTTTTACCTGTCTACTCTTTCACATGTCTACTCTTTTACCTGTCTACTCTTTTACCTGTCCACCCGTTTACCTGTCTACTATTTTACCTGTCTACTATTTTACCTGTCTACTATTTTACCTGTCTACTATTTTACCTGTCTACTCTTTTACCTGTCCACCCGTTTACCAGTCCACCCGTTTATCTGTCCACCCGTTCACCTGCCCCCCGTTTACCTGTCCACGAGTTCATCTGTGTATCTATATTTTTACAAGTATATAATTCAATAATAATGATTTTTAATTATCGTGCAAAACCACGAGATGTAAAATTTTCTTCTCTACAACTCCGAAATCGCCAGACTTACTTTTGCAAAAATGTAATCAATTGTTCATTCCGACATATAAATTTTATTAGCAATTTTACAATTTTAGCAGTTTTACAATTTTAGCAGTACAGTACCCGTTAACATCAGCAATTAGCAAAAAACAACTAATCATACATATAAAAAAAATATTTTAACTTTTAAGTGAGTCGCACATATTCAAATAACAGCAAGTCTCAACTTCATTAATCCTGACATGAAATCCATTATTTAGATAGACTTGATAACGTTTGAAATTGCTCTAATTAATCTACGTAAAGATGTTTTTAATTATCACTGCTGGCTGTATTTTAATACATTCGTGGATTTTTTTGCACTGCTGTCGATACTTTAATGAATCGAATTATTTCACAACTATTGAATATAATTCGAAGTTGGTAATAAAATTATTTATGTACCACAAAAATCTGTTCTAATTTACTTAGAGATACAAAATGTATTATAGCAGTCGATGACTGAATTTAATTATATATTATTTATTAGACTATTTATCAGAAGCATAGCAATAGTTCTAGGTTCATCATTTCTCGGAATATAATTTATCTCATTTATTAAAAAATTTAGCATGCCCAGATCCTAACCATCCTGCCATTGGTGTTGCAATATGTACTAAATTTTATAAAATCATTATAATTCATAAACAATTGTAAATGAATGCAGTAGATAACCTTTATTTATGGATGCATAGATAGATGTGTGCCATATTTAAAATACTATTGTATATTTAATATATTTTCTATAATAACATTTTTATTAAATCTCTAATCTAATATCCCCAAATTTCAACTAAGAAGTTAAATCCTTTGCCAGTCTGAGAAGATAAGAGTAAAGTTACATTTTTCCAGCCAACTCCACCATTGACAAGAGTGGCATAGCCTCCTTGGCCATTTACATATTGGTCTAGGGCACGGACACAGCTGATTGTACGATTATTTCTTGAACCCACTGTAAAAATAATTTAATTTAAAATATTTATTAAATATTTTCCAAAATAATAGTTATAAAATACATATCAAGTAAAAAAAAACTTTACTGATAGATATAAATTATTACAAAATGCGGTAGATCTTTGTAAAGTATTGTCTCAGTTCAATTTGAATACTTTAATAAACGACTAATATTTGATATTTTTTGAACATTATTAAATATCTAAAACATAACTTCAAATTAACATTAAATACACTTTTTTCATCTAATGTTGGATATTATAGAATATGTTTTATTTTCTATAAATATATTTATCGTGATATACTAGTACTTTGTATTGCAATGTCACCTTATAGTCTAACCAAAAAAACGATTTCAATATAAATGAAGGATAATAATTTAAATTAAATGTAATATTAATGATAAACTCTCGATGAAGGTTTTTCTATTTCGAAAGCTGTAATGGTCATTTGGACAAAAGTTGGTCTAGATCTAAGTCATTATTATCATAAACTACTACAAACACAATGTTTTGAGTTTTGAACAAATTATTTAGTGTTTTAAAATGTAATTCGTAAAATTGTAATAAAATCATTTAATTCCTGTTTTGCTTTTAAAAATTAATCCATGGTATAGTTATGGGAACTGTAGATATGAAATTATCATTTTTATAAAAAAATATTATTAGGTTACCGATCACTAAATTCGAAATCAGCACAAGCTACAAGCATAATTCATTAATGTATTCAAAGGTACAAAAAAATATTTTAATTTTACTAGATTTTTTTAGGAATCTGTAGTGATCAAATTTTTTCCTTAACGAGGTTTTACCAAACATAATGTGATTTTTATTAATTACAAATTTTCTCATACCTGGTGGAAATGACACCTCTCTAGTAACTTTCCTGAAAAAGCTTCCACTTTTGGATTGGACTTGACGGTACAGCAAAACGTTTCCATAACTAGGATATCCTACTTGAAAGTGATGGCTATTGTTGGTACTTATTGCATTTGGTCCAAAAATCTCAGGCTTATAATATTGGCCCACAGAAGAATATCCTGGCCTGTACTGAGAAAATGCGTAAGGTGGTGGATGGTAATCACAGTTCGCCCATTGGACAATCGAGATGGCCACCAAAAATATTACAGCTTTCATTTTAGTCACTTGGTGAAATATCACGAATTGAAATATTTCAACCTTCGCAAAAGGAGCTTGTGATACAAACTGCGTTGTACAATATCATATGGTCTGTTCTTTATTTATAGAACACATATGCACATCAAAGATAATGATGTTTGCATTCATAATATTTTTTTAAATTTTAAACTTGAACATATTTAATTCTGTAATTAATTAAGTACGTCATATCGCAAATATCGTCGAAAAAAGTGGAATAATTTATAATAGTGCTAGAGTCCTAGGAGTTGACTGGAGAAATCGACTATTTGCTCCTCTTTTTTTTTGACTCTATTTAGTCAAATAATTTAAAGAACAAAACCTTTGTTAATTCGGTCTATTTTATTAAGTTTTTTAATAAAAACACAGTTTTTTTTATTATGTAGATACACCGTGAACAGCAATTATTACCAAATTAATTTTGAAATTAATTCCCATGTTATATTGATTATCTTTATCAACCTTTTAGAATATAATATAATTTATAGCATAATTATTATACTATTATCCAAGATTTTTTTTTAATAGTTACTGAATATTGTCAACGGGAAAAGTAATTTCATATAAGATACAACTTTATAATGAGAGCTTTATAATATCCATTGCAAACTTGCTCTTAAGTTAAGAAATTAGTAAGATTAGTAAGATATATTTAGCATATAGCAAGCAAATTCTGTAATGCTTTGCATCTTTTACCTTTTCAAAGAATTTCATACAATTTTTTATAAAAAGTATTTTATTTTAATTTCTGCATTTAACACAATGACTTGTTTAATACCAGTAGTGCATTGAAAAAAATTACAAGGGACTGCTTTTAAAAATGATTTTTGAAGTAAAACTTCTTTAGGCGCGACTACGGTGAAAATCAATATAAATGCAACGAAAGTCCGTTACGGCAGAACTGTATGTCATTCGCTTTCGATGAATTCATTTCAATACCGGTCGAATGTGATTAGTCGTCGTTTATGTGAATAGAATTCTGTCGTTGTATGCGTTCCGACATGAACAAGGAAATCGGCATAGATAAATAAACATTTTAAAGTCAAATCGTACAAATCTTGATTTAATGAAAAATGCCCGAATCAAAGAAATATTGTATCCTGTTTCTTAAAAATATTGATTAATAAGATTAATAATTAGTAAGTTAATTGATTCAAAATTATTTCTATATTATTCGTAGTTTCTATAAATCTTTGAAGTTATTAAAATAGAAAATATTTTTTAGACAACTCAGATATTACAGCTGTTCAAGGAATATAATTATATCGCCAGCGAAAAAGTAAAAAATAATACAAGCTGTCAATGAATGTATGTTAATTTTAATTCCATGAAGTTCTTCAAACACAATTTCATGATGAGTGAAGTTGCGAAAACAATATTTGTTTAGACGTTGTTTAACATAATCCACTATGAGGACGAATAATATAGAACTTATTAATCAGTAATTACTTCATTTCTCTAATGTCATATTTCAATTACATCATTGTTTTTAAATATTATACATATTTTTAATGCTATTATGAATATATAATTTATAATTTTTCATTATATAAATGTTTATAATGGTTGACACTAATAAATGTGTGCTTCACGAATGTTATCATATTACTGATAAACATTAATCAAAATCGTTGTATGATCAAAAATGCCATCTTGAACAGTAGCTAATCAGTTTTACTTCAATCTCGTGTGTACCTTACTCACACTCTTTTTTTAAAATGAAATATACATTTTCTACAACCCTCAGAATATGAATCCATTGCAGTTCTTATAAGATTTGTGTCTTTTCAACTTCTGAAGTTTCAATTTTCAGAGTCAGCTTACGTGTCTCTGTTTGAAAATTCAAAAAAATGAAGTATACACCAAAAATTGCAGTCATTAGTATTCACTTGAATTCAATAAATATTTAAAAATAAAATTTAAAATAAAATAGTTGCTCGACCCTGACGTTTTATCAATATCATCTACTGTGGAGTAAAAACCTGTAAATGATGTGCAGATTCTTTCTGCTACTGAATTTGATCTTATAAATGATATTATATTCATTAGGATAACTTAAGAAAGTAATTACGGAAAAACGTTAATTTTGCTTTTTTGCTTTTATAGTTCCGGTATCTTCATTTTTAAAATCAAGGTCTAGATTTATTTATTGAAAGTTTATGTTGTAATTTATACATAATAATTTCAATTAAGAATAGTAGGTAATGAATATACCCGTTATAGAGAACGAACGCCTCTTTAATCCGCCATTTTATTTGTGGAATTATTTATAATATAACAATGTAATTATTTCTGGGTTTTGTTTTACTGTTTGCTAAAACAAGAGGATTTCCGTAGAGAATTTTAAAAACATTACTATTTATAGGTTTTGTTAACAATATAAGTGACCCGCATGCACGATTCGATTCGCGAATAATATTTGAGCATATATCACAGAATTTGACATTTTAATACGTGTTATGTTTATTAAAATAACGCCATAAAACATGTGTAAACTTATAAGTGTTGTATTAATATCCTGCTGTGCTTGTAATAAATATATTACATCGAACAAAATCTATCCTCAGACTTATTCGTGGGGTAATAGAAGAGCTAGTAATTTTGTATCAGAACATTGTCGTTGGTAGAATATTAAATTATATCCATGTGTATGATTTTTGCTGGGCGAAATAAAAGTATTACAGTATTCCAATAGGTAGAGAAAATATCAATATTTTTTGTTTCGTCCATAAAGCAACAAAATTTGTTTTCATACAATAATATTCATTTTGTGAATTAAATTTGACTGCTTCGAGTGAAATATAATTTGCTACACATAACTAAACCCATAAATATTGAATAAACTGTTAAATAAATTTAACCACCTTATCAGCAAATTGCTCTACTAATTAATAGAAAAATTATATTGATATTTTCTTACATGGAACCTACATAAAGATTATGTTTACATAAGATTGATTATTCATTTTGTTCATTTTATTTATTTATATACATTTCTATGAAGTGTGAATCAGAAAATAGCAAATACTGTATTATAAATTATATCACATGATCTTAATTATATTCCAAGAAAATACATATATTCGTAGTCTAGAGACTATAATTGTTTCGCAAATTAATGGAACTACTGTTGCAAGAATAAATCTTTTTGATAACTAATAATTTATAATATTATAGAATGATGTTAATCATGTTTTTGATCTACATCGTTAAATGAAAGATTAGTATGCCAATTTCAGATATATAACCTTACTCTCTTGACACAAAAGACAAAAGACTCTTGATACAAAAAGACAAAAGTCTATGAACAAAATCTATTACTCGAGCACAGAAAATCCTTAATGAGTTTCATGTAAACTTGGTAATGAATTTCTACACATAGTAGAAATGATCTTGAATTATTATAACTATTTTTATATAATGTATTACTATTACAAAATGCTTGCAAAAGTATTTATATTATTACCTCGCTCTCTCACAAATACTCTTTTTACCATCTATAGTTGAATATCGGCTCCGACCTTGTATTTTACATACTCTCAATATATTTTTGTATAAATTGAATAGATAATATATTACTCATGCCAGTTACTAAATTATTTCTTTAATTATAATTCCATTAAAACAAGTTGTCAGATTATAATATCTGTACCCCAAGCCTATAGAATAGGCTGTTTTACTTTATTCTGCGTGAATTTATGAATTGTAATTAACCTGTTGTGCTGAGGGTTATATAAATTGTATCTTGATAAAAATTTAAGAGAAAAGTGCAAAGATGGTGAAGGTCACAGTTCTTTGCAATATTTTTTAACCATTATATTAACACGAATGGTTCATAAGTACTTCAGAAAAAATATACTAACATTTTTTGTACTAAGTTTTTGTATAAACTATTCGTTGCAATTATTATTTAGTACTTTTTTTGGTTTAATCCCAAACATATATCACATCTGCTTTTCACACTTAATGCACTAAATATCCAGTAAGATTCTAGTTAGAAACTACTTTATGTTACCGATTATGTTTTGAATCTAACAAGATTTTATTTCTAGTGGTTTTTAATTTATTATTTTGCGTCTTCATTTTATATGTGGGGGTGTATAATTTTAAAATTTGCGGTTTGATTTTTAATCATCAAATTATCCCTCGTTTTCTTGAGAAAGGTGTTTTTGCTAAACTAATATTTGCTCGGGGCGCATTCACCTTCCAATAAATAACAAAAGATCATTCTTCGCATTATAGAGAAATTTATTACTACACCAGGTATTTATTTTGTTCTCATATACTCGCAGATTCATATACTTTAGAATCTTCTAACATTATTTATTAACACGTTAAGCGCCACGTCAGTTATATCGGTCCGACGTTAAGAAGTTTTATATGAATCATGTCAGACATATGTGATTCGGTAGAAGGCCATGTCAATCCCAAATGTCTGAAGTAAATGATACACAGAAGCTTGGTCTATCAGGAACAAAATCTGAAAATTTGAAATGTGAAAACAAACATTTATGGAGAAAAATAATTTTAATTTTGGGCCGAGTCAGTCATGTATGTGTGGCATGAAAAATAGTGTTTTTCCAGGAATTTTAGAAAAAAAAAAATGTTTTGGCACTTTTTCTTGATACATTTTTAACTAAATTATATAAAAAAATTACCATGTTCACAATTTCAAATACATAAATAAAATAAAATATTAATACACTATAGATACTAAATGCAGTAAACAATTCATTAACTTATATAAACGATAATCGTAAACTAACTCTTCTAATTTAAAATTTAAATATAAATTATTATGGAAAATATAAGCAAGCTTGTTTGAACGTAAATACATTGGAAAAATCTTAGAATAAAAAATTTAATAATTTTACTAATTTTACTAATTTTTCAAAGGATTGCTCCCGCCGTGGCCGTGTGCGTCACAGGTGAGTCTTGGCGGGTGATCCTGCACCTGTGTGCCACCCGCGCCCTTTTCACTTGTATTTTGATATAAAAAGATTTATACTCGCTTAAATAATACGTGTTAAATAGAGTGTCTGGCTTTAGGTGCCGTCCGGCGTTACGGGACTTCCCCTAATTGTAAATCTGAATATGCACATGAAAAACATAATATTAAATTTAAACAAATTTTTGGGTATTAATGAATTATATAACATTCAAGTCACAGCCTATTATGTCTGTACAGTATGGAAATCTCATTTCAGGCCAGGCAATGATATTGTTTGCCTTGACAACATTATAGATTTAAGATTTATGAGTAAGTCATATCAGGAAAAACGTTATAAATATTTGGTAAAATTTCGGTAAAATAAATATTTAGAAAGTGACCTAAAAGTGACCAGAAAGTTACGCGGACCATAGAGTGTTAAGCTGAAAATTGTCTCTCGCTAAAGTTTTAAAGCTCACTTATATACTATAATTAAATAATTTTAAATTTGTAATAATGTAACAGTATTTATAATAATCTATTTGAAAACATTTAATATTCCTCGAACACTTGTTTACGCTGCGGGAAGTACCAAAAATTTGCTTCAAGGCACGATTCCAAACACCACTAGTTTTTTTTAGATATTAAGTAAATTTTGGTAAGATTTCTCTTAGTATTATCTGCATATTCACGTAGATAATTCAGATGACTGAGTGCTAACAAGCATAATTTTTTTCTAATAGAAAATATATAATGATATGCCTGTACGATAGCAAATTAAAATTATTTACCATAAGAAGCATTGAAATTTGCAGGAACGACAATCAAATATTCTTAAGCGAGAACAATGTGGTACGGTAAATATTTTCTCTATCTGGGGTAATAAATAGATATGCTTCTATTTTTAGGTAGGAATTAGTTGTTATTAATTCAAATACGCATTAATTAAATTTAATTAACTTCCCCTAGGGTAAGTTATAGTAATCGCAAAAAAACCGAAAATGAAAATTTTTATATATCTTTACGTTTCAGAGGTTTCTGAATATTTTGGCATACCTTAGAAAAAATGGATGTATGTGTGTGTGTGTGTGTGTGCGTAGTATGTATGTGTGTGCGGATACAAATTTTTGTCAACGATATCGGGAACACGGATGAAGCAATTTGAATAATTTAAAAAACATTCGATCCGTATTGATAAGGAGACGTGCTGATTAGTTTTTGGCGGAAGTAGGTCTAGCTGTTCCGAAGATATGGGGCAAAAAGTGCCAAAAACGGTACCTCAGTTTTTAATAGAACGGAGCGTCCGATTTTAATAATTCAAAAAACATTTTACTTGTGTTGACAAGATGAAGATTTGATCAAATTTTTATTAGGGCAGGTTTAGCGGTTTCGGAGATCTAACGAAAAAAGTAAAAAAAAATGCCATTTGGTGGTCAAAAATGATCATTAGACATATGCACATCAAATTATCAGATATTTTATAGAGATTTTAACAATAAGTATAAATTTTATTTACATTCCTATGGGTTCTGTACCAATGTTTACCCGTTAGACAGCGACGCGGCGCTTACGCGCTTTATATTTTGTCTCTATGCATTTAAAGCAGTACGATTGCTTTGAAAAAAAATTCAGATCTTCCAACATATGTCAAAATAAAGAAGACTTTTTTTTTTCAAAAAAAAAAGATTTAAAAAAAAAATAAATAAATAAATAATTTTTTTTTTTCAAAAAAAAGTAATTTTTTGTCAAATTTATAGTTTCTCAAAAATCTTATTTTTTCGAAGTATTTTTTTTTTCAAAAATGTTAATGGTTTTTTTAAAAAAAAAATAATAATTTTTGGTACATGTTGATTACGGTATGAAGTTCCAGCAATTTGCCTTAAGGCACGATGCCCTAATTGCCTTAAGACAGAATTACACTTACAGCTAGTTTAATATTAATTAAATTTTGCAGAACTGATCATTATTTGCATTGTCCAGAGACAGTTGTAATGTTTTAGGAGCAAGTAGGAGTAAGATAATAAATTAAAATTATTTGCCGGTAGAAGGATATTAATGTTAGTCCATAAGAAGCATTGGAATTTGAAGGAACGACAAAAAATATTCTTAAGCTAAAACTCTGTGGTATAGTAAATATTTTCTCTATCTTGGGTAATTGATAGATATGCTTCTATTTTAGGTAGAAATTAGTTGTTATTAAATTTAATAGGTATTAATTAAATTTAATTAGATATTTATTAAATTTTGCAGAACTGATCATGATTTGCATTGTCTAGAAACAATTGTAATGTTCTTAGAGTAAGTTGATGTTTCTGATGTTTTTTTTCACATAATGGAGATCTCACAGATTTGCCAGTAAGATAAAAAATTAAAATTATTTGCCGGGTTGAAGGATATTAATGTTAGTCCGTAAGAAGCATTGAAATTTGCAGTAACGACAATAAAATATTCTTAAGCGAGAACAATGTGGTAAGGTAAATATTTTCTCTATCTGGGGTAATAAATAGATATGCTTCTATTTTCAGGTAGGAATTAGTTGTTAATAATTTAAATAGGTATTAATTAGATATCAATTAATTTTTGCAAAACTGATCATTATTTGTTTTGCCCAGAGACAATTTTAATGTTTTTAGAGCAAGTTGATGTTTCTGATGTTTTTTTACATAATGGAGATATCATACAGATTTGCCTGTAAGACAATAAATTAAAATTATTTGCCTGTAGAAGGATATTAATGTTAGTCCCACGCATTTGATGGTAAAACGCCGAAAAGCAAATTCAAGAAATATACCGCGGTTCGCCCGAGTCCGCCGACGCACGCCGCCAATATATCAAAGAGTCAGCGAATCGTTTAAACATCTTTATTAGCTACAAATTGCATTGCCCTTATTCATAAATCTTCAGGGCTTAGTATCTCGTTATAACAATTCTTTAGTTTCATATGCAACTGTGTGTGTATTGATCTCGTTTCGTTTGATGTTTATTTCTGGATTTGTTAGAAACTGACCGCATTATTTGAAATGGATCATCCCCTTTTAAATTTGTGTGAATCAACAGGTTTTTGGAATATACCTTCGATTCCAAAATTGTGAGAAGATTTAAGAATTTTCTGATTTTTAGAGTATTATATATCAATTGTAATTTGTAAGCTCTCATATCATTCTTTTTTTGAAGCATCAGGAAATTTCTTGATTATCTTTAATAAGTGCATGATTATATTTAGTAGAATAGGATGAGGATTCTATTGAGAAATGATATGAGTAGATATAGGCATTTCTAAATTATTTCTAAATGGATAGTAGTAGTTGCTGTTCATGTGCTTTATACAAAGTGTCCCAGACCTTAACGTCAAGCCAAAACCAGGTGATACTATACCCCAACTGTCCCAAAAAAATTAGAAAAAAAAAAAATTATGTTGCTAGAAAATTATGGGCTTTTAAGTACAACCTAGAGCTTTGGTGAAATTGTGACCATTTTTTAGTTTTTGTGGTTAATTTTAATTAATTTTCACGTTTAATAACATTATCATTTTTAAATAATATATACTAGTAGCTACTATAGTATATCCCAACTCTCCTGAAAAAAAATTAGAAACAAAAAATATTTCACGTTGTTTGAAAATTATGAGCTTTTAAGTACAACCTAGAGCTTTAATGAAATTATGACCATTTTTTGGTTATTGTGGTTAATTTTAATTAATTTTCACGTTTAATAACATTATCATTTTTAAATAATATATACTAGTAGCTACTGTAGTATATCCCAACTCTCCTGAAAAAAATTAGAAACAAAAAATATTTCACGTTGTTTGAAAATTATGAGTTTTAAGTACAACCTAGAGCTTTGGTGAAATTGTGACCATTTTTAGTTATTGTGGATAATTTTAATTAATTTTCACGTTTAATAACATTATCATTTTTAAATAAGGAATACTAGTAGCTACTATAGTAGATCTCAACTCTCCTGAAAAAAATTAGAAGCAAAAAATATTTCACGTTGTTTGAAAATTATGAGCTTTTAAGTGCAACTTAGAGCTTTGATGAAATTGTGATCATTTTTTGGTTATTGTGGTTAATTTCAACTAATTTTCACGTTTAATAACATTATCATTTTCAAATAATGGATACTAGTAGCTACTAAAGTATATCACAACTTTCCTGAAAAAAATTAGAAAGAAAAAATATTTCACGTTGTTTGAAAATTATGAGCTTCTAAGTAAAACCTAGAGCTTTAGTTAAATTATAATCATTTTTTGTATATTGTGGTTAATTTTAATTAATTTTCACGTTTA
Source organism: Ctenocephalides felis (assembly GCF_003426905.1). Classification (NCBI taxonomy): domain Eukaryota; kingdom Metazoa; phylum Arthropoda; class Insecta; order Siphonaptera; family Pulicidae; genus Ctenocephalides; species Ctenocephalides felis. Next base: position 43,203,583 of record NW_020537758.1, read on the forward strand.
ATAACATTATCATTTTTAAATAATATATACTAGTAGCTACTATAGTATATCCCAACTCTCCTGAAAAAAAATAGAAATAAAAAATATTTCACGTTGTTTGAAAATTATGAGCTTTTAAGTACAACCTAGAGCTTTGATGAATTTATGACCATTTTTTGGTTATTGTGGTTAATTTTAATTAATTTTTTCGTTTAATAACATTATCATTTTCAAAAAATGGATACTCGTAGCTACTATAGTATATCCCAACTCTCCTGAAAAAAATTAGAAACAAAAAATATTTCACGTTGTTTGAAAATTATGAGCTTTTAAGTACAACCTAGAGCTTCGATGACATTATGATCATTTTTTGGTTATCGTGGTTGATTTTAATTAATTTTTACGTTTTATTACATTATCATTTTTAAATAATGGATACTAGTAATTACTATAGTATATCCCAAATCTCCTGAAAAAAATTAGAAACAAAAAATATTTCACGTTGTTTGAAAATTATGAGCTTTGCCCTCCTTTTAAAAAAATGTACTAAAGTGTGTTGGTAAGTTCCGTCAAAAATTGGGATTTTAACAACAGGATTGTAAAATAATATTATACTTGATAACTTTATTATTGAAAAATTTCGAAAACCTTGAAATGCTGACATATTAGAAACAATTCCTACCTTTTCTACTACAACATTATCTAGTTCATAAATTATAAGTTATTATCGGATGCAGTAAGAAATTTATATTAGTGATTTTAATAAATTTAATTATTAAATACCTGCCAAATTGGATTTTGCCAAAACTGCTAAAATATGAAATTATTTCTATCACCGATCTATATCTATTGATTTTTTTCTTTCTATTTGGATTTTTAGCAAAATTGATTTTATTGAGAAAATACATATTAGAGAAATAATTTTTGCAACGCATTAAACAATTTTTTTTTCCTAAATTCATTGTTGAGGCTTTCAGTTTGTTTGAAATGAAATGTAGCTTTAATTTAATATAAGCAATAAGGCAAAATTTAAAAGAGTTTTTTTTAAGACCGAAGTAATTTTAGACAAGTTACTTTTGCAGAATGTAGAGTCCTACTATGACATAACTCAATAAATCAGTTTCTTGGTTCCTCGTTATGATATTAAGTTATTTAAATTGCTTAATGAATATTCACATATTACAAAACTTGCACAATTTTTTAATTATTAAAACAAAACAATCAGATTTGAAACCTTTCCCTTCAATTTGAAAAAAAATCACCCCGACTGCTCAAATACCCAAAAAAAGATTTATTCTATATCTGCCAATAAAATATAAATATATTACCAACAAGCAATTAATATAAATACAAAATTCTCTGAAAAAGTTGTAAAAATTTACTGTTTTTTAGTATTAATTTAAAAAAAATGAACAAAGGTGATTGAGCTGTCCATTATATAACCTTAATGATTCTAAATCGATTCGATACGGTGGCTCCTTTTGCGGCTTTTCGGAAATGAATTATGAGATTTAAAATACATCAAAATTTCTTTTGTTGTAATATGAAATTAATGTCTTCTAAATTTTATCATCGATATATGGGATGTTTTTTTAACTTCCCGTAGGGCAAGTTATAGTAATCGCAAAAAAATCGAAAATGAAAATTTTTATATATCTTTGCGTTTCAGAGGTTTCTGAACATTTTGGCATACCTTAGAAAAAATGGATGTATGTGTGTGTGTGTGTGTATGTGTATGTATGTATGTATGTGTGTGTATGTATGTGCGGATACAAATTTTCGTCGACGATTTCGGGAACACGGGTCAACCGATTTGAATAATTCAAAAAACATTCGATTCGTATTGATAAGGAGACGTGCTGATTAGTTTTTGGCGAAGGCAGGTCTAGCCGTTCCAAAGATACGGGGCAAAAAGTGCCGAAAACGGTAGCTCAGTTTTTGAGAGAACAGAGCGTCCGATTTGAATATTTCAAAAAACATTTCACTTGACAAGATGAAGAATCGATAAAATTTTCATGAAGGTAGGTCTAGCGGATTCGGAGATATGGAGGAAAAAGTAAAAAAATGAGCCGTTTGGCGGTCAAAAATGATCATTAGACATATGCTCATAAAATTATCAGATATTTTATAGAGATTTTAACAATAAGTATACAATTTGTTAACATTCCTATGGGTTCCGTACCAATGCTTATGCTTTAGACAGCGACGCGGCGCTTACGCGCTTTATATTTTGTCCCTATGCAGTTAAAGCAGTACGATTGATTGCTTTGAAAAGAAAGTTCAGATCTTCCACAATATGTCAAAATAAAAAAAAAAAAATTTCAAAAAAAAAAAATTAAAAAAAAAATTTTATTTTAAAAAAAATTTTTTCAAAAAAAAGTAATTTTTTGTCCAATTTATAGTTTCTCAAAAATTTTATTTTTTCAAAGTAATTTTTTTTTTCAAAAATGTTAATCGTTTAAAAAAATAATAATTTTTGGTACGGGAAGTTCCAGCAATTTGCCTTAAGGCACGATGCCTTAATTGCCTTAAGACAGAATTCCACTTACAGCTAGTTAAAAAAATAATGCTAAACCTTTTATTTAATGGAAGCATTTTGAGGTATTTAAATGTTGTAGCTCGATTTATCATTGCAGAATATAAATTTAATAATTTCTGCAATTGCAGTTTGTAGAAACTTTAGTGATATTAAAATCTTTGATTTTTTGCATGTCTTTTCGAATTGCTTTGATGTTTACATATTTATATAAATATTAAAAAGATTAACTCGTATTTGTTGCAAAATAACTTTTAACATACCAAAATAACTTCTAACCTTACCTTAGTTTTTACCTAAGATTTTTCTTTCACAATTTTTAGTTGTTTAATGTTAGCTTGAATTACACCTTTCGTGGACGTATTCTTATAAACGGCTGAACCAATTTTAAAAATTTAAATCCTTTTCTTAAGGTAAATTGTCGTAATAGTTTTTTGCAATTTGGCACAACTTCGAACTTTACATTATAGATTTTGGAAAAAGCTGAGAATATATTGTTCTGTAAGGATATATTTTTTCGAAGCTTACTTAACACTAAAAATCCTTTACTAATATAAATACCATTTTCTCCAGTGTCGCCCTGGTCCAGGTGCAAATGCATATGCATATGTATTAGAATCCTTTAGTAATGAATGAATTATATATCTTAGGGGTGACTCGATCAGAAATTTCTTTTCCGTATCAACCCTTTCAGTTTTTTATTTAATGTTTGGAGTCAGGTAATTAACAAAATCTTTGTTCTTATGCCGACGAAATCGGTACATGATTTTGTGTTCTGTAATACAGGTTTGATAACTAATTTACAAAACCAACATAATTATTTTTTTACTACTAGATATAAATTTAACATAAATACGAGATAAAACATTAAAAGCGGCGCTGGCTTTCTGGGATTTTATATAACTCTTTTTATATGAGTTGATTATGATTTTATGGAAATATAATTACCAATAAATATCACAAGTAATCAGGACTAATTTAGAAGGTAAATTATGAATTCATAAATTATGATACGATTTGAGGTAGTATTTTTAATAGATATATCATAGAAAAGAAATAAAGTTTATAATGGAAAAGTAATTTTTATATATATTTATATATATATATATATATATATATATATATATAATTTATTTTTATGTATCATTTTTTTCATGTACATAATATCTCGCAAAATTGATTTTTTTATCTGTAATCTGAACATAACTTTATATGATCTGCTGTGCTCGAATGTTTCCTTTGAATGCAAGTTTTTGGATTGCAACCCAATGGTTGACCGATCTGTATTAAAAATTATATTAAGAATTGTCTGTAAATGTCTTGCTTTCAAAATTTTTAATTTTTCCAAAGAGGCCAAAATAAAATTTCAAAAAGAGAAATACATTGGAGCTTTTATGCTCTCATCTTTCTTTCAAAAAAAAAAATTGAGTGATGCAGATTTTTTTCTGCTGATTTCAATAACTTTAAATGAGAAAGCGTAATAAATATCAAACGTTATCGAAATTTTATGCGCAAATCATGTGTTTCAAATTGGAACTAACAAGAATTGTGTACACTTTCGTTACAATAATAACAAGGCTTAATAAAATTATAAAATTTAATACCATAGCGTGAAATAACATGTGTTATAATATAAATATGCCGTCAGTTAAGTGGAGTATCGTAATACACAGAGCCGAACTAAGGAAAATAAATCTTATGATAGAATATTTTTTTAAATAACAAACAAATTAAAAAAAAAACACTTAGTTTTGTTCTTGTTAATAATTTTGTTTACAATAACAATCCTTCAATAAGAACAAATTCAAACTTGTTTACTTTTACATAATTTTTTTTTACATGGAAGTTATTTTTGAATTAAATAAAACGCGATGAAAATTAAAAAGAGTAAGAATTGAAAATGAGAAAAAATTATGGCTCCTGTAGTAAAAATAAGATATGAATATTTTCAAAATTTTTAATAAAAAAGACGAATAAAGCATTCATTTTTACTATTTTTTTATAAGAAACCAAATAATTTAACTGAATATTCGAGATGGAATATGGTTTTATATAAACAGAATTCAGGTTCTGGTGCTTATGGGTAAACAGCTCCTTAACATGTTATGTTTCTTATATACAGTATTCTTAATATTTTATAACAAAACTTTGAACTTACTTTTATCAACAATAATATAAGATCATTGAAGATACAGACCGATTTAGATGTTGTGTGAAGGGTTTTCGATTTGAATATTTTTATTTTGCTTTGCTTATAATTATCAATAATGATCATCTATGGCCAGTTTTGGCTTGTATATAGCCATCGATTAAAATTAAAACCTTTTAGGATTAGTGTCTAATGTTAGATATACGTACCTCATTCATATTTGATATTATTATTAATAATTATATCGGTCAATATACAAACTACGTAATATGTTTGATTATTCATACTTATAACTTTGTAGTATAACGTTGCACGTGTGCGATAACGTTTGTTCTCAAGATTCGAAAAACCAGAAAACTACTCAAATAACTATTAGTCATCTATAGTTCCTCATAATGTTACATAACATAAACAAAGTAATTGATTTTTTTTAATCTAAAACTACGTAATATGTTTGATTATTCATTCTTATAACTTTGTAGTATAACGTTGCACGTGTGCGATAACGTTCGTTCTCAAGATTCGAAAAACCAGAAAACTACTCAAATAACTATTAGTCATCTATAGTTCCTCATAATGTTACATAACATAAACAAAGTAATTAATTTTTTTAATCTAAAATGCATTAAATCATCCTACTTTGCCAGTATATAAAGCCTTGCAATGACACAATAGAGTTCAGTTGTGATTTAGAAGGCAGTTTTAATTTTATAATGAACATACTTCAGTTTAATAGTTAGAAGTCAGAAGTCACATAATAGTTTAATCATGTAGTTCAGTCGTAGTTAGTATTCAGTTTTAAATTAATCATGTAATTCAGATCGTTTTAAGTCAGTTGTGTACAAGTAATAATAAAATAAATAATTATATCAAAAATCTTTGGCTGCCTATACTGATCAGCGTTCCATATATAGTGAAAGCAAATTCTCCATATTTTTAACAGCAGATAGAACTTTACAATTTATTTGGCATCACCGGTATGACCTCTATATATTTTGGTGTCATTGGTGGTTCCTACACTTAATTTAAATACATTACTTATTTGAAATGTAATAATTTAAAAGTAAAAGTACTTAGAGTTAGAGAGCATACACATATTTAAATATTCTAGTATTACAAAAACAGTTTTAGCCCTATCTACTCGGATGCTGTCGCTCTGGTGACAAAACTCGAATTGATTCTGCAATTCGCGAGTGGAAAGGGTTAAATAATAGAACATCTAATTACAAATTAAAAAAAACTTTAATTTAGCTCTGTTTGTTACGTGTATTTTAATAAATCAATATAATCACAAATGTTTTTTCCATAAAAAGATAGATTTTTTTTACAATTTCGACCCTGCTTTCGCAAGCCACTTACAAACCCAAAGTGTCTGTTATTGCATTCGCATAAGTCGGAGTTCTTAAGACTATCGTCCCGCAGTCAATATCACTTGATACACAGTCTGATTAGGTTTTGCATCCTAATATAATCATTTTATATCACAATTTGAGCCCCAATAAACCACTAACAAGTTGTTACGAAATGGACTCGAGTTGGATAAGGATGTTTTTTTCATTACGGATATTCCGACTATCGTAGTCGTGTTTGAAGTCGGGCCGGCTATTGTGGACAGAACGAGCTAATGAAGACTTTGGTAAAGGTCTAAGAGAGCCGCTTATTTGACTGGTTAGTGGGATGAATATATTTTCGATATAGTAATTTTTTTTTGAATGACATTTTTTTTATAAATGATTTACTATTTGTTGTGAATAACTATCTAAGTAAAGTACAACTAGTGGTGCAATCGTGCCTTAAGACAAATTGCTGGTACTTTCCATACCGAAAATTAGAAATTTCATAAAACCTCTGAAATTTTTTGAAAACTTTGAAAAAAGGAGATTTTTGAAAAAGGAGATAATTTTTGAAAAAATAATTACTTTTGAAGAATCAGATTTTTTTTTATTTTGATTATTTTTACGTTTAATTTTTTTGAAAATTTCGAACTTTTTTTTTCAAAGCACTCATTAGCTTTCAATGCTTTCATTAGCATTGGTACGAAACCTATAGAAATGTGAACAAAATTCAGACTTCGTATTAAAATCTCACACATGCATCCATTTTTCTAAGATATGCTAAAATGTTCAGTATCCTTTGAAACGTGATATATAAATGATATATAAAAATTTTCATTTTTTGATTACTATAATTTACTCTACGGGAAGGTATTTATATAGAATGGCAAAAGGATTTTTCTGAAACATAATGACGATATTGATGTCGAAATAAAAAATATAAAATACAAAATCGTTCGATAATAACAACGCGAACCAAAATTTTATGATAGTGCAACTTTATATTACTTGACTGATCTGCACACTTCTGTTTACTGCATTGGCCTGCGGGACAGTAACTATGACAATATTTTGCAGAAAGATTTACATGTTCAATCGGGACAAAACAAATTTAATATTGATCAAGATCCTGATGAAATAATTACAATTACAAATTGCTTTAGTCGACATCTAGTAAATTTAAAGACAATTTAGTTAAATCACATAAGACAAGTAAATGGCAATAGTAGAAGTACCCAGTGATATTTCTACTTTAAAGAAAATATTAAAATTAAAATAAAAAATCCCATCAGCTTGGTTTCATAAACATGTGTATTAGTACTATTTACTAAGTAAACCACCATATAATTAACGATATAAACGAGTAGCTGAAATAGCTTATTATTCTGTATTTTCTGCATATTAGTGTGTTAATTAACTTGTGGCATGTGTAGATAATAGCCAATATTCTTAATGTGTTGCTAATTACGATTTTTTTAGATAAAAGTCACGAATAATTATATGTTTTTTACTCTATAATTTACGTGTTTTACTCGTTTTAAATAATTGCAAGTTTTTATTTTAAATGAACAAATTACCATAAACCTGTTTAATTGACCATTTTTTATTTGAAATTATTCTAAAAGTTTTTAGTTCTTAATATTGTCTTTTAGATAGAGCGCAAATCAATCAAAGTTTTGTATAGAAATAGCATGAAAAAATTTTCAAAAATTTTTCAGGGCGTCGAATTTTCAATTAAAAATGACACGAATTTTCACTTTTAATTCATTTGTCGCTAAGCTATACATAAAATTTTTTTTTTTAATTTTCAAAATTTTTTCCATGCTATTTCCAAAGTTTGATTGAATTGCGCGTTAGTTAAAAGTTAATATTAAGAGCAATAACTTTCAGAGAATTGTTTTTTATAAATTTGGAACCATTTGGAGCAAGGAAATTCGAAAATGTCCATATTAAGCGACACCCTAATATATATATATATATATATATATATATATATATAATAATATATAATATTTAAAGATATTCTATACAATATAGATGGGCGTTGAATCAACGAACGGTTATTTTCAACCGTTTCTTCTTCGTTAACTAACTAACCGTTTCGTCGCAACGAAATAACTAGTTGAAAATCAACTGGTTTCGAAGCAGTTGAAAACATGGCGGCCAGTTAGTTTTTTCAACGATATAGGAATTCGTTCGTTGTCGAAAACGAACGTAGGCAGGTACCTGCGTCGGAAAGGATCAACTAATACTATGAATCGCTTATTGTTAGGCTACTGCTTTTATAATATTGCAAATGTACATGTACATCTTAAAAGAAACTTGCAACACGCGCCAAATCGTTTAATTTTAGAAAATCAGTTACATTTATTATAGTTTTCAATGGTTAATATTTTTCATAAAAACCTCATAGCATTTGTCTTGTAATAATTTTTTTAAACTAAACCTGAAAATTGATTTTTTATTTTTCATAACATTTTATATAACTATACATTTTTATATTGCTATTTTTATATAACATGTAAATTCGATGTTTTAGTATATGGCTTTGCTGTAATGAAAATATTTAAGTTTTTTAAATTAAACTTTATTTATTATATATATTAATATATATATATATAATATATTATGTGTGTGTGTAATAAATGTGACAATTCACATTTATTTCTTTTTATTCATAAAATACAACGTCAACTTGACTTTTATAAGAAAAACTTCATATTACCAACTTTCAATGAAACAGTTATTTCAACTATCAGTTTCTTAACGTTGCCAGCGTTGAATCGTTAAAAAACTATAGTTGAAAAATAACTAGTTATTAACTAGTTGACGAAACCCCGATAACCGTTTCGTTTCGTTGACGGCAAAACCGTCAACGACCCACCTCTAATACAATATAAAGTTTAAATAATACGTAAATTTATTTTATAATTATATATTCTTCTTCAAAATTTAATCAAATCTTTTGAGCTAAAACTCCCATAATTGCGCTTTCCTAAAAACTCTCTATAGATGAATATAAGAGTTTAAATACATATGTGAATACATTATTTAAATACTTTATGTCGAAATTAATGTATCCATCTGTTTCTCAACACCAAGCTGAGAAAATTTGTAAAAAGTTCCATGCGTTCGAACAATCACTATTGTTACATCGAATCTCCTTCAGAATTTTTATTTGACCACCGCGGGCTCATTCATAAAATTAACCAACACATCACACACATTTATGATATGTTTATATTATATATTTATATGACTTTTACTAAATGCTCCATATATTTTCTTAACACTTACGATTTTTTTCTCACAAACTTTGTTTTATTCGTTACCTCAAGGGTGTGAGTTGTATGGGCGGTACGTCTGAATATTAGAGGGTTGGAAATTTTTTGAGAAAAAAGCGATGATAAACGTGAAGTGTTTTATGATAGTGCTTGAACTATGTTTTTTTTTAAATATATTTAAAATATTTTTATTATTAAAATGTGTTAATTTTAATAAATGCTGATCACCTGTTCTTGAGTTTTTGAGCATATTGTAGATAAAACATGGACAAGTGCAATCAAGATTTGAATATGTATTTATAAATAAAATTATTAACATTGTATGAGAAAATAACATACTCTGTATTTTTTATATATGTTTGTTCATAACTTCCTTGGGTAA
>NW_020537758.1:43213346-43227996 GCF_003426905.1 Ctenocephalides felis
GTGCCATTTAGGAGAATCAAATCGCATCAAAGTCTTTTGGGGCTCGTGCTAGAACCTGATGTGTATTCCTAATTTCGTTTCAGTACCACATGAAATAAAATAAAAAAGCATTAAAAAATACTATGTTAATAATAAAAACGATTGGTATATATATTCATATATGTTTATATACAGAAATATAATATCCTTTTAAAAAATTTAAATCACATTTGGAGCACGTGCGGGATTACTTCATGTATATTTCTTACAACACATGAAATAAAATAAATATGCAATTTATTGCCTAAAATACAGTGTTAATATTAATACCTATTCTAATATTTGTTCTAAATTGCACAAGATTCCAAAAAATTACCAAGAGTATCGCCGATGCACGTGGATTTCTTTGCACAATGCAAAAGATAATATCGTGGACACAAAACTGGGTATTAAAATTAATAATAATTGCACAAAGTATTACATCAACTTTATCCTCGAAGCCGATGGTGTAAGATTTAACTTACATAAAGTACATACCACGAGGCGTAAAATTTTAGAAAATGCAATTTTTATAATACATGTATTTAGGTAACTTGTAATAGAATCATCAAAACTGATGGTAGAAGTCTTATACGGTACACGTGCTGGAGCATGGATGGTCTTCCTTTGTACTTGCAACACGACATGGAATAAAGTAAAAAAGTATTTTTTTCGTAAAATATTATGGTAATATTAAAAGCGCTTATTATATTTGTTATAAGTTGCACAAGATTCCAAGAAATTACCAAGAGTATCGCCGATGCACATGGATTACCTTGCATCCGGCGGCATCGGGACCTCATGGACCGAGAAACGCACTAAAATATTCCAAATATTAAAATTTGGTTCAAAATGTTAAATCACTATCGATGCACTGTTAAATATTACTTCTTCAACACAAATCAAACGATATAATTGACCGATGACTTTAATACATCGGGGTGCACAATTGCTATAACTATTAAATTCAATTAGATGTTTACTCAACCAGACGCAGCGATCAAATGACCGAATTTCTTCTCGTGATCTTTAACCCAAAGGTAACATTGAGTCCTTCGAAGGATAGATGCAAATTTGATAACAACAAATTTAGATAGTGGCGCCGCTTGCGAATAATTTATCAATTGAAGCGTTTATCGATGTCCTGTCCTGTATGTGTGAGATTTGAGACCACTACGCCCACTCGTGTTTGCTCTCTTATGTGATGCTTTAATAAATTTAAAAATTTATAAATTATTTTTGATTGTTAATGAAATAATTGTACGGTAATAATAAGAAATAATTGATTAAAATTGTACAAATACGGTTTTGTATTATGTTGATATATAATTTCTTAAGATAGTATTAGTTATATTAAATATGATATATTAAATGATATATATATATATATATATATATATATTGTAGATATTTACTAGAATACAGTATTATTGATAATACATTTTATGATATAGATAAAATCATCATAATTATCAATTAAAATAATGAGTTTTTGTTGGACATAATATTGAATAACTTTATGCATTTTTGTCAATCACACTTTTGTGCAAGTTACGACAGGTTTCACGTGTAACACGTACGAAAATCAACGAATTGTCCCGAATTGTTGCGATAGCACCCACTTGTGCGTATCAAAGGGCAGAAATCACAATTTTTTCGGGGCGAACTCCCCTCTCCAATAAACTCGTCCGTGCCAATAAATTTGCATAAGTTGCTCAATAGTGTAACTTCTGATATTTGATTATTTATCCACCTAAGACTATTTATATTACTTCACATGGTTTATATATACAGTTTGTTTTCACTAGTATCGCAATTAATTATTTAGTACAATAATAATATACAATCTATTACGATTCAATCAATATTCATCCTAGAGACTATATTTATCTGGCAAAACATATTTCTTAATTTTTTTTTAAGTATTCCGTATCGAGATTACTACAATTCTTCTGTATACCAGTGCCAATCAAATTATATAAATGCTGATAAATAAATATTTAGCCATAATTTTGTTTTTTTTTTCAAAATGTGGGCACATAGTTCATTCCTTGATAAGTTTTTTCTGAACTTTATATAATCCTTAGATTGTACTTTAATATTGTTATATGTATATGAAAATTGTTGTTTAATAGAAAATATCTGATGATGGAACATATTTAGTTCCGAAACGTGGTTATCAACACTTCACAAAAAAAAAATTTTTTTTCTTTAATTCAGAAGGTGAAGTTTGTTTTTGTAAATTTTAGGTTTTCTGTACGTTTCAAGTTATTCTGAAGGGAATGAGATAAAATTTGGAAAAAGTATGTGTATATATGTGTGCAAGTATATCAGTCACATATATACAGACACACACACATACACACACACATACTTTTTCCAAATTTGATCTCATTCGATTCCGAATGGCTTGAAACGTCGAGAAAGCATAAAATTAGCGTATTGAATTTTTTTATGAAAACAAACTTCTCCTTCGGAAAGTTAAGAATGAATGTGAGCATTTTTTGCAGATTTATTTAAATATCAACGAGAATTTTATCTTAACTAGTTTGGAAATTTGATAAAACTGTGCTTGATTTTAGAATTGGTAGCCAAAAAACCTTTAAAATATTACCGGCATAAGAGAAGTGCCTATGTGTCTGAATGAAATAAGTATTTATTTGTTCATAATTGGGTTGAACATAGAACAAAATTATTAAATGATTTAATAAGGTTAAAATACGTTAAAATATTTATACAGAAGTGCTTCTTTAATACGATTAAGACTTTTTGCTAATCAAATAATTCTATATTATTATATATTCAAATTGTAAGCCAATGAAACTTTACATTTCTCTCTTGAATTTTTGTTCTTACATATTAAATTTATTTTAGCATTAAAATTATTAAAAATAGTTGAATTAAAAATTATGTTGCACGGTAGTTATATGTCTTTTAAAAAAAAATATTTACAGTTAATTTCTTTTGACCTCGAACTATATCCTAAGCAGGTTTGAATCATTTACAATTTTTTGTGCATTTAGCACTGTAGCTTCGAAATGGCTGCACCTGCCTCTGCCAAAAACTAATCACCTCTTCTCCCAATCATTACAAATTGAATGTTTATTAGATCATTAAAATCGAATACTCCGTTCTCTCAAAAACTCGATTTGTATTTTCTGCACTCTTTGCTCCGTATCTCCGTAATGGCTGGACCTGCCTTTGCCAAAAACTAATCAGCACATCTTGCTAACAATAGGAATCTAATGTTTTTTGAACAATTCAAATCGACGTGGACGAAAAAATGCGGACATACAAAACGCACACACACATCCATTTTTTCTGAGGTATGCCAAAGTGTTCAGAAACCTTCAAAACGTCGAGAAATGCAAAAATTTTCAATTTTCGATTTTTGGCCGATTACTATAACTACCCTACGGGAAGTTAAAAAATTATTTTTTATTCTGAAATATAACAGTGCAAAAAATCAGTATGCATAATATTTTGATATCTCACTATTACTATTCAAATATTCGAATAGACCTGAATAGGAATAATTAAACGTGATTTTTAAACATGTATAAAATTATTCTACCATAACAATTAGATTATTGAATGATTATACGAAAATTCCGTCTCTGAAATAAATAAAATCTCATGTCTGCGAGTATATCCCCTAAAAAAATATTAATAACATTTCTCAGGACGATCGTATAAAAATTGCCAATAAATTTGAATTACACATGAAATTACGCCTCGCGTGTATATTGGACTACTCGGGAGAGGTAGCTCATAAGTAGTTATTTATTTTAAATTGGCTCTTACCGGCCGAAGAGCACGACTTAATAATGTCCGTATACGCGCAAACTTAATTATGAACCATATAGCTTATATCGATTCATATGTGTGTTATGGAACCAGTTCCTTAATTTCTAAATGAGAACTTATGCATATACATACTTGGTTGGATAAGGGATGTTCACGAGCTGATTGGATCACATGCTTGATGAGAACATATTTTACAAATATCAGTTGAACAGATTTTTATATATTTGAACACTAGTTTGAAGCTTACTCTTAAGCTATAATTTTTAATCACATCAAACGTCATTACATTTATTTTTTTTATTTTTTTTTATTTTTCATACGCAATGCTTTTGTCAGGCATTATTCAGGCTGTTGTCAGGCATATTAATCATAATCAAATTGAAGTGAGATTGACCCTTTCCACTTGGATGTCGCCACTCCGGCGCCAAAATACATAAATTCGCGAGTGGAAAGGGTTAAATTAGAAATTATAATATACATAGTAGCTGCACAACGTCCGATTCTAAACATTAAGGTTCGTCATCAAGTTCCCCATAAAAAAAGTCTATTCAATCTCTAGTCAAGTACAAATATCTTATGCGAAGTTGTTATTTAAACCTTAAAAATAGTAATGATTACTAAAATAATAATAGGAAATTAACGAAAATTAAATATGTAATTTTTATAATTAACATAAAAATATTTAAAAAAAAACACAAAAACCTGGTTGGATAGGAGATCAAATGGTCTGGTTACATAGATATAGAATAAAAATTATGAAACAAAATAGTCATTGAAATATATAATTAAATTGAGAAAAATCTGCAACATCATAAAAAGCAAATTCTTTTAAAAAAAATTGCTACTGGAGTGTGTGATTTTGTGTTATTCTAATTTCGAATGTTGACTTGAAGCTTTTTTTATAAGCTGAGTCTACCTAATTCGATCATTGTATTGACTATTATTTGTGTCCAACATTATAATTTATATAATTGAACCTCTTACTATCAAGATTAAGTCTAATTCAAATTAAAATCCTACTTTTATTTGCAACCCAAATTTGCCACTTGCAAACGAATGGTAATTAAAAACTTTTAATCAATAATGAAACATAATGATGATTCAAAATCTTCTGAAAAATTTGAAAAACTAAAAAAATCAGATGACCTTAATACTGATTTGAAGCATGATGGCAACTTTAATTATTTGTTATAAATATCTTTAAAAATCTTAAAAATGTTTTATTTACCAATTAAATTTCAGTAATTAATTTATCAAATAATTTACCTCAATTTATTTACCAATTTAATTTCAGTAATTAATATATTATAATTTCATAATTTATTTATAAAAGATTACTCACTGGTAGTCCTATCTAGTGTGGATAAATACTATTATTATTACTGTTTGTGACAAACCTATTAACAATATTAATACAAATACTTAATCTACTAATACTATATAAAACTTCAAAAAAATTCAGATGATAACAATTCTGATTTGTAGCATATTGGCAACATTAAATATTTATTATAAATATTTTCAAAATTAAATCTCTGTAGAAATTTTTTGACTTCAATTTTGATTAATTTAACATAATTAAAATATTAAAATATGTGCAACTAATTATTACATTATGTTACCAAAGTATTATGCAGAAAGTGTACGTATATTCTTTTATATTATATGTTAGTATTCAAATTCAATATTAGTAAATTTTTAAGTTATAAAATTATTAGTGTAATATTTTAAATTTACTGTGTATAGCCGATTGGAATATAAATAAATAAATAAATAAATAAATAAATAAAAGAATAAATAAATAAATAAGTAAATAAATAATTAGATCAAATTCTATAAGTCCAAAGTACTTAAAAAAAACTATTACAAGCACATAAGTATTTTTGCAATACTATACCTATAATTAGTTCAGTTTCCTTTACTTTATTATTAAAAAATATATATCCTGATCGCCTATCACAAAAACTTCTATTACTCCTACTTTTCAATATAGATACTTTTGTGAATTCGACTGTTTTTTCTATTTCTGTGCAGATTTTTCAAATCACAACTGTCATATTGTAGTATAGGTGTTTATAAAATTAAACTAGGGGTAGAATAGGGTAGTAATTCGAGAGGGGTGCAAGCCAGCACGCGCAACAAGCTGCAAGGTCTATTCCGGAACCCACACCCTCCTCGTCTAAAATACCATTAGGGTCATTTTAATGCAATTCTATAAAGCTTTATTACACTTTTGTTCTGCTCCAGGTGTATCAATCGTATTCAAGGATGTATTACCATTTTTTTCGGAAATGTTTTTAAAAATTGTATAGTGTAACATGTTATTAGAGGAAGATATAAATTTAGAAAAAAATGTTAAAATGCAGTAGGAAAAATGAATTGACCCATGATTCTATATTACCATAGGATTGTATTCCTTATAATATGAAAATAAAACAAATATTTTTGCTGGACTTATTAAATGATCACAATTTTAAAATTATAATGCCTTTTGCATAATTTTTGTGATTCGGCTGTGTAGAATATATTTTATATTCTTTTGTAGGGTTATTAGTGTGAAGTAAATATTAGAAACTGATAGTTACAATACATTTTAAAAGAATTTTTTATCACTGGTTACATTAAAGTATTGTGTAATTGATACTGAAGTATCAATTGCACAATATACTTTAATAAATAATTCTGAATACATCAATTTACAGAAATAATATTTTCTTACTTTAGAATAAATTAACCCTTTCCGCTCGGATTGTTCCCCTTGATGGGACAACGTAGATCTAACTTATGAATCAATGGCTCAGTTTGTATTGAAGCGTTGAATAGAATAAATTAAAGATGAAAAATACGTGTAGTTAATTTGAAATGAAATAAAATTGTATTTGTTAAGTAGAAATTGAATAAAAATTAAGGAAAATAGGGATTACAAAATTCGAATAGCTGAATAGTATCAAGAGTTAGAAGAAAAAAATATTAGAATTTGCTGATATTAAAAAGAAGAATGAAGAAAACAAAAATGGAATGAAGACAGAAGTTGAATCGAATTAGCAATTTGATATGAAAAAGCAAAAATTGAAGAAAATAAGAAGAACAATTAAGAAGAATATAGAATAGATATATAGACTGAATATGATATAAAAAATTAGTATAGAATGTAATTAAATAAAAATGTTGTAGGTGGCTAAATGCTCAGAGTAAGCGAGACCAAATAAAATTTAAAAAAATATATATATATATTAAATTAGCAAAATAATCAGCACGTTCTTTATCCTTCACCATGATGTTTCTATATTTGCCCTACTCAGCAATTTACATCGAGCTCATTTATTTCAATAGACTACCCTAATAATAGACGCATATGATTTGACTCGTGTAACCGAATATTCAGACATAATAAATACGGTATATGTATAAAAGTGTTTTATGGTGGCAAGTACGGTTATGTTATTGCACCTTGATTTAATATGCGACATGTGCCGAACCGGTTCAATGTTTTTTTATGCAGAAAAGGTGTGCAGTTTTTTGTAGTTTTGGTCCTGTACTTTATTGTTCAAGGTTGTTTTTAGGGACCCGTTATAAGGCAATGTGCTTTTCTAGTAGGTGAAATTCGAGATGTCTAATTTGATTTATATGTGAACATCTGGAGATTAATTGAATACTTGTTGATTGTAAGGTCGCAAAGCGAACGTTATAAGTAAATGCTGAACTTTCAGATATAAACGTCCTAGTAAATTTTTTCCTAGCATATTGTCCAAATTGTCTAGGCTTCAATTCTGAGTACAATAATATGTGATCCGCATGAAGGTTAATGTTTAATCGTAGACTAATTAAACTATTTGTTATTCGATTTGAATATTAAAATTATAAGCGTTTATTCAATTATTTCCTTTATGTTATAAACACACAATTACCTTTATTCTTTACGTTTAGCCGCCTGTCATAACTGAAATACCAATCCCATAGCAAAAAATTCATTCATATTACAAGTAAAATATTAAATTGCACATTTCTGCAACATAATAACGTAAAATAATACTCTGTACCTAATGAAATATGTAATAACGATATCGACATAAAGAAAAAAAACATAAGCGTTTATCAATCGTTTATTCTTTGCAAGAAGAACACACACCTCTCGCTCGGCGTAGCAAAAAGATAAAATTAAAATATCAGATTACTTTCAAATCAAATCCAATAATTACAAAACACATAGAGCGATGCTGCCTTGAAAAGAACGTTTTGGTTTTTTGCACAAGAGCAAAAGGGACACAACTCATACTCGAATCAATATTACACCGAGTTGCCGAAAATGTATTATTTACAAGAACATGTTATTAGTGCGTTTAGTGCCCTCGCTAACACATACGTACATCTGCGATTTTTATCGCAGGTTTTCAAACTATCAGACATTTCAGTTTTAGACATTTCCATTCAAACATTATTTCATTCAGCTGTTTTTACTTTTATACTGATATACCTAGTTTGAATCCATAATTTACAGGAAAATCGACACAAAATTTAAGTGAGATTCTTAATATTGTTGATTCTTTTAGTAAACCTAAGGTGTATTTAATTTTTTAAACACCTATACTACAATATGACAGTTGTGATTTGAAAAATCCGCACAGAAATGGAAAAAACCTGTCGAATACACAAAAGTATCTATATTGAAAAGTAAGAGTATTAGAAGTTTTTTTTTGGTAGGCGATCAGGATATATATTTTTTTATAATAAAGTAGAGGAAATTGTACTAATTATAGGTCTAGTAATGCCAAAATACTTATGTATTTGCAATATTTTTTAAAATATTTTGGTCAAATAGAATTGAATGTAATTATGTTAGTTTCAAAAAATATCTACTTATTATAAAGGACTGTGCAAATATAAAATTAGCAAAAGTTTTAATTTTGAAAATATTTATAATAAATATTTAACGTTGTCATCAATGTTCAAACCAGTGTTAGGAAAATCTGAATTTTTATGAAGTTTTTCAATCTCTAGGCTAATTATAGTATTAGTAGATTAAGTATTTGTATTAATAGGTTTGTCACAAACAGTAATAGTATTTATCCACATTAGAAAGGACTACCAATGGGTAATCTTTCTAGATCTAAATAAATGTCTAAATCTGAATAAATTATGTAATTATAACATATTATTTACTGAATGAAAGCAGCACGTAATTTAAATGGTAAATAAAAAAAGATTTAATTTTAATCAATCAAATCAATATTTTTATTAAATTACTGAAATATAAAAGATTATTTTGTTTATTACCGCCTATTGAAATATTTTTCTTATCTTGATAATCATACAAATCAATTACATATTTTATGCAATTTCGTGTGAACAATGCAAATCGGTATCACTCTTCATTTTCAATAAATTCAAATGATATTTATATCAGAATTAAAGAAAGTACTTATTATTATATAATAAATACAATAGCATTTCACTTACACGACCTCCTACCTTATCTATGTTTACGACACCATTAAAAACCGGATTATTGGATTATAGTGAAAAAGACATTTATTTCTTAATAATTTATTAGTAATTCAAACAAATACATACATTTATTGCACTCCTATCTCATACATGTGAACTATATGAATGAACTATAATGAAATATAATGAATTATAATGAAACTTTGATGTATGATATTCAAGTCAGTTTTGTACTTAGATGCATGTTTCCTAATTTCATCTATTACCATGAGCATATTGGAGTCCTGGTCCAGGATCTATTTTTGAACATTCCAACTTGATTGTAAATTTGTTAATTGAACTAATGTAAATTAATTAGCTACATAACTTATGTAAGATTGCAATTATATGGAAATAAGAAAAAAGTGAAATTGTCCAATTGAAATTCCGGATTACGAGAAATTTAACTGAAATTTAAAATTGTACACCTAAAAGGTAACGCTAACACCTACAATCTAAACATATCTCTTTCGAAAAGTGACTCAAATTTTGGAACAACTCATATACGATGCATGTTCATTTTTCTTTGTATCCATATACGCCACTAAATATTATCTAAATACACATATATATTTTTCCACTACATGAAACAATCTTCTAATATCTTGTATACAGACGTCTCAGTCGAAAAAGAGGAGGTAAGGAACATTGTCGAAAAAGTGCAAAAATAAAAAGAGTATTGCGCCGTGTGCCGCCTGCAAAAAGTATAAAAAACATAAACAGAGCAGAGAGATATAATAATAAATAAGTACATCCGTTCATTTACTACACACCGGGCTTTCTCACAGCGTCCGCGATCGTATGAATCAAAATCAGTGGAGAACAATATCAGGTTCTAAAATTCATTTTAAAATTGTCTGCAAAACTGATAATAATGTGATCGGGAACCAATTATCAATTGTCACTCGAAGTCAACATTTAAACTGATGCATATTTATCTAATGTTATTAATTTTCTGACTGGACTGCCATCCTAGCCGTAGATAAAGATCCAATTAGAGCTTCACATAAATTGCAATCCTACCTCAATATTATTGAAGACAGGACGAATCCATGGAAAATTAAAATAAACGAATCTAAATCCCAGCACATATGCTTCACTCTGAGAAAAGATACATGCCCATCAGTATATTTCAACAATTAACAGCTACCACAGTCTGAATCCGTAAAGTACCTTGGAATTCATCTAGATAGGAGATTGACTTGGAGAACACATATAAAATATAAAATTCAACAAATTAGATTGAAATCCCAAGAGCTTAACTGGCTTATTGGGAGAAAGTCAAAATTGTCTATGGAAAACAAAATACTTATTTATAAGACAATACTCAAACCGATCTGGACATATGGAGCCGATATATGGGGCTCCATTTTAACGCTTCGAAATCTAACATTGCAATGATTCAAAGAATTCAGTCAAAAACACTTAGGACAATAACAAACGCTCCTTGGTACATCTCAAATTATGTAATTCATAATGATCTCCAAGTTACATTTGTTCAAGATGTTATTAATAACAGAAAAAACACTCACTTGTTAAAATTAGAGTTTGATTCGAACGATTTAGTTACATCTTTGCTCAATGCACCGCCAATGAGAAGACTCAAACGAAAATGGCCCACTGATACAACTTATATTAGCACTTATTTGTAAATCTCTCGCTGGAGAGATTAGAATATTATAAAAACGATTTCACATAATTTTTTATGTTGTATATTTGTTTTGTATTTGTATAGATGTATATGTGTATGTAATTTTATGTAGTGTATGTTTATTTGTAAAACTTAGCAAAATAGCTGATAGAAATTTATAATTTTTGATTGCTATTAATAAATATACATAAAAAAAATAATAATTTTGTAATAGTCATGACGACTGCTCGTGGTCTATTGAGTACTAATTACAATTTGACACCAAGTTTGAGAAGATAACTAACTGAACTAGGTAGTCCAAAAATTGTACAATCATAGGCTAATAATGCCGAATTGTAAAGAAAGGTTAGATAAATGCTTGCAATAAAACATAAATAAGTTTATCTTAATATTATATACTCACAATTATTGTTCTATTTCGATGATAAAAATACACTAATTCACAATCCCACTAACAACTATCCTGGCAAGCAAAAACAAATTTTTTTTAACTGAAACTGTCAATCCAGTCACGAAAGGTTAAATTAGTAATAAAACATATGTTATCTAAATACTATATACTCACAATTATTCAATGAAGTACTCACACTATTATAACTATTACTCAATTTCGCTCACAATTATCACTCGATTATAAAAATTCACTAATTCACAATGTCTTTAACAACTATCCTGGTTCCTTCGACATTTTCGACAAGTCACACGGCGACCCCGTACTTACTGAATGAACTTGGTGGTCTAAGAATTGCCATAAGGTCAACTAACATAGACCATCAATGCTGAATTGTAAAGATAAGAACTTGCAAACACACCATTTGAAGGTGCATCTAAATATCGATATAATATATACTTCCGTTGGTTCATTTGGTGATTAGTACATTCGAGTAATAAAAATTATCAATACTCAATAAAAATTGATCAATGAATACTAACAATTATTTTAAATATTTTCAAATAGATTTCCCAATCAAACAAATATGCTTCTGCAGGTTCAGATAGTTGTATAAATAGTACAACGATGTTAATATAAATATTATATGTAATAATTTTATGGCGTTAAATAATATTTATTTAACAAAACATTAACTAATCATTTGTGTTATTTGCTTACGAAAAATATATGTTACTTGCAATTTGCTTACAAGATATCGCCAGCGCAGTTGCCAAAAACCATTATTGTAGATACGAATTTGAATACCAACAGAGAGCAATTGCATAAATGTATTATATCGATATTTTGATACAATTTCAAATGGTTCGATTACAGTTTCTAATCTTTGCAATGCTGCATTGTTGGTCTATGTTTTTTGAAGTTATGGCAAATTTCTGACAACGTAGTTGATTCAGTAGCTGCGTTCTGTAGGCACAAGACATTCAGCGCGACGACCCCGGCGCTAAAGGTACGGGGTCGCCGCGTTGGTCGTCGAAGAAGTCGAAGGAACCAGGATAGTTGTTAGTAAGATTGTTAATTAGTGAATATTTATAATCGAGTGATAATTGTAAGTGTAATTGTGAGTAATAGTATTAATTGTATGAATACTTCATTAAATAATTGTGAGTATATAGTATTTAGATGACATATGTATGTTTTATTACTTATTTAACCTTTCCTAACACGCGTAGAAATTTTGCCTGCATCATTACTGCGACTGCATTATTACTATATTCAGATTGTTTTAAAATGAATTACATCAATTATAGATATACACCAAATATAATACATAGTTTTTCATTTATTATACATACATAAAATCTTATCTGTTTGAAACTTATTTTTTTTCTTGAAATTTAAACTTGTCTTGTCTTGTTGCGTTAAACAGTCACTTTTGTTAGATTTATAATATTAAAATAAAATAAAAAGTATGTTAGCATGCATGTATGTGTGTGAGATTCTAGAGATTTAAATACCATTTGATAGAACTCGTTAAGTACTAGATTGATGTGTTTTGCTCAGACGTTTCATTATAATTAGTAGTTTAATAGCCACCTCTTCACGAAGAATTATTTACACATATCAGGAATTTCATGCAACTTGCCTAAAAGCAAAATGTCACATAGACCTAGTTTTATCAAAATTCATTATGGAACAATGCACATAACATTTTGTATTTGAATAATCAAACCGATTAATCTATTATTATTGTACAATATTATTAACTGGAGTTTTAATTGGATTAGGACTTTTATCTACTACCAACTCGGTATACTATGATATCATTGTGCATAATTTTTAGAACCAAGTTAATATATTATAGATTATGCTTCATATCATTTTGTGGACATTGAAAAACATACTATTTTTCAATAGTATGTATATATTTTTTATAGTATATTAAATTTTAAACAATTTACAAAAGCTGGTTGATTCCTGCGTCGTTATAATTATTTAGCTTGTTGATTTATTTTTATGATTCCAGAAAAAGTGTAATAATATTTTTTAAATTTGCTTTGGAACAATGCACATTACATTTTATTTAAATAATCAAAATTATTCAACTATTATTATTGTGTACAATATTATTAACTGGAACGTTAATTGTATTTGGACTTTTATCTACTACCAACTCGGTATAATATGACATCATTGTGCATAATTTTTAGAACCAAGTTAATAAATTATGGAATTTGCTTTAAGTAATTTTGTGGACATTAAAAAACATACATATTTCAATAGAATGTGGATATATTTTTAGCTATAATATTCAATAAAAATTGTTCAATGACTACTAACGATTACATATTTTTTTTAGATTTTCAAATCAAATAAATATGCTTCTTTAGGTACAGAGTATTTTAAACTCTAAAGCAATTTACAAAAGCTGATTGATTCCAGCGTCGTTATAATTACATAGCGTTGTTATTTATTTTTATCATTCCAGAAAAATGTTGTATATTTTTTAAATGTCTTTTGATAAAAATTATGCAATTTATGAAAATGTTGTATATTTCTTGTCTTTTTATAAAAATTGTGCTTTACAAATTGCTCGGTCGTTTTGTTGAATTTAGAAAAAAGGGATGAACACAACTTTGAAACATACTATTAGTAAATTTTGGAAAGACACACTTACTTATCACTGAATAAATCAATTTTAAGAACTAGCAACATTTTCAAATCCTTTGACGCATTTAATTTTTAAAATTTTATGGTAGGCTGCGGACATACATCGTAGATGTCATAAGTTGGATAGCGAAGGTACATCATTATAAAGTATTATTATTTACACATATCGACAACGTTCATGCAACTTGCCTAAATTGTGCCACATATATCTAGCTGAAGTTAATTATTAGAAATTACTGAAATAAATTTTTCAAGTATCTTTGCCTTCAATGCTCGCCAAAATATCCACACGTAAGTTCTGCGATCCTTCTTCCGCAGGTTAATTCGCCTGAACCTGAAGGTGACGCCGATACGCGCCACGTGACTGGCGCGCGACTCCTTGCATTTCGCACGATGCAATATACTCGACCTTTATGTTTGTCGACCAGAATTCTGAACCTTTGGATTATTTTTCGGCATTTTGGATATTATTCAGATGTTGTATGTCTACCGACGGAACAACTATTAAGAAGACGACTTGCTAAATGCTAAATGCTAAAATGTTTGCGTGTCAGGTTACAGCATATTAATGAGACAGCGCGTTGATTTGAAACATCTGGTTCCTGGAATATTTTAGTGATCTTGGTATG
>NW_020537758.1:43228996-43270089 GCF_003426905.1 Ctenocephalides felis
GTTGCAACGATACTAGAAGCGACGAACACTTATGTAAACAAATTAAACGCAGATATGGAAGTTTGTGATATAGTGAGTGAGAATTTGAGTAAAAAGATCGCTAATGAGAATAAATCAATGAAAGAAAGTTTAAATTGTAAAAGTGGATTTAAAATTAGAAAGATTGTTAAAGGCGTCAAGAAAGCTAATGGCAGTATAACTAAAGCAAGTAAAAAAGAAAAAGGGTTATCAAAACAAACCAACATTGAAACAAACAAAAAGGCAGTGAGTGTAAATGAAGAAATAATGGAAACAAATATTGAATCGAATAAAAATGACAGTAAAGCAGCTAATGATATTAATGAAAATGAAGTCACAGTCGCAGATAATGAGGTGAATAAATTAACTAAATATAGTATTCTGAATAATATAAATAGATTTGAAGATTTTGACATGGGACCATACATAATTTATGTCGAATCAATAGATAAAAGTATAGGACGTCTACACCCTATGGCGTTAGGGAAAATAATACATAATTCAGGTTCACACTTTAAAACAGATTTGTTAGAAGTTTCAGTTGTGGGAAAAAACAAAGTGAAATTGCAATTTAAAAATGCTAATACTGCAAATAATATACTTGACGAAAAATTTTGGAAAAGAAAAATCTCAAAGCATATATCCCGAAATATTTGCTTACCAGACAAGGTATAATATTTGATGTGGATTCTGAATTATCAGAAGAAGATATTTTGGACGCGATTGAATCTGACATACCTGTCCTTGAAGTCTTACGTATGAAAGCAAAAAATACTGATGTAACGAAGGTTAAATCACAATGTGTTAAAATAACGTTTAGAGGTACAGTGTTACCTAGCAAAGTGGCAATCCATTCAGTTAAATGTGTGGTCAGACCATTCATTCAAAAAATTGTGCAATGCTATAGATGCTGTAGATTTAATCATATAAAGGAACAGTGTAAAGGAGATCAAAGATGCATGAAATGTTCCGGCCAACATAATGTAATTGATTGTAATGAACAAAAAGTAGAATGTGCATTATGTAGAGGAAACCACCCTGCAAATAACAAAGAGTGTCCGGTATTTATAAAAAATAAGCAAATAAAAGAAATGATGGCATGGCAAAATATAGCCTTCCATGAAGCAAAAAACGCTTTAAACCAAAATAAATACGCTAGAGTGGTGAGAACAGGGTATGCTAGTAATGACTGGAATAGAGATTTTCCAGTTTTTCACACAAAACACAGTTGTTATGCGGGCAAATCAGGTAATTTGGACAAAAATAGATTCGAAATATTATCAGATTTAGAGGAAGTAGGGGAAGCTGAATATGCTAATACTATACAGTTCAGTAAACCAAAAAGATTTGTCCATAAATCTTCAACCAAAATTAGGTCGATTCCAAAATTTACATCGAGAAATTATAATGAAAATGAACGAATAACAATTCAAAAACAGAGCACCGAACCCAAATATAATCCAAGTAAACGCTTGAAAATAAACAGAGTACATGAACAGGATGATGATAGTAGTAATATCACTGGTAATCAAGATAGTAGTAATATCATTGGCAATCAAGATAGTTCCATTGATTTACTCGAAGACTTTATAGACAACATTAAACGAGTTTATATGCCGAACAATAATGAACACTATAAAATATTAGTTGAGATACTAAAAAGGTTGGAGAGGTCACAACTTAGACTTGAAAAAGATGATAGTGATTTATAAAGCTGGTAAAATGTAAATAGGAATGTCATTACCTTATACAATTTGAGTATTCTACTTGTAGTATCCTTTGATTGGCATGTTACATAGCATAGTGTTTAAAAAATAAAAAAAAATATAATATTTATATTCATACATATCCTTATGATCAAAATTTTTCAAATTAACATTAGATCACTATATTCAAAGAAGCTGCAATTGGAAGCCTATATGAAAGCCAATCAAATTGATATTGTAATTTTATCTGAAACATGGATGAAAGAGGAATTTAAGTATGATATATCCGGATACTCATTAATACATACCAATAGAGACGATGGATTCGGAGGTGTAGCTTTATATATTTGCCGTAGACTATGTTCCGAAACTGTAAACACCGAGATATATAGCAACACAAAAATTCAAGTTTGTGGGGCCAAAATCATAATCAATAATGGTACTGTGTTTAATATTTTTGCAATTTACTGTGCTCCAGGACACAGAACAAATCTTACTTATTGGACTTCATTATTCGGAAACATTTCGCCGCCTTTTCTAATTGCGGGTGACTTTAATGTGCATCATACGAGTTTTGGTAGCATTCATAATAATCATGATGGAATAATTTTAAGCGAAGCCATTAACTCAGAGGGTTTATGTGTTCTGAATGACGGATCGCCTACGTTATTGAGGAGACATGACAGAAATCCTTCTGCGGTAGATTTATCTATATGCAATCCATCTGTGATGCTCAGTGCGGAATGGCACGTCACAGATGAAACTTTGGGATCGGACCACCTTGGTATATCAATTCGGATTGGAGTGAGTGAAGTAAATATGAATAACAGTAATATTAGAAACAGACATATTTGGAAGATCAAAGAAGCTGACTGGAAGAAATATGAGCAAGTGACAGATAAGTTATTGTCAGAATTGATATTTGATAAAGATCCATCGGCTATGTACGGTAAGTTTGTTCAATGCATAAATCAGGCGGCTTTGTTAGCAATTCCCATGTCAAGACCTTACTTAGGCAAAAAAGATAGATATTTGTCAACGCCTTGGTGGGATGAAGAGTGTGAGAAATTTAATAAGAAGAAGTTAGAAGCTATTAGAAAATACAAGAGATCTCCAGTTTTGGCTAATTACATCGAATATAAAAGAATTTTAGCGAAATGTCGTATAACGTTCAAACAGAAAAAACGGGACAAATGGATTGAATTTTGTAATTCTTTTACAAGATCAACTTCATCTAAATACATTTGGGACAAGGTGAAAGCTTTGAAAAATAGAGTCGTGCATAAAAATCCTTTTCCGATAGATGAATCAAATAAGTTCCTTAACAATATTACCCCGGCCTCAGCAACGAATGAGGTAATTATACCAAGCGTACAAGAAATGGATGTACTGGAAGGTCCTTTCGCAATGCAGGAGCTTCTTTTGGCACTAAAAACAAATTCGAACACTACACCGGGTGCGGACAATATTCATTATCCAATGTTGAATAAATTATCCAGTTTTGGCAAGAATATGTTACTACGGGTTCTTAACCAAGTTTGGACCACCGAAACAGCTATTCACGAGTGGAAAAATATAATTACAATTCCAATTCTTAAACCAGGTAAAGATCCTTCAAGAGCAGAATCATATCGTCCTATATCATTGTCTTCATGTATAGCAAAAACATTCGAACGACTGATCAAAAGAAGATTGGAATGGTGGGCGGAAAGCAACAAGATATTCCCGAGTTACATGCTAGGATTTCGTAATAATCGGGGTACAATTGACGTTATCACATCCTTAGTGTATGAAATTAAAATTAATTTAGCAAAAAATAATCTCCTGATGACTGCAAACGTGGACTTAGTTAATGCATATAACTGCGTTCAAATACCTATATTAATGAAGATTCTGTCTGATATCAAGATGCCAAGAAGATTTATTCTTCATATACACCATCTAATATCAGACCGCAGAATCAATCTTAGGTGTAACAATTACAATTTGGACCACGTAAAATGAAAGAAGGACTACCTCAAGGATCCGTTCTTAGTCCGCTATTATTCAATCTATATACCTGCAAGTTACAAACCGAGCTAGATCTGGAAGTCAAAATTATGCAGTATGCAGACGATATTATACTTCTACATAAGGCTCATACTTTGAATGAGGCTATTGATAAAATGAATATAACAATGCAACTCTTCCATAACTGGTGCACATCGTTAGGGTTTGTTTTGTCAGAAAATAAAAGTACAATAAGCCTCTTTACAAGACATAGGAAGTCTATAATTCCAGACTATATCAGCATAAGCAATTATGTTCTGAAGGTTGAACCTACAATTAGATGCCTCGGGCTACTTATTGATGACAAATTAAAGTGGAAACCACACATTGATTATCTAGTCTCTAAATGTGAAGAAGCACTGAATATTCTCAGGTTTCTTAATCACATAAATTATGGTGCTGATATCAAGATTTCTCTTAGAATATATAAGCAATTAATACTATCTAAGTTGGATTATGGTAGTTTCATATATGGCGACGCATCCAAAAGTGTACTTAGCAAACTAGACATAATTCAAAACAAAGCTTTGAGGTCTTGTTTGGGGGTCATGCGTTCCACGCCTATCAATGCGTTACATGTTGAAGCTAACATATATCCTTTACACTTGAGAAGGAGGTTATTGGCTTCAAACTTTATCATAGATAGAATGAAATTTAACAACGTAGTATTAAAGAATGTGAATCAGATCAATAATGAACTGAACAGCCCATACTGGAGAAATAGGAAGAGGCCTATACTAATAACTGCGTATCGTGAAGTGGTAGAAAAATGTAATCTCTTACAAACTTGGACTGCAACCTCAAGATTTCATTTCAAATACGATGTTACTTCTTCTAATTTGAAAAATATAATTCAAATCGATTTCGCCAATGCGCACTATAGCGGAGATACCAATAAATGTAGGATGGAGGTCGAAGGAAGTATACATGAAACATTTGAAGACTATGATAGATTTTATACAGATGGTTCGAAGAATTCAGATGGTGTTGGTGCGTGTTTTTACCATCAGGGGACAAATTCCTTCACAAAATATAAACTAGATAAAGATGCGTCGATATATACAGCGGAAATGTATGCTATTAATAGGTGCGTAAAGTATATTGATGAACATAATGTGAAGAAATCGGTAATAATCAGCGATAGCAGGTCTGCTCTTGAGGGCATGTTGTCGTTGGGAAAGGACCCGTCATTATTAACGATAGATACTCTAAATGACATACATGCGATATTATCAAAAAATTGGGAGTTACGCATTGTATGGGTAAGAAGTCATATTGGGATAGCTGGCAACGAAGCGGCGGATAACGGCGCCAAAGATGCAATAAATACAGGGACTGTTGCTGCGGATGGAATATCTTATAGAGACATAAAAAGATTTAACAGAGCAAACATACGGAACATTTGGCATTTGGATTTTCAGTTATCTATTAGAATTAAAGGTAAATTTTATGGTATGATACAAGGAAAAATTCCAGTCAAACCATGGTATGACGGATTTAAGGAGTGTCGGCCGTTTTACACAACATTGTGTAGATTAAGACTAAATCATTCTTACGCTCCGTTCTGCCTAAGCAGAATTGGGATCGATATCGATCCTAGTTGCTACTGCTTGGGCGAAGCGACTAGGGCGGATGCAGAGCACATCATCATGGAGTGTAAACGTTGGGAAAAGGGCAGACAAAAACTATGGGAGGAAATAATTAAACAAAAAATCTCCCTTCCAATTAATTTTATAACAGTGATGACAGATACAAGATTATATGGAGCTCTTTATATTTACATCAAATGTAATAATATAAAATTATAAATGCAATATACATAAAACAATGATATATATGTAAGAGATAGCGTAGATATTATGTAATTTAGTATATGGCTAATGTACCAGTTTATAAAGCCAATAAAATAATAAAAAAAAAAAAAAAAAAAAATATTTTACTTGTAATATGAATGAATTTTTTGCTATGGGATTGGTATTTCAGTTATGACAGGCGGCTAAACGTAAAGAATAAAGGTAATTGTGTGTTTATAACATAAAGGAAATAATTGAATAAACGCTTATAATTTTAATATTCAAATCGAATAAAAATAGTTCAATGAGTTAAAAATGATTAAACATTAACCTTCGTGCGGATCACATATTATTGTACTCAGAATTGTAGTCTAGACTATGTAGAAAATATACTAGGAAAAAATTTACTAGGACTTGATAGATTTACATAGCAATGTGTATATTGTTTTCTTTATGGTTGCAGAATTTTTTCAAAATTGTAGTTATCTAGGCAAAACGTTTATATCTAAAAGTTAACTCTTTGCCTGCGCTTTGGTGCATCCATACATGGAAAATCAATATATTCGCGATTTTATACTCAACAAGTATTCAATTAATTTCCAGGTGTTCACATATAAATCAAATTAGCCATCTCGAATTTCACCTACTAGAAAAGCACATTGCCTTATAACGGGTCCCCAAAAACAACCTTGAACAATAAAGTACAGAACCAAAACTACAAAAAACTGCACACCTTTTCTGCATAAAAAAACATTGAACCGGTTCGGCACATGTCGCATATTAAATCAAGGTGCAATAACATAACCGTACTTGCCACCATAAAACACTTTTATACATATACCGTATTTATTATGTCTGAATATTCGGTTACACGAGCCAAATCATATGCCTACGTCTATTGTTAGGGTAGTCTATTGAAATAAATGAGCACGATGTAAATTTGCTGAGTAGAGCTGATATAAAAACTTCATGGTGAAGGATAAAGAACGTGCTGATTATTTTGCTAATTTAATTTTTTTTTATTTTATTTGGCCTCGCTTACTCTGAGCATTTAGCCACCTACAACATTTTTATTTAACTACATTCTATGCTAATTTTTTATATCATATTCAGTCTATATATCTATTCTATATTCTTCTTAATTTTTCTTCTTTTTATTTTCTCACATCTTGCTTTTTCATATCAAATTTTTAATTCTATTCAACTTCTGTCCTCATTCCATTTTTGTTTTCTTTATTCTTCTTTTTAATATCAGCAAATTCTAATATTGTTTGTTCTAACTCTTAATACAATTCAGTTATTTGAATTTTGTAATCCCTATTTTTCTTAATTTTTATTCAATTTCTACTTACCAAATACAATTTTATTTTATTTCAAATTAACTACACGTATTTTTCATCCCTAATTTATTATATTCAACGCTTCAATACGAACTGAGCCATTGCGTATACAAACTGACGAGCGCCTTGGAAAAGACAGCCGAGTCATAAGCTAGATCTGCGTTGTCCCATCAAAGGGGACAATTCGAGCAGAAAGGGTTAATTTATTCTAAAGTGAGGAAATATTATTTTTGTAAATCGATGTTTTCAGAATTATTTATTAAGGTATATTGTGTAATTGATACTTCAGTGAATCAAAGTTTTCTTTAATGTAACCAGTGATAAAAAATTCTTTTAAAATGTATTGTAACTATCAGTTTCTAATATTTACTTCACACTAATAACCCTACAAAAGAATATAAAATATATTTTACACAGCCGAATCACAAAAATTATGCAAAAGGCATTATAATTTTAAAATTGTGATCATTTAATAAGTCCAGCAAAAATACTTGTTTTAGTTTCATATTATAAGGAATACAATCCTATGGTGATATAGAATTATGGATCAATTTATTTTTCCGACTGTATTTTCATTTTTTATCCAAATTTATATCTTCCTCTAATAACATGTTACACTATACAATTTTTAAAAACATTTCCGAAAAAAATGGTAATACATCCTTGAATACGATTGATACACCTGGAGCAGAACAAAAGTGTAATAAAGCTTTATAGTATTGCATTAAAATGACCCTAATGGTATTTTAGACAAGGAGGGTGTGGGTTCCGGAATAGACCTTGCAGCTTGTTGCGCGTGCTGGCTTGCACCCCTCTCAAATTACTACCCTATTCTACCCCTAGTTTAATTTTATAAACACCTATACTACAATATGACAGTTGTGATTTGAAAAATCTGCACAGAAATAGAAAAAACAGTCGAATTCACAAAAGTATCTATATTGAAAAGTAGGAGTAATAGAAGTTTTTGTGATAGGCGATCAGGATATATATTTTTTAATAATAAAGTAAAGGAAACTGAACTAATTATAGGTATAGTATTGCAAAAATACTTATGTGCTTGTAATAGTTTTTTTTAAGTACTTTGGACTTATAGAATTTGATCTAATTATTTATTTACTTATTTATTTATTTATTCATATTCCAATCGGCTCTACACAGTAAATTTAAAATATTACACTAATAATTTTATAACTTAAAAATTTACTAATATTGAATTTGAATACTAACATATAATATAAAAGAATATACGTACACTTTCTGCATAATACTTTGGTAACATAATGTAATAATTAGTTGCACATATTTTAATATTTTAATTATGTTAAATTAATCAAAATTGAAGTCAAAAAATTTCTACAGAGATTTTAATTTTGAAAATATTTATAATAAATATTTAATGTTGCCAATATGCTACAAATCAGAATTGGGATCATCTGAATTTTTTTGAAGTTTTATATAGTATTAGTTTTATATAGTATGAGTAGATTAAGTATTTGTATTAATATTGTTAATAGGTTTGTCACAAACAATAATAGTATTTATCCACACTAGATAGGACTACCAGTGAGTAATCTTTTATAAATAAATTATGAAATTATAATATATTAATTACTGAAATTAAATTGGTAAATAAATTGAGGTAAATTATTTGATAAATTAATTACTGAAATTTAATTGGTAAATAAAACATTTTTAAGATTTTTAAAGATATTTATAACAAATAATTAAAGTTGCCATCATGCTTCAAATCAGTATTAAGGTCATCTGATTTTTTTTTTAGTTTTTCAAATTTTTTAGAAGATTTTGAATCATCATTATGTTTCATTATTGATTAAAAGTTTTTAATTACCATTCGTTTGCAAGTGGCAAATTTGGGTTGCAAATAAAAGTAGGATTTTAATTTGAATTAGACTTAATCTTGATAGTAAGAGGTTCAATTATATAAATTATAATGTTGGACACAAATAATAGTCAATACAATGATCGAATTAGGTAGACTCAGCTTATAAAAAAAGCTTCAAGCCAACATTCGAAATTAGAATAACACAAAATCACACACTCAAGTAGCAATTTTTTTAAAGAATTTGCTTTTTATGATATTGCAGATTTTTCTCAATTTAATTATATATTTCAATGACTATTTTGTTTCATAATTTTTATTCTATATCTATGTAACCAGACCATTTGATCTCCTATCCAACCAGGTTTTTGTGTTTTTTTTTAAATATTTTTATGTTAATTATAAAAATTACATATTTAATTTTCGTTAATTTCCTATTATTATTTTAGTAATCATTACTATTTTTAAGGTTTAAATAACAACTTCGCATAAGATATTTGTACTTGACTAGAGATTGAATAGACTTTTTTTATGGGGAACTTGATGACGAACCTTAATGTTTAGAATCGGACGTTGTGCAGCTACTATGTATATTATAATTTCTAATTTAACCCTTTCCACTCGCGAATTGCGAGATTTATATGTATTTTGGCGCCGGAGTGGCGACATCCAAGTGGAAAGGGTCAATCTCACTTCAATTTGATTATGATTATGAATATGCCTGACAACAGCCTGAATAATGCCTGACAAAAGCATTGCGTATGAAAAATAAAAAAAAATAAAAAAAATAAATGTAATGACGTTTGATGTGATTAAAAATTATAGCTTAAGAGTAAGCTTCAAACTAGTGTTCAAATATATAAAAATCTGTTCAACTGATATTTGTAAAATATGTTCTCATCAAGCATGTGATCCAATCAGCTCGTGAACATCCCTTATCCAACCAAGTATGTATATGCATAAGTTCTCATTTAGAAATTAAGGAACTGGTTCCATAACACACATATGAATCGATATAAGCTATATGGTTCATAATTAAGTTTGCGCGTATACGGACATTATTAAGTCGTGCTCTTCGGCCGGTAAGAGCCAATTTAAAATAAATAACTACTTATGAGCTACCTCTCCCGAGTAGTCCAATATACACGCGAGGCGTAATTTCATGTGTAATTCAAATTTATTGGCAATTTTTATACGATCGTCCTGAGAAATGTTATTAATATTTTTTTAGGGGATATACTCGCAGACATGAGATTTTATTTATTTCAGAGACGGAATTTTCGTATAATCATTCAATAATCTAATTGTTATGGTAGAATAATTTTATACATGTTTAAAAATCACGTTTAATTATTCCTATTCAGGTCTATTCGAATATTTGAATAGTAATAGTGAGATATCAAAATATTATGCATACTGATTTTTTGCACTGTATATTTCAGAATAAAAAATAATTTTTTAACTTCCCGTAGGGTAGTTATAGTAATCGGCCAAAAATCGAAAATTGAAAATTTTTGCATTTCTCGACGTTTTGAAGGTTTCTGAACACTTTGGCATACCTCAGAAAAAATGGATGTGTGTGTGCGTTTTGTATGTCCGCATTTTTTCGTCCACGTCGATTTGAATTGTTCAAAAAACATTAGATTCCTATTGTTAGCAAGATGTGCTGATTAGTTTTTGGCAAAGGCAGGTCCAGCCATTACGGAGATACGGAGCAAAGAGTGCAGAAAATACAAATCGAGTTTTTGAGAGAACGGAGTATTCGATTTTAATGATCTAATAAACATTCAATTTGTAATGGTTGGGAGAAGAGGTGATTAGTTTTTGGCAGAGGCAGGTGCAGCCATTTCGAAGCTACAGTGCTAAATGCACAAAAAATTGTAAATGATTCAAACCTGCTTAGGATATAGTTCGAGGTCAACAGAAATTAACTGTAAATATTTTTTTTAAAGGCATATAACTACCGTGCAACATAATTTTTAATTTAACTATTTTTATTACAACTATTTAATTTTACAACTATTTTTTTAATGCTAGAATAAATTTAATATGTATGAACAAAAATTCAAGAGCGAAATGTAGAAAGATTCATTGGCTTACAATTTGAATATATAATAATATAGAATTATTTGATTAGCAAAAAGTGTAATCGTATTAAAAAAGCACTTATGTATAAATATTTTAACCTTATTGAATCATTTAATAATTTTGTTCTATGTTCAACCCAATTATGAGCAAATAAATACTTATTTTATTTAGGCACATAGGCACTTCTCTTATGTCTGTAATATTTTGAAGGGTTTTTGGCTACCAATTCTAGGACCAAGCACAGTTTTATCAAATTTCCAAACTAAATAGTGCCATCATCAGATATTTTCTATTAAACAACAACTTTCCTATACATATAACGATATTAATGTACAATCTAATGATTGTATAAAGTTCAGAAAAAACTTATCAAGGAATGAACTATGTGCCTATTTTTTGAAAAAAAAAAAACAAAATTATTGCTATCTTGTTATTTATCAGCATTTATATAATTTGATTGGCATTGGTATACAGAAGAATTGTGGTAATCTCGATACGGAATACTTTTAAAAAAATTAAGTAATATGTTTCGCCAGATAAATATAGTATCTAGTATGAACATAGATTGAATCGTAATAGATTGTATATTATTATTGTACTAAATAATTAATTGCGATACTAGTGAAAACAAACTGTATATATAAACCATGTGAAGTAATATAAATAGTCTTAGATGGATAAATAGTCAAATATCAGTAGTTATGATATACTATTGAGCAACTTATGCAAATTCATTGACACGGACGAGTTTATTGGAGAGGGGAGTTCGCCCCGAAAAATTGCGATTTCTGCCCTTTGAACGCACAGGTGGGTGCTAACGGAATAATTCGGGACAATTTGTTAATTTTCGTACGTGTTACACGTGAAACCTGTCGTAACTTGCACAAAAGTGTGATTGACAAAAATGCATAAAGTTATTCAATATTATGTCCAACAAAAACTCATTATTTTAATTGATAATTATGATGATTTATCTATATCATAAAATGTATTATCAATAATACTGTATTCTAGTAAATATCTACAATATATATATATATATATATATATATATATATATATCATTTAATATATCATATTTAATACAGCTAATACTATCTTAAGAAATTATATATCAACATAATACAAAACCGTATTTGTACAATTTTAATCAATTTTTTCTTATTATTACCGTACAATTATTTCATTAACAATCAAAAATAATTTATAAATTTTTAAATTTATTAAAGCATCACATAAGAGAGCAAACACGAGTGGGCGTAGTGGTCTCAAATCTCACACATACAGGACAGGACATCGATAAACGCTTCAATTGATAAATTATTCGCAAGCGGCGCCACTATCTAAATTTGTTGTTATCAAATTTGCATCTATCCTTCGAAGGACTCAATGTTACCTTTGGGTTAAAGATCACGAGAAGAAATTCGGTCATTTGATCGCTGCGTCTGGTTGAGTAAACATCTAATTGAATTTAATAGTTATAGCAATTGTGCACCCCGATGTATTAAAGTCATCGGTCAATTATATCGTTTGATTTGTGTTGAAGAAGTAATATTTAACAGTGCATCGATAGTGATTTAACATTTTGAACCAAATTTTAATATTTGGGATATTTTAGTGCGTTTTTCGATCCATGAGGTCCCGATGCCGCCGGATGCAAGGTAATCCATGTGCATCGGCGATACTCTTGGTAATTTCTTGGAATCTTGTGCAACTTATAACAAATATAATAAGCGCTTTTAATATTACCATAATATTTTACGAAAAAAATCGCTTTTTTATTTTATTCCATGTGGTGTTGCAAGTACAAAGGAAGACCATCATGCTCCAGCACGTGTGCCGTATCAGACTTCTACCATCAGTTTTGATGATTCTATTACAAGGTACCTAAATACATTTATTATAAAAATTGCATATTCTAAAATTTCACGCCTCGTGGTATGTACTTTATGTAAGTTAAATCTTACTCCATCGGCTTCGAGGATAAAGATGATGCAATACTTTGTGCAATCATTATTAATTTTAATACCCAGTTTTGTGTCCACGATATTATTTTTTGCATTTTGCAAAGAAATCCACGTGCATTGGCGATACTATTGGTGATTTTTTGGAATCTTGGGCAACTTAGAACAAATATTAGAATAGGTTTTTGATATTAATACCGTATTTTAGGGGAAAAAATGCATTTTTATTTTATTTTATGTGGTACTGAAACGAAATTAGGAATACATATCAGGTTCCAGCACGAGCCTCAAGAGACTTTGATGCGATTTGATTTTGCTAAAAGGTACATATAATTTTTAATTTATAGGAAACAATCGATTTTAATATTAATACAGTGATAAAAATGCATTTTTATTTCATTTCATGTAGTGTACGTACTGCACAGACAAAATATTCTTTAAAATCCAGCTCGTGCCGCAAAAGACTTTTTGATGTGATTTGATTCTCCCAAGGACAAGGCAAGGACGTTCGAGAATTAATAAGGAATAATCGAAGTTATAATACAAGGTACATCCAAAATTCATGTATTTTATAAATGCATCATATTGAGCAATTGATATATAGATAATATAATTAATAATATATTATGCGGTATAGATAAAATCAGCATAATCATCAATTAAAATAGAGTTTTTGTTGAATATAATATTAAATAATTTATGCATTTTGATAGATCACACGGTTGTGCAAGTTACGACAGGTTTCGCGTGTAACACGTGCGAAAATTTACGAATTGTCCCGAATTATTCCGTTAGCACACACTTGTGCGTATCAAAGGGCAGAAATCGCAATTTTTCGGGAA
Organism: Ctenocephalides felis; assembly: GCF_003426905.1. Classification (NCBI taxonomy): domain Eukaryota; kingdom Metazoa; phylum Arthropoda; class Insecta; order Siphonaptera; family Pulicidae; genus Ctenocephalides; species Ctenocephalides felis. The sequence goes on from NW_020537758.1 coordinate 43,242,640, forward strand.
AAACTCCCCTCTCCAATAAACTCGTCCGTGCCAATGAATTTGCATAAGTTGCTCAATAGTGTAACTACTGATATTTGATTATTTGTTCATCTAAGACTATTTATATTACTTCACATGGTTTTTATATACAGTTTGTTCTTATTAGTATAACAATTCATTATTTGGTGCAACATATAATATACAATCTATTACGATTCAATCAGTATTCATACTAGTTACTATATTTATCTGGCAAAACTTATTTTTTTATTTTCTTTAAATTATATCATATCAACACTAGTACCACTACACAATAATAATTGTTATGATATATGGACATAATTAGATATTATTATGATATATGGACAAAAATATTAATGAAATTTTATTTATATTTTCATAAAATATTATCATATTTAGATTTTAAACTTAAATATTTAAAATAGGTCTATAGTTCATAGCTGATTGTTTGGTACGCATTTGTAAGTTTTTATGATCTTTAATTTGATTTTATTATAAAAATTGTGAATCATTTACTTGTGAAAGTAAATACTATAATTGTATATTTTATTATTAACAATATTTTGTGTATTTTGAGATACAAAGAAAACTACCATGATGTGACTTGTGCTGACTTCCATGGTGTTGCAAGTTTGATTCATCATTATTTTTTTATTACTCTTGTTGACCTTGCTTGCAAAGTTTATTTAGCCTCCTAAAACTTTTAATTTTGATATTTTATTCTATCTCCGTATATTCTATACTATCTTGTATTTATATATTATACATATATCCTTTTCTATCCATTTTCTTTGCTTTTTACAACCGATTTCTTATTGCGATATCTTATTTATTATATTTTTTGTTCCTATCAAATTCTATTTAATTTCAAATTTACTATATTTTTTTCAATTATATGATAATGGCAGGATTCGATCCGAAGATCTCTGTCGTGTGAGTCAGACACGCTACCCAGTGAGCTATGCGCGCCGCACCTTTAATTTTCATCAAAGGTAAATTACTATAAACAAACTATTTTTTGAATTGATTTTTTTATTAATATTTTGTTTACTTTCAGATATTTTGAAGAAAATTTTAGCTGATGCTGATTATTTCGTTATAGCAGCTTTATTCATGATTGATTTTTATCAAAGGTAATTACTAAATAAAATACTAATGATCTACATTTTGATTTGAATTATTTTGAATAAACAATAATTTCTAATATCTTTTGTATTAATATTTTGCGTATTTTCAGATATTATTAAGAACATTTTGCTGTTGCTGATTAACATGCTGTTGCAAATTTTATTCAACAATGATTTTTATCAAAGGTAATTACTGAAATACTAATGATCAATATTTATGCTTTTAAATTTTTATTGATTTTTAATTCATATCATTGAAGTAAATAAAGTTACAATATCTATTTTCGATATTTGTAAATTGGATAAACTTCAATGCTATATTCTAATACTTGCAAAATATTTTAATTTACTAATCATATTTATAGATAGTGTTCGTGAAAGTGCAATTGTGATTATCAAGATTTTGTGGTTTGCTGTTAGAACTTCATAAGTAGTAAGTGCTTTTAAATTTTACTATAGATATAATAACCTCAAATATTATTATATTTTGCTTCTATTTACTACTTCATAAGTTCAAGTTCAAAAACATACTTTATCATATAAAATAGATATTACATAAGGTGGATCTTTACTTTTACATTTTTTATTTTGTATCAATACATATTATTATTTCTTTATGAGTCACATTTTTATAATTTTATATATTTTTAACTATACATTGATAAAAGCAAAACAAAAAATATTTTGAGGATTATTATATCTACTTTTCACATATTTCAATTTTATTTTTATCAATTTGTCTAATCTTTAAAAATGGTTTAATACTATTTTTATATTTTTTACATATACCTTTAAATTATTGATAGTTTGCTCAATATTTTCTCAACTAAAAGTTCGTGATTAACTGTTTCATTTTTATCAATGTCGATAATGTGTTCAGTGAGTTCTGATATATTGACAATTTATTTTTAAATGCAAATGCAAAAAATTTAGTAATTGGTTAATTCTAATAATTTTCTTTCGGTTTTTGCATACTCTTAAAATTTTCCCTCTGCTCGTGTCCTACCTAAAATCGCTTTAATGCCATTTTTATTATTTCTAAAAATACCAATGAATTATTGATAGTTTGTTCAGTATTTACTAACTGAAAATTTATTCAAATTTACACTATAGTTTTTGTGTACACTTCATAATTTATCATATATTTTAAAAATTTTAAATTTAGCTCTGAAATTATGCTCTTCATCTCTTAAATGTAATATTGAAATATGGTATAAATAACCCAAAATAGTAATAATTGCATATCCACATTGTATTTTTAAAATAGTACTAGTCTTTTAACACTTCAATCTTTCGTAGAATAATTGAATACTGCTCCTATAGTTTTTTCAACAATCTATATTGTTTTCATATCAGTCATTCCTTTTATTCACATTTTAATTTTGTGTGGTCCAAGTCGAGTTCATGACGAATATATTCGTCAATCACAGATTAAGTTACTCTTCTAGAGTCTAGATAAGACCTAATTTATTTTACTAAATTTGAATTTTACCTTGCTTACATTATCTTATACTAAATATGTATTAAACTGAAATAGATTGAAGTTAATGGAATATACATGTAAATGTGAGAAATTAAGAATAATTTTTGAAGAAAATCAGAAACTATTTTCAAAATCAACTGTAGAAAATGTTATTCAAATATCTAAAGTCTTAGTACTTATTAAGTGCATCATTTCAACATTTCTGGTAGTTTATGCAACTCGCCTTAAGTCAATTTTGACTCACTTATTTTTAGTCCTCAAAATATTGTACATTAGATATTTCAGATTATATTTAGTTTTTTCATTTCTGTTTACATAACAAATATGCACTGTTTTATACGCATGTTAGATTTTAGATATAATTAGATTAGCTTCAGTATAAAATTCTCATGTATTGTCAATTAAGCTTATAAGAATCTTCATGTACGTCTGATTGCTAAATAAAACAGTTTAAAAAAAATCCTAATCTTTCAACAGGTTTTAAATTCTTCGGTACTTAATATTAATTTTTAATTGGAAATTTAGGTGAAAATTTGTTTTCAAATGAAAATAGTTTTCCTTGAGATCAAATGTCTTGCCTAGTAATATGAGTAAGTCTTTCATGGTAATACTAACCTATAGTTTATTGCACTTAATTTTCTTTCCAGATTTGTTAATTTTTTTTTAGTTTAATAAACGTATTAGCATTTATTTTCTTCAGTATTTTTGATAGAATTTAATTCCTTTCAACACATTTGTTGCAATTTGATGCAATAATATTTTATGTAATATTACTAAAAGACTTTCTTGTTTGTAGATATATAAAAAAACATAAAATTTCAAGTTTCAGGTTTAGTTTGAAATTCTGTTACTTGACATTCATTTTTAATTGAAATTGAAACTATGGATGAAAGTATGTTTCCAAGTAAAAATAGTTTTTATTCCGAGATTAAATGAATCAATGCCAATGAATCTTTTATGGAAATACTAGCCTATAGTTTATTGCATTTTATTTTCTTAGATTTGTTAGAATTTTTTGTTCAGCAATTTATTAACATTTATTTCTTCATGTAAACATTTTATATGTACATTTAGTTTCTGCAATTTGCCCTAAGACACGATGCCATGCACCACTAGTAGTTGGACTCAATTTCAAAACAAGTAGTAGAAGCATCAGATTCGTTGGTTTTGAGTTTAGTTACAGTAAAGGGTATTGTAATTAATGATAGTATAGTTTTTAGTATAAACAATGCAAAATGCATTTCTGCATAGGTTTATTAAACACCAGTTATTTTTATCATAAAAGTTATGATAATAGTAGATAGTAGATGTCATGATGTAATTAATAGACGTAATAGATGCTTATAAAATATTTTTTGTTTAATTAATTCTGCAATATGTTCATCTCTAAACATTAAGCAAAAACTGCTAAAACATAAAACTGAAAAAATATAATTTATTGGAAATGAGAAGATACGTCCTTTGGTATTTTTTTGGTATATCTACGAGGGATATCAAAATTTCAGATAAAAGTTTCTTAGCAATTATTTTTGCACTAATAGCTATTGAGATTGACGTAAACATTTTGTAACAATTTTTGAAAAATTTGGACATAATTTAGAGAAACCAATCACCAATTATGTTATAATTCACATTATGCTCATTTGAGCAATTGCACAAAATGTCAAGAACAGTTTAATTTATTCGACTCGAGTTATTTTACACGACAAATTTGTAACATTAACAAATTAATTTAATATATATATATATATATATATGTATTTAAATTTTAAAATTTGTAATAAAATATGGTCGAACAAGCAATTTCGAAAAAAATATAACAAAATCTCAATATAGTCGTGCACTTAGCGATCGAATCGCTGCGATAATCGCATTTACAGAAATATTACCGAAGTAAAAACCGAAATTCAGACCTCACTGTCATATAATTAAAATTGCCGTGGTATTTAATGCAAAGAATAATGTATTTTTTCTCGTGGTATAATTCAAACTCGCATGCCGAATTGGCAAAAACATGCAATTGAATCCGATGTAGGAAGTATTTGAGAAGATTTTTAATGCGCCATAATCAAATACCGAGGATGAATTAAGAATTCTGTAAAAGGCTATTAACATTTTTTGCAATGATATTGACTTTGAAATGATTTTATTATTGGATGATATCGATTTGATTTGTGTTGATGAATAAGCTTCTGATATCCTAATAAATTTATGCATAATTGATGGAAACTAATTCATATAATCATTCTTATTATCAATTTGATTTGGGTACATTGAATACTGCAATATCAATAATTACAATAGATTTCAGCAAATATTGAAGTACGTAATATGATCTTAAAATATTTAGAGATTATTTTTATAATATTATTCATAAATATTACTAAAAATTTCTTCTGAAAAATGTTCTCGAATTCATTCATAAGCTTCTAGAACTGTGAAATCCATACACATACTACATCTGCTTCAACAGGTCATACACAACCTGCACACACATTCGAACACCCTTCACAGACACGTGTCCCTGCAAAATCAGCAAGGGCCCTTATGGTTGCGGATCTCTGCACTGGCCGCGGGGGCAAATAGAAAGGGATCTAGTGTTAGTGAACCAATTAAAATAATAATAAATAAATCACAAATTTACGCAGGTTATTTCAATTAGTTCAAGACCATTTTCTACCAAATTCACCAAATAACTTTTTATTTTGTTAGCAAAAAAACCATTTCTTTGTTAGACGAAACAGCCATTTGAATGAAGTCATTTTTCATTAGATTATCCTTTCAAATAAAAAAAGAAATTAAAAATATTAAAAAATGTTCAGTATTTTTTTTATAGCATTAAAAAAAGTTATTTGGCGGATACTATATGATATAATTATTTATAAAATGCCTTACAGAAAATATTGTCAAATTATTATTAAGATATTTGAGACTATCGAAGTTGAGACCCACTGATATTTTTGAATTAAGACTTGTTATACATTTTATGTATTAGTTTCCAAATTATACATAATACAATTGGATAATATGCAAATCCTAAATTTACAAGAAATTGTTAGATCAATATCTAACTATAATAAATAATTAAATTATAAAGAAATGAATTTGATTAAGTATGATTGAGTTTAGGAAGTGTCCATTAATCACGTGAGACTAAAAAAGAGAGAGGGGGAGGTTTGACAAAAAGTCACAAAAATACACGTAGAAACAGGGAGGAGAGTCTAGTATCTTACTAGACTCACTATCACATGTATTTATTTTTTATCTGAATTTAAAAAAATCTAAATTATTTCAAATAAATTTCGATTTTTTTAGGTACTAAAAATACGCGTGATATTTTTTGGGTTAACGAGGGTGGGGAGTAATTTAAAAAATCACCAAGTATCACTGAGGGAGAGAAAGGGGTCCAAAAACCCTTAAAAACCAATTACCTGCTTCCTTACACAAAATATGGCTTTCTTTTACAAAATTGAATTTTTTTTTGAAACATTCTACTTCTTTGTTAACACATTAATTAAATTAATCACATATGTGCTGAAAAGCATATCAAATATCAAAATATCAAATTAGCAGTAGAAAAAGTTACTCAAATTCAAATTTTCAAATATTAATTCTAGGTTCATTTCTATGAATATTTCATGATCTGATTTTCAATATTAAATTTGCATCATTCTTTGTCAATAATTTGACGATTTTTGTTAATAGATTGTTTCAGTGCCAAAAATTTTTTTTTATTTTTCATAATCCATTTCTATAAATATTTATAATTTCATTATTTGATTTGCATCATCAGATTTGCATCATTTTTTGTTTAATGATTTGCAGTATTTAGTACAATCATTTTGGTATAATTTTCCCATGATAAAAATGTTCGTGCGTTACGCACATAAAGCTAGCTTTTTGTTGTGTCATCAAGCGTTTTATCAAAAATCTACTACAAAACCTAACCTCCAAAAGGCAACATTAGTCAGACTTCATAAAGTTACAACAGAGTTGCACTTACGATAAAATTGACAATTAAACATTTTAAAAGTTTATTAATAAATGTTGATTCAAAGCAATGATAACATAAAGTTGCACTTACAATAAAATTCTTGTTTAACACTTGTGCCATTTGGAAGTTAGGTAGTAGAAGTAGCAAAACGCCTAATCACACAACAAACTTGACGACCAACTCATACAAATATATACCGTAACACGATATTTTTCTTTTATTCGAAAATCGTTAAAATGTGATATAATAAAGGGAAAGGTACATAGTAAAATGTTTTACAAAATCATCATGCTATGTGCTATCAAATTTTCTGGTTGTAACACTACAATTAGCAAATTTTTTCACGGAATAACGCTAACCTAGCTAGGATTATAGCTGAAACGTATGGATAGTATAATAAAATTTGAAAAAATATTTTGATCAAACAAATCAAGGAGTATAGAAATGAATCTTAAAATAGTATTGAACCTTAAATCTGCTTTGAAGTACAAGTATTTGAAATTGTCTTCTACTTCTATTTTTTGTTTGATGTATTGCCCTAACTAAAGATATTAGCCAAAGCATTTTAAGTAGACCTAAGAGAATGAAAATTGATTAACCCGGCAATAGGCAAGTGTGAAAAAAATCGATTCAATCTTAGTTGACATTATGGCATAAGTAGCCTAAATTGGTCACCAACTCTCAATTTGGTGGTGTTTTGGGTTTAGGTTCACTTGAAACTCGGCGCACCGGCCTTTCGATGGCGCACGTGAGTTTGCACCCGGCGTTATCGGTAAATTCATATCAATGTGTTTGTGCCAACTGTACACTGAGAGCAGCTGCAGTCAAAAACAGCCCTCATGTTATAAACATTTTATATATATATATATATATATATATATATATGTGTGTGTGTGTGTGTGTAAAGACAAGGAAACAAGTTCAGACTCGACGTTTGTTTCTGATAATAACAAACAACTAAATGGTCTAACAATAATTGTTTTCCATTACTAATTTGCTAAGAGTTTGCATATTATACTTGAAACTTGACCCAATTAATTTATTCTGATTGTACCAAGAAATACTGCGTTTTTCTGATAAATGTAAACTTTATAATAAAAATACCTCGAATTTCAATCAATCTGCTTACTGACTAAAAAGACAAATTGAATATTATATTTGAATGAAAGTGATATTTTTTTTATAATTTCAATAATTATTACAACTGTTAAATAATTAACATCTAGCAATATTGATAAATAATAACATAAATTTAAATAAATAAGAGTCCAAAGGATAGAATTCACATGAAAATAATATCCGTGATATGATGATTTAATATAAAATAGAAGCAAATAATAATAAAAATAAAATTAATAAATATTATAAATAAAATTTCTCAATAATTTTATTATTTATATTTATTATACTATATTTATATTTTATTATACTAGAAAAATAATAAAATATAACAAAATAACAATAATAGAAATAGTAAGATAATAATAATAATATTAATAATAATAATAATAATAATAATAATAATAATAATGTTAGCACTTACAAATTTATGAGATCATTCGGAATAAAGTGATAAATTAATAAAAAATATTGTAACATAAAAATTAACTAGTGGTGTATCGTGTCAAGGCAAATTGCTGATACTTCCCGTATCGTAACTAAATGTTCGAGGAATATTAAATGTTTTCAAATCGATTATTATAAATTTCAAATATATGTAACGTTGTCTAATATTTATAAGAACTATATAAACTGAATTACAAAGTTAAAATTATTCATTTAAATTATATAAATGAGCTTTAAAACTTTAACCAGAATTAAAATTGTAATCTGAATTATTTCCAATAAAAAAAAAATGATATATTTTTTTTCCAAAAGCAATTGTTTCGTCAACACAAGCAGAAACTTTTGTGAATCAATCAAATCGGATGCTTATTTCTTTCAAAAACTGCCATATTTTGTACATTTAGCCCTGTATCTTCAAAATGGCTGGACCTGCCTTTGCCAAAAACTATTCATCACTTCTCCCAATCATTACAAATTGAATGTTTTATGGATCATTTAAAACAGATACTCAATTCTATAAAAAACTCAATTTCTATTTTTCCGTATCTCCGTAACGGCTGTACCTGTCTTTGCCAAAAACTAATCAGCACATCTCATTATCAATAGCAATCGAATGTTTTTTTAACCATTCAAATTGAATAATTTTTCGAAAGAATGCGGACATACAAAATACACACACTTTCATTTTTTCTGAGGTATGCCAAAATGTTCAGAAACCTCTGAAATTTGAACGATTTTTTGCCTATTATAATACTATAACTCACCTTACGGGAAGCTGAAAATGATGGTGTTTTATAAAGTTTACCAAAGTCTTTTTATTGAGAGGAAAACCGTATTTTTATCAAAATTATCGATGCTAATAACGATAATAAAATTAACTTTTAATTACAAATTTTTATTTAGATGCTAAAGTTTCTTTTAAACTCACATGCAAATAAGAGGTCAAATTTTTTATATGCTTTAAAGTTCAAGAATTTCAAAAAAAAACAAACATTTTTTTAGAGTTCATTATAAAATTATAAAAAAACATCTATATTTGATTTTTTGCTACCAGTAATAAAGAGTAAAAATTTTGAAAAAAATAGTAGAAAGAATTTTGTTTTAGAATAAAGATTTAGCACAATTGTTTGTGGATGCAATCTATTCATGCAACATATAAAATCAAAAAATACAATTTTTGATACTGTATTGTTTCATACAAGCATACATTTTATTTTCAAATTCGAGACTTAATTCAATTTGATTCTAATGTAAATACTATTCCATTACGGTAAGATTCTAATAAGAAATTCAAATGCCAAATTTCAATATGTTCATATTTTTCAAGAAATTTTGTAAACTTTCAAACCATAAATAATCAAATAATCAAAAGTTTCATCAACTTAAGAGTTTAAATATACTCAAAATTAAGATCTTTAAACGCTATATAGCTATAAAGCTATAAAGTTTTCACGTAATACATTATATCTACACTAATTTTAATTCATCTAATATTTTTATCATAAAAAACGTTCAGATATTGTTTTATCAAGCTAAAATTTTAGGTATAATTAAATTTAGGAACTTGAATCAGATATGTTTGCATGCTATACATTCTTCCCACACCAATATTTTTATTTAACTATTTTTTTATCACATAAAATGTTCAGATTTAGTTAAATCTAGTTAGTCGAAAAAAAAGAATAGAAGAAAAAATCACAGATTGCGGTTAAAATTTTTTTTTACATATATAACAGCATTCAATAGCTAGACAAAGACCCGCCCAAGTTAAATCCAATTGGTTTTTTAATAGAATCAAGTAAGATTCTGTTCCCCACTCTCACAATATCAAAATCTTTACCAACGGTATATTATTACACTATACAAATATATGTACATAAATAAGTGTAATATTCCCGACAGTCAACTACTAAGTAACAATTTAACACTCATAAACGACACCAAAAAAATAGTTTTTAATTTTTTAGTTTTTTAGTTTTAATTGCGCATCTCGATAAAATGTATGATATAATTAAACAGAAAAAATACATACTATTTTATATAGTTGCATGACATGTAAGTGTCACTTGAGATATATTTTCTGTTCCCAGGGAACAGCTACATTCGCTTTATAATTATAAGCCAGAGTATTGAACAAAATAATTGATATTAATACACGGCTTTAGCAGATACAAAGTCTGAACGTGGTTTTATAAAATTTTAAGATTGAGCAAATTTAAATATGTGCTCATTTCTCATTATTTGTATGAAAAAATGAGTACTAAGTACGAATATAGAAGTTTTACAACAAAAAAATATTGTTGAAACTGAAGTGATGTTTTATTGCGATTAACATGCTATATAAACTCATACTAAATTAGATTTTTGTTACAATCAGATGCTAATGGAATATCATTCTTAAGTTGCCTAATTATCTTGAAGCCTTCTGGAAATTATTGAATTCTTACCCATCAAAAGTTCTGTCACGAATACGAAATGACAAAAATTGATCAGGAAACCATGGATTTTTACTCTGATGCGTAAATTCTCAATACTTATTTTGTTAATATAGTGGATTTACTTTTTTTACTTGCATATGATCAGATCCGCATTTTCAAGAATATTATTACTTGGAAATATATACATTGGACTTAAATATGAAATCATCAGGAAGAATTATATTTAAATTGTCGGATTTGTACTGCATTAGTTTTCGTAGTATGTAAGAATGCATATGGAGTACCAAATTGAAAGAAATAATATTGATAGAAATGACAAAAAATATAAATCTTGTAAATATAATGAAAAATGAAATACCTGTGATGGTAGCACTTTGGGCTAGTAGAAACAATGCAAAAACTTTGGTGTTTTGCATTATAACTATAAGTAAACTAGATGACCTGACAGACTTTGTCCTGTACCCATGCCCACAATTTTTTAATATAATATATTAATATTTACCGTTTACCTGAAAATAATAGTTTATATAAATTACTCTTCACGCCAAAATGCATATACATTTATAATAAAAACGATGTTAAATGTAGAACTAGTCTCAATTCCCACACTATATTGAAAATTGAAGTCTTTTAAACGGTATAACTTAACCATAACCATAACATAGCACTGGTACTTCATGTTGTATTAAATTAATTTAATTTTTTATTATTTAAGATATCCAAAATTGCATCTTAAACTTCTCTTAATCGATATCGTTAGAGCTGAATAGTATGTATTCATCTTTACTTTCCCATTTGTTGTTATAAAGTGAGTTTTTTACGAATTTTAAAAATATTGTGGAAAGATTAGTAAAAGATGCAAAGAAATTATATATTAAAAAAAACTATATTGAAAATTTAGTATCAGAATCTTGTGTTGGCGGCCCCTAAGGAGTGCGCTCGTATTTTTCGCATGCATCGCATTAAAGGTTTTGGCGTTTTAAGTGAATTGATTTGTCATATCCTGTCCATATGTGTATCATTCAATCTGGCATACATATAATTTATTTTATATTATTTTAATTTCTGGCACATCTAAGCTGCTTTTTGGCAATAATAATGTAGACATTTCATTTTTCTTATTCATAGTCATAAATTTATTATACATATTCTAATATTGTCTAGGTTTATAAGTAAATTGAAATTTTTGGCAGGTGATAGTTTTCATTTGTTTTCGATGCAAACAATGACATGTCACTTTTTGCATTTTTTTCCATTTATTTCTACAATATTGCACATACATTCCAGTACTATATAATCACATACAGATTTATCAAAATCCGAATAATAGTTTAGAAGGAGTATACAGTGGGTGCTTGTAATTTAATATGAATTTTATATAATAGCAATAAAACTCAAAATAATTCTACGTTTTAGTTAGAAAACGTTTGTATGAGAAAAATAAAAAGGCTGTTTTTAGGGTTTTCCCGGCAATTATTTGATTTTTTCTAGAACCGTCCTTGGACTTCAACGAACATTTTAAAAAAAAAATTGGCCAAATTGGTCCTGGCGTTGTTGAGTTATGCGCTTATCAACACATTTTGCGATTCATTTTTATATATAAGGTATCCATTTAGGCTTCAAATTGTGGTTGCACTCTTGGATTTTTGGTTTTCACTCTTTTGTTGTGGTTGGCAATAAATCCACACAAATGAGATGTAAATTGCTAAAATTAAATATATTGTAAGACAATACTCACTTTTATTCGAAATGGTTTTTAAGTATCTGCACCTATTCCATATGGAACATCAGAACATTTTTGGGGGTACATATTTAAAAATGACTAATTCGAATGCCAATCCAGTGATTGGACATCCGGGTATGATGGTATCTAAATTGGCAGTATTTAATGTAAACTTTTCTTACAATTTTTAGATTGCTTTATTGCAGTTGCTTCGATACGGCTCTGTAAGTAACAGTAAAGGAGTAATCGATATATATTGAAATATAATCAGTATGTATATTCTGTTCTGTTGATGCGCGCACGTAATTGGCGCGGCAAAATGCGATTTTCAAAAAGTATGATTGCATGTTTATGTGTGGTATTAATAGTTTTACTAACAGGTTTTAATTTAGAAGCGCTTCAAGTCTAATTAGTAAGCGCACGCCATTGCGTCAAGAGTTCCATAAAGAATTAAAAGATCAAGTTGATTTAAAAATAAAATTGAAAAAAAATGAAGACAAAAAGTAATGTTATCGATTTCGTGTTCGCAATCGTCCATTAGTTTCGATTGTTAACGGTACTGATCCATTTATTAATCGATGGCGATCTCAATCGAAACACTTGACCCAAAGAAAATCATAAAATTGATATTTTTGTCATTTATATGAGGTGGTAGGTAGGGAGGACTGGGTCACTTTTATTGATCAGCAATCATTTTGTTAATTTACCAGTTAGTTAAGAGAAAAGTGAATTAATTTGTAATTTGAACATCTGTCTACATGGGAATACTAAAATACTGTCTTTAAATACGATGTCGGGCTCGCCTGTAGGTAAGCGGTTAAGAGCGACGGGACTTGTTTCAGAGGTCCCGGGTTCGATACCCACTTCGGGCACTGTTGCCTGTTGTCAGGCAACAGTGACAACGATTTTCACTTGGAAATATAAATAGCAATATGTTTCCAAGTGAAAATAGCTCTCATCCGCCATTGTTGCACCATACTTGCCCTATTACAGAGATTGTAATAAAAAATTATCATACAGAGATGTGACAACTGTTTGGGTTGCCATCTGTAATAAAACAAACGTAGTTTGTAAGATATTGATCACAACAGCTCATAGAACCTATAAGTTCTGATCGCTGTTCAAATAAAATTAAAAAAAAAAGAAAAAACGATGTCACACCGTTCCCACCTTAGTTATTTAAGTGTTTATTCTTATCGTTTTTTAACATATTTTTGTTCCTGTCACAACCGTCCCCAGGTGTGTGGAACTACCCAGTCTCACCCAATATACCCATAGCGAGACTTGTTTCTCAAAATTAATGACTAATTATTATTTTAGTCTATCATCGAATTGAATCCACCAGTTCCAAAAACATAATTCATTACAAAAGCCTAGTTTTGATTGTAAAGAATATTATTAACGGTATGAATACAGAAGTTTGAAATAACAAAACCAAAGGGTTGTAGAACAATAGGCACATTTAAAATGATTTTACAGAAAAAACATTACGTTGGTATGTCATTTGAATGCAAACCAACCCCTTTAAGACACCCCTACCCTGTATTTAGTGCACGCACGCTCTTGCACAGGAAATCATATTGTCAAGATTTAACATGGGCTGGTAAGCATGACTATCAGATATAATTACTACCCATATTAGAGGAAAATTTTGTAATGGTTTGAACAATTTGTGGTTGAAAAAATAAAAAAATCATAAAAATCTACTCGTAATTTGGATAGGAAGAATTATTGAATTAATTTCATTTGCGTTTTGACTTATTTACACTCTATTTATCAGGACTTATTGGATTTGGGTTAGTAAATTCTAAGCATAAAAGTTCTTAGGTTGGATTAGTAATAATTGGATAAAAACGCATTTTTAGAGCGATTTTTTATTGGGATAAGTACAGTGTGAAACCAAACATAATGAAACATAAATATTATATATTCTAATTTTGATTTAAAATCAAAACTTATATAGCAATTTAGTAGTAAACTTTCATAGTATTTCAGTAATAAAAATTAAATTGTATTGACGGGTGGTTTATATTCTATTAGTAATTGCATAATCAAGATTAATTACTTTTTATTTTTCAAAATAATTGCAGAAATAAAACAAATTTAAGATTAAGTAATAAATCTTATAAATAAATAAATAAATAGTAATCCATGGTATGAGAGCGCAACAAAATCAATGATTTTCTTCCGCTCCCTTGTACATTATTTCCATTACCGTTTTATTATCTTCAATTAATGACCATAAATCACATTGTAATTATAAGTAAGTCATCAACCATCTTCATTCTTCTTCTTACCAATACTTTCAGTCCTTTTTTTGCAGAATGGGTCCGATCCAGTTTCCTTTTCTTTTCTAGATCGTGCTCAGTAGAGTTCTTTCTTCAGCCACTCTTCCCAGGACTTCTTCATTTATTATCTTAAATCCTATATACACAAATAAGTTACACTAGAATTTGGAGTATTTCAAACGAATTTTAAACAGTTTTTTTGAATAGCAATTGATCCCAGCGTGATCAGTCAACCACATTTCCCTTTTACAATCAACCCTACAACGTAATTTAATGTGACTCACAATCATTTTTAAAGTGGGTAGGAAAAAAATATTCTTTGAATATTCAATGTCGGAGCAACAATTTGAGGTTAACAACGATGAGGATACATGCAGAAAAAATAGGTACTAGTTTTGCAAATAATTTTTTCTGAAAATCAAGTTGCAAAAGTGGGGCATTCCTAAAATTTAATGAAATTGGAAAAGACTATTGAGATAATCCTGGTTGCTGTAAATAAAAATAAAATGTAAAAGTATTCAATGGCCACTAACAATGAATAAAATCAGAAGGCGCGTGCCGCTAGTTACGTAACTAATTGTGAGCATTATGTGCGCTTCTCATATTTTATACCTTGAGGATTGTATTTTAAACATGAAAATGCGCAATAAATAAAATTAATAATCATTGATATATAATTTGAAGTATATTTATTATATATCCTTCTGATAAAATCAATACAAAGGTAAGCGATAAGAAGAGAACAATGCCTTTGATTCCGATGCGGTATTTAGAGAAGCCAGATTTCGAAGATTGCGCTACTTGGGTAATATCCGAAGAAATAATACTGATCAATAATATATATATTTTTTTAACTCATCATGAGATTTTGACAAATTTAATTGTGGGTACAATATTTTTCTAAAGTTATTTTCTATAAATTAGAAAACAATGAATTCCATTGTCTAGTTTTCAAGAACGAGAAAATTTTTGCAATTGAACATCAGATTTGTCTTCATCTCCTGTACTGTCCTGTCCTCATTAGGGTTATTTAGCCTTATATCAAGAAGCAGTGACATTGGTTTTCACATGGAAATATAGATAGGAGTATACTTCCAAGTAAAACTTACCAGGGATTGCTCCAATAATAATAAAAAATCATTACAGAAATTGTAATAATGAAATTTATCACTTGGAAATAATAAGGATAGGACCTGCTGATGTTGTCATCAAAAAAAACTGGCGGAGATAGTTAAGTCAAATCATGACAAGGACTTATAAAACCTTCAAGTTCTAATTGCTGTTCAAAATAATAAAAAAATCATTACGTTAAAAGTAAAACTGCTAAAACCTAATTATCTAGTTTATGCAATTCATTTGATGATAACTAAATGAAATGATCAAATGATTTTAGTCTAATTGTTCAAAAATCGCAAAAAAATTGCAACCAAAGTCATGTATTTCCATATGGATCAGTAGTTAGAGCATGTAATTTCAATCAGAAGGCTTATTTTCATCTGGATTCTTCAGCCTCATGTCAATTAGTAACATGGAAATATAGCACATGGAAATATAGACAGAAATGTATTTAAAGTGAAAATTACCGTTTCCAGGAATGAATTTCATCATTTGAAAATTATTAGAAAAATAGGAGGAGTTAGTTGAGTCAAATTATCACAAGGGCTTATATGATCCTCAAGTTCGAATCGCTGTTCAAATAATGAAAAACGTGATTTCCATCTAGATATTTTATAAAGTGAAAAGTAAAGCTGCCAAAAACAAATTTTATCTAGTTTAGGCAATTCCTTTAATGAAGTGATCAAATGACTCCTGCAACTTCAAGATGTATATATTGCATGTGAAATCGGAGAAATAAAATAAACGACAATGTCCTTTGGCGAGTACACATCTTGTGTGTGAATTATGAGACCGAAACGACTTATCGATAAAAGATCGATCATTTCGTGTGATGAATATCGATTCGATTGCGCCCACGGGCCTACGTGCCATGTATTCAATTTTAATATCGATAATAATTTATTTTTAAATTCAAGGTTTTTGTAATGATATCGCACGGGACGTGTCTTGAAGATTCGATTTAGCGATAAAAGCGTGATAAAACATGTGTTTCTGTTTTGGTTTTAAACTTCACCGTTATTCCTTGATGTGATAGACTGATTGCACGACAGAATTTATATGATCGCTACCTGTTACACTTAAGGCGGATTTCTGATATTGCGCGATAAGTTTTAGCGCTTTTCGGTAGCTTCTTTTTATAATATGACAGAGGAGGAGATTGCATTAATTGTGCGCTATATATTCATAGTAATATTGAAATTTACCAAAAATTGACGATTAATATTTTTAAGAATTTTTTCAAGTCATATAAATAGAAGGGTGCCAAACTCGAGCGATAAGTTTTAAGTCTTAAAACAAATTTCGACTCGAACATGAGAGATTTGATATACATAAACAACATTAATATGCCCAAACTGAGATGGAATTAAATAAGCAACAGCCACAAAAACCAATTAGTACTGTTTGCTTGCCAGAGCTTAAGCTTTCAGATTATGTTAAAATTCTCATGTAGCAACGCTTGAACTTTCAGATCCTCCTTATACAGTATCACTGGAACTTTTAAATTCTGCTAAGATTCTTATGTAGTAACGCTTGAACTTTCAGATTCTCCTAAATTCTTATGTTATTCTTATGTTACTGCGTTAAACGTTTGGAAAAAAAATTAAAGATTAACTTCTAAATCTTTGCCTTTTATTTGATATATTGCCCTTGAAGAACTAACTTCTTATATATATATATATATATATATATATATATATATATATATATATGTTTAATTTGAGTTTAATATTCGGGCGTAACATCAATAAAATAATTTTATTGATGTTACGCCCGAATATTAAACTCAAATTAAACATATATATCAACATCAAATTCAAGACTATTCAAATATATATATATATATATATAATATATATAGATATATATATAGTGTGTGTGTGTGTGTGTGTGTAATTCAAGTCGTTTGGTGTACCTAAACTTGTGGCTATTCGAAAAACTAGCTAACTATAATTTTCCTTAAGACATTTCTATCCTATCACATTCTAATGAAATATATTCTGCAGTCATCTAAATCATAAATTCAACCGCAGTATTTGCAGTGATATATTTATTCGTAAGCATTTACTGTCTTCTTAAGGACTAACAAGGCATGGAATACCGGATATTATGTGCGATAAATATCGATATCTTTCGGATAGTACGTCTGTACATCGATAATGTTATGCTTATAATTGATATGATATATGATAACATTAATGGGTAGCCTATAACCATTGAAGGCGGCTTTCTTGCAATGATCAATGCAGAAACTCATATCATTCCCACAATGACATAGTGGGAGCACCAGTAAGCAAGTTGGAAAGATCGTTTCGAAAAAACATTTTTTTAATTTTTTAATTTAAATTTATAGCTTGTTAAAGCTATAAAAGATATCTAAAGTAGGTATATTTCAGATTTTCGAAAACACGAATAAAGCGAGTAAATAATTAATTATTCATTAATCCCCTGAATAATAACCAATATAGAATTTCATTCATACCATTTAGTGATCATTTTTTTAGTTTTTGACATAGTACAATAGTGGTCGATCGTGTCTTAAGGCAAATTGCTGGATTTTTCCGAGTGGGGAACCGGGGTATATTACCTCAAATGAGGTAAAAATTTATTTTTTGGGGGTAAAAATAAATTTTCAATTGATATTTACAATATTTGCTACGTAACTCTCTATTTAGGGGGTTATAGACTAAATTTATTCAATCTAGGTCGCCATGGGGGGTAATAGACAAAAATAGGTTGAAGTAATAATTAAAAAAAACGACCTCTGCCGTAGAGTAATTTTAAATCTTTGAAGTTTTGAAAAAAAAAATTACAATTTTTTTATATTTCAAAATGTTGAAAAGAATCTACTATTTCAAAATTTTAAATTTTTGATAATTTTGATTATTTTGAATGAGTTGATTCACAGTATATTGAAAATGCTGAGGAAGTTTGCTTAAACTACAAGTGAACTTTAAACATTATAGACCTGGGTGCGGAACCCGAAAAATTGAAAATAAAATTTAAACCTATAAATCAAATATCTATAAAAAAACTGATAATTTTTGATGATCATTTTTGAACGATCATTTTTGACCTGCCTTCACAAAAAAATTATCAGTTCTCTATTCGATCAATACAAGTAAAATGTTTATTAACTTCGCAAAAAATCGAGAATAAAAATGTTTGCATATCATATCCTTTCAAATGTATGTGGGGGATGTATGCGGATTTATCCAAAAACGTCCCAAAATCAATCAAAACCAACCAAAACATTTTGAAAATAGCGGAAAAAAGCCGTTTTTTTTAAATAAAATCGATTTTGCAACCAAAGATTTCGATTTTTTGCGGGGTGTATGTGGGTTTATCGAAAAATAGATAGCATTTTTGAAATCAGCGTTCGAAAATCTTTTGGAATCAGTCAAAATATTTCCAAAATAGTGAAAAACAAATCTATTTTTTGCTAAAATTGCGATGTTGCAACCAAAGTTTTTGTTGTTTTTCAGTGGTACACGCCCTGAAAGCTCATCAAACAGGATAATTTCGTCCTTGGCGTAATAAAAAATCATACAAAAATTTTGTCCAATAAGTTCTTGATCCTAAATTTCTTTTAGTATAGGGGAGACCCAGATTTTATGGTTCCTGTTCCTATAAGTGCATAAGTACCTGTAATAAGAATAAATATTAATTCTAAGGATATACATTTAAAATAAGATTATTTGTTACTTAATACCAGACCAGTAACAATAAGTAGTAAGCTTTGAATATTTTATTTGAAAATAAAACCGTGCTTTCGAAATTGTCGGCAAAAATTGCATCCGCATGTACATACATTCTACACAATGCATACACACACATGCATACATCCAGTTTTTCTAAGATGCAAAAATATTCAGAAACTTTTATAACGATATGCAATTCGTTGGAAAGACTCAAAAATGAATTTCTAAGATATTTTACCATGATCAATAGGAGACTAGGGCAAAAAATTGACGTTGACATTGATATTCAATCTAAAAAATGTGGTAATCTTGTTTGTCCATTACCCTCTTAGCCCTTCAATTATAACCGCATTAACATGCATTCACTTACATTTGCATGTAGCTTCGTGTATGCGTTTGCTTCATTGTTTCGCATTGGGAAGAGATAAGTTCGAGATGTGCGATTATCTCCGTATTCGGATCGAGACAATAAATTGGCGGAGATATATAACCCCCTTTGCCCTTGAGGACCGACACGGCACGCCCACTCTCAATAAAATCGTGCCAGCCCTCCCCGAGGCGCCGACATTGCGCCGATGTAAAAATATCGTAGGCTTATATGTATCGGTACTGGCCACTGTAATGCACAGGTAATTAGATAGAGATGAATAGGTAAGGGGATACTTGTTAGACTATCATGGGAATAAATGGAACTAGTGGTGTATGGGGTTTATAAGTGAAGTCAATTTTTTGAAACTTTCAGTTTTTAAACAAATAGTGGATGACCAGCAGTACTGGCTACTGTAATGCACATGTAATTAGATAGAGACGAACAGGTAAGGAGACACTAGTCAGACTATCATGGGAATAAATAGAACTAGAGGTGTATGGTGTTATGAGTGAAGGCAATTTTCTGAAACTTTTAGTTTTTAAACAAATATTGGATAATCAGCATTAGCAGGTTGAAATATGAAATCTTTTTGAGTCTAAGAAGAGCAAAAGAGGTAGTCCAAAAAGAAGATTGAAGCTATCTTTCTGATCATTTGTTTTTTAATGAATCTTGAAAGTATAAAATATTCAGAAATTGAAATATATGGAACTTATACTAATCATGAAAATCAAGAGTTCTAGTCTATAAGTAAAGTACTATCAAAAATTTGTTGAAGTTCCATATGAAATAGGTGCAGATATTTAAAAAAAACGTTACTTTTAATTTAATGTGCTTCTAAGACTTCTATGCTTCTAAACAAAATTCTAAAATTGAAGCTTTTAACATGGATCATCATATGGGTATTTCAAGAATTTGATAGTGGCACAGAATTTAAATTGTCATTCCCTCAAACAGAGGAAGATCATAAAAAAGTTTCCATAAAACACTTTTTTGAGTATATATAGGGAATTCAACTCTGGTGTATATTTGATTTGTAATTGTTTTATATAGATCTGCTTTTCACCGTGTGGTGCTATCAAGAACATGTTACGAAGATGGTTCAAATTATTCTATGTTAAATTTTGTTTTATGACTTCAATAGTTCGAGTTATTTGTTGATCCAATAACTTTGCATAAAATTTCAAAAATTTATGAAATTTTCTGAAATGCGTGATTTGTTAGAAGATTTCATTCAGTATGCTAATTTTTCTTTGCATTTTGCATTGGCATTACAAGAAATATCCATCACCTTTGTTTTTGTTTAATTTATTTCTATACACAGATGCAAGGTAATTAATTTAACCAATTTAAAAATATAAAAACCATTTATTGTAATTAACCCTGACTTTTGAGAAATTTATAAGTGATTTTCATAAAATTGTATGTAGAATGAAGATCTCTCGTTTTATCCTGAATTGGATAAAGTCTTGTGTGGTATTTGAGTATGGAATTGCACATTAATTACTTCGCCTGGTTCAATTACGTAAATTAGTGCAACATATAAAGTATTATACCACACACGTACTTGCTTACCAAAAGAATGTAACTTATACATTATGATTCGTATTAAAAGCGGCCCAAAGGCCTTTAAGCCTTTTGTCTTACCAATATATCTGTTCACCATTGTAAATAATAATGTACGCGTAATTACTCCTAACGAGAACTGTGAGGTAATTGTACTCGGAATTTATTGCAAATTCTTTTATATATTTTCGTAATAATTAGAATTAAACATTATATTACACGATCAATTTGGTTTTATTCTCGGTATAACTATGCTAATGGGAATTATTGACGTATTTTATAGAGCTATAGCTGTAACTATAGTTACAAAAGTACACTTGTAGTTGCAAAAACAATTATTAATTTGCATCCCAAATAATTTATTTGAAAACAATAACTGTAATAAAATTTTTCATCATATTTCAATTAGCCGCAAAGTTTTATTCAACTAACTCCAGGTGTGATGTTTTTACAAATCAAGATAACTAATAAACAATATAGCAATCATACAATTGTTTCAAATTCATCAAAGATTGATAAATTTGAATCGAATTAAAATATATAAAATTTAAAATTAGTCGATAATAACAAAAACCGAAATTATACGACAGTAATAAAATGACACACCTGGAACAGTAATTACTACAATGTTATGTAGGACGGTTTACTTGTTCAATCGAGAAAAAAAAAATAGTAGTGTATGGCATTGTGCCTTAAGGCAAATTGCTGGAACTTCCGTACCGTAACAAAATGATCGAGGAATATTAAATGTTTTCAAATAGATTATTATAAATACTGTAACATATTCTAATATTTTTAAGAATTCTATAAACTGAATTATAAA
The DNA here is from genome assembly GCF_003426905.1 of Ctenocephalides felis. NCBI lineage: Eukaryota > Metazoa > Arthropoda > Insecta > Siphonaptera > Pulicidae > Ctenocephalides > Ctenocephalides felis. Next base: position 43,264,832 of record NW_020537758.1, read on the forward strand.
GTTCAAATTAAATATTTGAAGTATATAAGTGACCTTTAGAACTTTAAAAAATTAGAATCTGAATTATTTTCGATACACAAAAAAAATTGTAAAAGAAAATTGATATTCCAAAAACAATTGTTTTGCTAACACAAGCAGAATGGTTTTTAGACTATCCAAATTGGATACTCCGTTCTCTCAAAAACTAGGTTTCTATTTTCTACACTCTTTGCTCCGTATCTCCGTAACGGCTCGACCTGCCTTTGGTAAAATCTAATCAGAACATCTCCCAATCAATGGGATCGTCGAACAAAAATTGTTTTCACACATACACACATATACACACACACATCCACTTTTTCGGAGGTATGCCAAAATGTTCAGAAACCTCTGAAACGTATAAAAATATGCAAAAATTTTCATTTTCGATTTTTGGCTCATTACTATAACTTATCCTATGGAAAGTTCATTTATATCGTTTAAGATCCTATTAGAAACGTCTGTTACTTCTTACCTCTTTACCATAAGCTCCGAGCTCTCTTAACTAATTACAGTAAATTTGAAACATTGAATAAAATGATTAGAATGTGTTTGATAGTACTACTAAAGTTATAATTAATATTATTTTTGTATCATGCAAGTTAATATTTAGTTATGATTGTGTTTTATTTTTTCTGAAAAAAAAAATCATAATTTTCGAGACATCAACTTCAAATATGCTACCTAAATAATCTTTATCCTTGAGGGCCTGCATCATTAACTCATAACCGTTATTCAGTTTAATATATATTATTTACTCATATATCGAAATATATCACAAGTGTCATCAAGCAGCACGTTCGGTCGTGAAAGTCGACAAGTTCTTAACGATTCTGGAATATTATCAACGCGAATTATCTTCGCGTGGCGAAACGTAAGACGCCCGTTTCTTCTTTATTTGTTTGTACGCATTTAATTATTATTTATTTTTTATTTTTACTTTGCCGTTTACGTTTTACGCAAAGCGTCAGTCTCGTCGAACGTCCGGTCTCTTAAATGTCGAAAGCCCGGAAGGATACACGATCCAAGGTTGTTGACAATGCACCACTTGCGTGAGAAGTCGACTGATGACTCCAAACTTTTCATTTTTTTCGTAATTGTTTGAACAGCAATCAGAACTCTTATATGTTCTATAAGCTGTTGGTTAAGACTTATGACTACTTATTTCATGAGAGGCAATCCATCGATTTACCATTCTCTTATGTGTGGGATATTTTTGATATTAGCTCTTACGTCTAATAGTTAACATGTGATTGGATGTTGCAGCTATGTCCACGATGGATGATTTCCATTTGGAATTACATTGTGATCTATAACTATAATATATATAAATGTGGAAATTTGACATCAAAGCTGCCTGATGTCGGGCTACGGCGGTAGCGGGAATCGAACCAGCGAACCTGGTACTAGTTGCTGCTAGCCCACGCTCTAACCGATATCGCCACCGCTGGCCCTCAAACTTTTCATGTATTACTTTTGGAAATTCGGCTATTTTTGTTTGTTGCTCAAAATCCGATAAAATTTACGTATTTATTTATTTTAATTATAAACTCAAATGTCAATACATCCAGATTCATTTTCAATTTAGCAGTTTTGTTACATAGTTGATAATGCACCACTTGCGTGAGAAATCGACTGATGACTCCAACTTATTCAAGCATCAATTTTGGAAATTCGACTATTTTTGTTTGTTGCTTTAAATCCGCTAGAATTTACATATTTATTTATTTTAATTATGAACTCCAATGTCAATACAAGCAGATTCATTTTCAATTTAGCAGATTTGTTACAAAGTTGACGATGAACCACTTGCATGAGGAATCGACTATTGTCTCCAACTCTTTTATGCATCAAATTTGGATATTACTTCAACTGTTCTTAACCTCCCGGAAGTTTATGTTTTTTGCGATAAAGTTCTTGATGAGGATCACTATCATTTTTTTTTATTTATATATATACATTATTTTCATAACTCAGTCTGACTGAGATATCTGGTAATTAATTAGATATTTAGCAGACTGTAAATTAAAATATTCCATAACCACTATTAATTTATATATATTGAACTTTCCTCTACAACCCTCTTCTCTCGTTACTTTAGCTAGTCTCTTAGTTATTATAAGTTACAGGTACTTATATTCGTGCAATTATACCGCCTACCTCGAACGATTCCGGGTTAAATAGAAAATTGACCAGGGTGGTCAATCTTGACCAATCCTATTGGCTGATTTTATGTTTTCCCGATTTTTCAAGTCAATCTGAATCGATAGAGACCAAATTTGGAAAAAGTATGCGTGTGTGTGTGAATTTATTTTGACCTTTTCTAGACTAATTTCGAAAATTTAAAGCCAATCATTGCAGCTCGATTAGGACTAATATGCGACGATCGGCCAATTTATTCTATTTAGCAGAAAAGTGTAAACTTTTTGTCTACGTTTTAGCCCATCATCTTGAATATTTTAAAATTTGAATTTAACAGTTCGAAAGATATTGTTTTGAAATTGCATTTATTAGTTAGTTTATGGTAAAGATTGGCCGAGTGCCGCGTTTCTGTAATTAAATATTTAAATTTTTCGACGATTTTGATAAACTTTCTATTACAATAGACGTTGTATCTGAAATAACACACTAAATTGTATAGGTCTACGATAAGTTGTTGAGTTACAAAAAATCATCAAAATTTATAATTTCGCCGAGTAATTCTAATCAGAATCTATGCTGAAGCATATGCACGTTCTGTGCTGTGTTTCTTTGCAGCTACTGATTTTAGTTTATGACCACACATAAATAAAATACATTTTCAGAACACGAAATGGTTGAAATGAAATGTGGTAAAGAAATTGATTTAATTTATGCAATTACAGATATTATAAGTATGTATGAAAGACACATACTAATAATAGTCAATTGGAATTTGCGTTGATTAATTTTAGTGAAAGGAAAATTTATTTTCGGAATAAATAGCTGAACATTTTATCTAAATAGGTGAATCTCAATTCTTATTGATTAGGTTGATATTGGTGAGTTGAGGAGTGAATCTCAATTCTTATTTTTTAGGTTGATATTGGAAGGTTAAAGAACTTGCCTTAAGACAAAATGCTACCTACCACTAGTTGTTCGTTATTTTAAATGAATATTATTCTCTTTATTTTAAATATGAACTCCAATATTAATACGTCTCTTATTCCAGAAATTCAACCATATCCATTTAAATTTAGCAGTTTTTTTACAAATGCCATTCAGCAATCATTGCGTAAAGTTATCTATTCTTTTAACTTTTAATTTATCAAATCGCTTCAATGAAAATCATATCTCCAAAATAATTTCATGAGACATAAGCAAAAAATATTCGTGAGTCACAACAGCAAAATTACTATTATTTTCAATTACAACTAATTGCTATGCAAAACACCAAGTTAAAATAACTCGTGGCTTATAATATTTATTATTTTTAAATAATAATAATTAATACCGATTGAATTAAATTTACATTCGTGCGTGACAAAGTAGCATGGATGAACACCTTCAAGATATTTTGAAAATATTTAATGTCAGTGTACCCAATATTTGTGGAATTATAGCCGAGCAGCTGGTGGAAACTGAAAACTGATAATTAACATATTGCCTTTAATAAATATCTTAAATATTTAATAAATTGCTTAAATATTGAATAATTCCAGTTAGGAAAGTTAGGAAAGTTATTCATAAAAATATTCAATTAGGAAAGCAACAACGGTGTAAATATTGGTGCTCTCCCATCGAATTCTTAGGACTGTCTGCACATTCCAACAATTGCTCACATTTATAACTTCTTTTACTATAATGGTATTAAGGAGCTTTTATTGTATTTTTATGGCAAACAAAATCCTTATGAATTACAAACATTCATCACAATTAATTCAAACTTAATTTTGTCATCCTTACAGTCTCAGAGTAACTAAATGATGCCCTCTTGAAGTATTACCATTACTTGATAATAGGGAAATATATCGTATATATCACATACACATATTACATGCAATGCAATTAGTTTTGCAAAACAAAACTTTTTAGAAACTAGTTTTTAGAATCTCAAGTAAAACAGAAGAAGATCCTTACAAATAGATAAAGCACAACAATAGTTTACCGCAAAAAAACAATATTAGTTTTCAGAGACCAAAAATTGTTTACATGAGGATATTTTGATACTTTTAAGTATATCAAGAGTACACCAGTGCCATGATCATGTCTTAAAGATCAGGATATGCAAATGACACCGAATAATTTTCATGATGCTCATCACATAACGAGAAATACCAGCTTCCGAATTTTTAATGTTTAAATGAGCGTCAATTATATTTTTAATATGAACGCGTGTCAAACTCAAATTTAGCGTACTTGTCTTAAGAATTCATTTTAGTACTTTCTCTCCAGTGACACGCGACGAGCTGCGCACACAAGATAATTTAATTTCATATAAATCATTCACAAAATAATTATTAATATTAATTGAAGATAACGATAAAATCGTATAATGCTCATTATTTTTTATCAATTTTTGAATATTTTCAAGAAGAGTTACTAGCTTTTGTGAGATACCAAAGTACTGGCAAATATTTAAAATTGCTAATGGGGAAAAATAGGGCCAGATTTTGTACTTAGTAGACGATGATCTTGAAGCGTTAATATTTTATATATAAATTTTTTTCTGTATTAATTTATGTAAATATACTCCTCCTAAACGATTACTCGGATTTTGATAAATCTTTCTGAAGTTTGTTAAGGGAATTTTTTAGGATGTATGTGATTATAAAAATATAGCAATATTGTAGAAATAAATGGAAAAAATGGCAAAAAACAACATATCATTATTCGACATTGAAAACATTTTGATACATGAGAACTGTCATCTGCCAAAAATGTCGATTCACTTTAAATTTGAATTTAGTTTAAGCGAGCCTAGACAATATAACTATATAATATCCACATTCATAATTATGAATGAGAAAAATGTAATATCTACAAAATTATTGCCGAAAAACAGCTAAGATGTGCCAGAAATTAAAACAATATAAGATACAATATATGTTTGACCGATGAAATCATATAATTAAGTTTAATCAATAACACAATACGTCCGAAACTGCATATACATTATTTTTTAAACTTATGCATGTTGTATTTCTTTACTTTACTAAAGATATTTCTACTTATGATTTTCATTCTACTGATTTAGAATTTTATTTTATGTGTCAAAAATT
>NW_020537758.1:43271089-43299687 GCF_003426905.1 Ctenocephalides felis
AAGAGATATTGCTATTAAATCATATTAGCAACCAGAAACTCAAATATGAAACTTTGCACTGGTTGGCTGCATAGAGAAAACTGTAGGAAACCAAAAACGACTTCAAAAGTACAAAATCTTATGATCCTCGTTCAGAGTTATCGAAAATTGACATTTTTTAATGTAACATGAATTTTTTTCTAATTTTTCCTTGGTGGCGTAGTTCTCTGGCAAGTTGAGTTTGGATGATCCTCATGGTGGCTTTTGTAATCTAAAATTATATTATTTAGTAATGCAGCGAAAGATATTTTTTTCAAAAATGATATTGATTACTATTTAGTAAACTGACAGATTTTTTTTTTAAACTCTGTTCTATTCAGCAATCAGAAATACATAAGGATTCCTATAAGCTAAATTGACCATAATTGAGAGCGATGTTTAAGAAGAAGTGAGATCTTCTTAGTTTAACAATTGATAAGATAATTTTATATTCAAGCTAATCTAAGACTGAATCTAAATTCTGAATTTGAAATATTATTTTGTAATCAACATTGACAAACAAGTTATACCTACTAAAATGTAGATCAAGATTTTTCGACATTTATCATATTTTTATAATCACATAACTACTCCGATTTTAATAACTTTCCTTGTAAATTATGTTTTCCAAAAAATTTCTCTGTTGAAAAATTTTTCTGTGAAATAGTTTCTCTGTTGAAAAAATGTCTGAAAAAATGTCTCTGTTTGAAAAAATATTCTCGTTTTTGAAAAAATGTCTCTGTTTGAAAAAATATTCTCGTTTTTGAAAAATAACAGTATTTTCAAAATTCAATTTCAATTTTAATTAATTTTTTTCAATATTCAAGTTTTTCAAATGTTCAAAAAATTCAAAATTCTCAAAAAAATCTAGTTTTTCATTTCAGAGCTTTTTCAAACATTTTAAATTACGGTACGGGAAGTTTCTGCAATTTGCCACTAGTTTGACTCAATTTCAAAACAAGTAGTAGAAGCATCAGATTTGTTGGTTTTGAGTCTAGTTACAGTAAAGGGTATTGCAATTAGTGATAGTATAATTCTTAGTATAAAAAATGCAGTGTAAACCTTTGCGCATTTCTGCATAGGTTTCGTATATCCCAGTTATTTTTATAATAAAAGTTATGATAATAGTAGATGTCATGATGTAATTAATAGATGTAATAGTTGCTTATAAAATAATTTTTGTTTTATTAATTCTGCAATATGTTCATCTCTGAACATTAAGCATATGCTAACACATATAACTGAAAAAATATAATTTATTGGAAATGAAAAGATACGCCCTTTGGTATATCTACGAGAGATATCAAAGTTTCAGATAAAAGTTTCTTAGCAATTATTTTTGCACTAATAGCTATTGAGATTGACGTAAACATTTTGTAACAATTTTCGAAAAAATTGGTCATAATTTAGAGTAACCAATCACCAATTATGTTATAATTCACATTATGCTCATTTGAGCAATTGCACAAAATGTCAAGAACAGTTTAATTTATTCGACTCGAGTTATTTTACACAACAAATTTGTAACACTATTTGTAACACTAATATATATATATATATATATATATATATATATATATTTAAATTTTAAAATTTGTAATAAAATATGGTCGATACAAGCAATTTCGAAAAAAATATAATAAAATCTCAATATAGTCGTGCACTTAGCGATCGAATCGCTGCGATAATCGCACTTACAGAAATATTACCGAAGTAAAAACCGAAATTCAGACCTCACTGTCATATAATTAAAATTGCCGTGGTATTTAATGCAAAGAATAATGTATTTTTTCTCGTGGTATAATTCAAACTCGCATGCCGAATTGGCAAAAACATGCAATTGAATCCGATGTAGGAAGTATTTGGAGAAGATTTTTAATGCGCCATAATCAAATACCGAGGATGAATTAAGAATCCTGCAAAAAGGCTATTAACATTTTTTGCAATGATATTGACTTTGAAATGATTTTATTATTGGATGATATCGATTTGATTTGATAAATGAGCTTCTGGTATCTCGATAAATTTATGCATAATTGATGGAAACTAATTAATATAAGAATTCTTATTATCAATTTGATGTGAGTAAAATAAATACTGCAATATCAATAATTACACTAGATGGAGTACGTGGCAAAAGCTTAAAATATTTAGAGATTATTTTTCCGTAAAAACCAAATAATATTATTCATAAATACTATTAAAATTTTGTTCTACTGCATTAGATTAAATCTGAAAAATGTTCTCGAATTCATTCATAAGCTTATAGAAGTGTAAAATCCATACACATACTACATCTGCTTCAACAGGTCATACACAACCTGCACACACATTTGAACACCCTTCACAGACACGTGTCCCTACAAAATCAGCACGGGCCCTTATGGTTGCGGATCTCTGCACTGGCCGCGGGGGCAAATAGAAAGGGATCTAGTGTTAGTGAACTAATTGAAATAATAATAAATAAATCACAAATTTACGCAGATTATTTCAATTAGTTCAAGACCATTTTCTACCAAATTCACCAAATAATTTTTTATTTTGTTAGCAAAAAAGGCATTTCTTAGTTAGACGAAACAGTCATTTAAATTAAGTCATTGTCCATTATCCACCGGAAAGATTGTCCGTTGAAAAAAAAGGTATCAAAAATATTAAAAAATATTCAGTAGTTTTTTTTTAAGCATTTAAAAAAAGTTATTTGGCGGATACTGTATATTATAATTTATATATAAAATGCTTTGAAGAAAATATTATCAAATTATTATAAAGATATTTGAGACTATCGCAGACGAAACTCACCGATATTCTTGAAATAAGACTTGTTATACTTTTTATGTATTGTGTTTCCAAATTATACATAATACAATTGGATTAAATGCAAATCTTTAATTTACAAGTATTTGTTAGATCAAAATCTTTGTAATAAATTTGATTAAGCATGATTGAGTTTAGGAAGTATCCAGTAATCACGTGAGACTAAAGGAGGGAGGGGGAGGTTTGACAAAAAATCACAAAAATACACGTAGAAAGAGGGAGGGGAGTTTAGTATCTTACTATACTTACTATCACATGTCATTATTTTTTATCTGAATTTAAAAAAAAATCACAATTTTTTAAAAATATTTCAAATAAATTTCTAGGTACTAAAAATACACGTGATGCTTGGAGGGGAAAGGGGCGGGTTAATTTTAATTATTACCAAGTATCACCAAAAGAGAGAGATGTCCAAAAGTCCTTAAAAAGCAATCACGAGTTTCCTTACACTAGTTACGAGTTTCCTTACACTAGTGTACTAAGGGACTGATTCGGCCGCATAACAGACCAATGTTATGGCAAGACTATGTTATAAAGAACTTCCATACAAATTCGTTAAAATTGACAAAAGCCATGCGGTTGCTGTGTAGTCAAGTCTCAAGATGCCAGATAGAAAACATTACCTAGAAACCTAGATGTTAGATAACAGGGTCTTTATGACTCAGGTTCATAACATACAAGTGACGTTGCAGTTTATATGTAAAATGCCTGAATGCACATCAAATACATGGCATTTTGATAGTATTTAGAATGATTCAGTAGCATAATGTATGGAAGTTGGAGCTTAACATGGTATAGTTATAGTTTGATCAGTAGGTTGCGTGTTCATATCACGTCGGGGTCACCAATTATATAGATCGCTGGCTCTATATATTATTTATATTAATTATTTTAACACTATTTAGTTTGTATAATTATTTAATTCCATCAGAAATACAGAAGTAAATACTTGAGGTATATTAACTCTTTTGCCGACGAGTAAACAAAAGACGATTGCGATAGCTTAGTTTTACATTTTTTGTTTTAAACAATTGTGGGTAGATGTCAGAAGGTTGCCATAATGGCCTTGCCATAACATTTGTCTGTCATGCGGCAAAATCGGTTTCTAAAAATCTATTTTAGTAGAATAAAATATGGATCCAACAATTTTCAAAATTCTACTCTTGTATCCATGGCAATTTCAGGAACAAATTTTACTTGATAAAATAAGTTTTGCGCGTCTTGCCAAAAATTAAAAGATATAATATGTTATAGAAAATACCAAGGCAAACCTAAGAGAATGAAAATTGATTAACCCGGCATTAGGCAAGACCAAAAAAATCGATTATAATCGAAAGACATCCTTTTTTTAATTTATTTATATATATATACAATATTTTCATATCTCATGCAGACAGAGGTGCCTGGTATGATAGATTATGAATACAGTTTTCATATTTTATATATACATTTCATTTGACTATTTCATTAATATAATATCTATTATCATTAAAATATATTTATATAACGCTTCAGTCTTCTTTGTCTTCAATTTCCTTATAACATTTCTCTCTTTTTCTTTTAAATTTATCGTCATCGTTGGTCATCTTAATATGTCACCTTAGTTGAAATTATAGCATAAATAGCCTAAATTGGTCACCAACTCTCAATTTGGTGGTGTTTTGGGTTTAGGTTCACTTGAAACTCGGCGCACCGGCCTTTCGATGGCGCACGTGAGTTTGCACCCGGCGTTATCGGTAAATTCATATCAATGTGTTTGTGCCAACTGTACACTGAGAGCAGCTGCAGTCAAAAACAGCCCTCATGTTATAAACATTTATATATATATATATATATATATATATATATATATAAAGACAAGGAAACAAGTTCAAACTCGACGTTTGTTTCTGATAATAACAAACAACTAAATGGTCTAAAAATAATTGTTTTCCATTACTAATTTGCTAAGAGTTTGCATATTATGCTTGAAACTTGACCCAATTAATTTATTATGATTGTACCAAAAAATACCATTTCTGAGCTTTAGTAACCATAATTTAAGGGTGCTCCGTTTTTCTGATAATTGTAAACATTTTAATAAAAATACCTTGAACTTCAGCCAATCTGCTTACTCACTAAAAAGACAAGTTGAATATTATATTTGAATAAAAAGTGAAAGTTGAATAAAAATTATTGTAACATAAAAATTAACTAGTGGTATATGGTATCGTGCTTTAAGGCAAATTGCTGAAACTTCCCGTACAGTAACTAAATGACGATCGAGGAATATTAAAGGTTTTTAGATAGATTATTATAAATATTGTAACGTTGCCTAATATTTATAAGAATTATATAAACTGAATTATAAAGTTAAAATTATTCATTTAAAGTAAGAAGTGAGCTTTAAAACTTTAGCCAGAATTAAAAATGAAATCTGAATTATTTTCAATATAAAAAAATTGAAATAATTTTTTTTCCCAAAAGCAATTGTTTCGTCAACACAAGCAGTAACTTTTTGAATCATTCAAATCGTATGCTTATTTCTTTCAAAAACTTCCATATTTTGTACATTTAGCCCTGTATCTTCGAAATGGCTGGACCTGCCTTTGCCAAAAACTATTCACCACTTCACCTGATCATTATAAATTGAATTTTTTTTTGGATCATTTAAATCAAATATTCAATCTCGAAAACTTGATTTCTATTTTCTGCATTCTTTGCTCCGTATCTCCGTAACGGCTGTACCTGTCTTTGCCAAAAACTAATCATCACATCTTCCTATCAATAAGAATCGAATGTTTTTTAACCATTCAAATTGAAAGACTTTTCGAAAGAATGCGGACACACAAAATACACACACTTCCATTTTTCCTGAAGTATGCCAAAATGTTCAGAAATTTCTGAAACTTGGAGATATGCAAAAATTTTAATTTTCGATTTTTGACCTATTACTATAACTCATCCTACAGGAAGCTAAAAATTATGGTGTTTTATAAAATTCACTAAAGTCTTTTTATTGAGAGGAAAACCGTACTTTTAAAAAAATCATCAGTGTTGATAACGATAATAATATTAACTTTCAATTGCATATTTTTATTTAGACGCTAAAGTTTCATTTACACTCACATGCAAGTGATAGGTCAAATCTTTTATATGCTCTAAAGTTCAAGAGTATCAAAGAAAATAGACATACTTTTGAAGTTCATTACCAAATTATAGAAAAAAGCATTTATTTTTAATTTTTTGTTATGAGTAACAATTTTGAAAAAAATAGTAAACAGAATTTTGTTTAAGATCCAGCACAATTGTTTGTCGATGCAATATATTCATAAAACATATAAAATCGAAAAATACTATTATTTAAGAATATATTGCTTCATGAAAGCAATATTTATTAATTTAAATTAATTTCCTTAAACTAAATCAATTTATTTGATTCTAATGTGAATGCTGTTTTAATACGGTAACATTCTAATTAGAATTTCAATGTACAATTTCAATATGTTCATATTTATCAAAAAATTTTGTACAACTTTCAAACCATAAACTGCAGGTGTTAAAAAACTAAATACTCAAGAGTTTTATCAACTTGAAAGTTTAAATATACTCGAAATTAAGAACTTAAAACAGCTATAAAGATTGCTCGGCATACATTATACCTACAATTTAATTCAACTATTTTTTTTATCATGAAAACGTTCAGATTTAGTTAAATCTAGTTAATAGAAAAAAAGAATGAAAGAAAAAATTACAGATCGCTATTAAAAGAAATTTTCACAAATATAACAGCATTCAATAGCTAGACAAAGACCCGCCCAAGTTAAATCCAATTGGTTTCTTAATAGAATCAAGTAAGATTCTGTTCCCCACTCTCACAATATCAAAATCTTTACCAACGGTATATTATTACACTATACAAATGTATGTACATAAATAAGTGTAATATTCTCGACAGTCAACTACTAAGTAACAATTTAACACTCATAAACGACACCAAAAAAATAGTAATTTAATTGCGCATCTCGATAAAATGTATGATATAATTAAACAGAAAAAAAATACATACCATTCTATATAGTTGCATGGCATGTGAGTGTCACTTGAGATATATTTTCTGTTCCCAGAGAACAGCTATATTCGCTTTATAATTATAAAGCAGAGTATTAAACAAAATAATTGATATTAATACACGTTTTAGCAGATACAAAGTCTGAACGTTGTTTCATAAAATTTGAAGTTGCAGGGAAATTGAATATGTGCTCATTGCTCATTATTCGTATGAAAAAATGAGTACTAAGTACGAATATAGAAGTTTTACAATAAAAAGATATTGTTGAAACTGAAGTGATGTTTTATTGCGTTAACATGTTATATAAACTCAGATTTTTTTTACAATCAGATTTGAGTTTTTGAAATTATATCAAAGGGCTAATGGAATATCATTCTTAAGTTGCCTAATTATTATTGGGAATTATTGAATTCTTACCCATCAAAAGTTCTGTCACAAATACGAAATGACAAAAATTGACCAGGAAACCATCGATTTTTATTCTGATGCGTAAATTCTCAAGACTCATTTTGTTAATTGTACATTTACTTCAATTTTTTACTTGCTTATGATCAGATCCGCATTTTCAAAAATGTTATTTCTTGGAAATATATAAATTGGACTTAAAGATGAAATCAGCAGGATATAAAATAGCAATAATATAAAATTGTTGGATTTATTTTGCATTAATGCAGTACATAGTATTCATTACTGCATTAATATAGTACATAGTTTCATAGTATGTAAAAATTCATATGAAGTACTAATTGAAAGAAATATTTTTGATAGAAATGAAATTACAATGATAATTTATGAAAATTTCTTTTACACAAAAAAATATAAATCTTGTAGATATAATGTATAATGTTCAATGCCTGTGATGGTAGCACTTTGGGCTAGTAGAAACAATGCAAAATGTTGGTGTTTTGCATTATAACTATAAGTAAATATCCTGCTATAAGTAAATATCCATTTATGAATTTGTGGTTGCGCTCTTGGATTTTTATTTTTCGCTCTTTTGTTGTGGTTGGCAATAAATCAACACAAATCAGTTACAAAATGTTAAAATTAAACATATTATAAGACAATACTCACTCTTATTCAAGCATCAGCAAATTTTTGGGGGTACCTACTTAAAAATGTCCAATTCGAATGCCAATCCAGGGATAGGACGTCCGGGTATGATGGCATCCAAATTGGCAGTATTTAATGTAAACTTTTCTTACAATTTTTAGATTGCTTCATCCTATTATTACAGTTGCTTCGATACGGCTCTGCAAGTAACAGTAAAGGAGTAATCGATATATATTGAAATATAATCAGTATGTATATTCTGTTCTGTTGATGCGCGCACGTAATTGGCGCGGCAAAAGGCGATTTTCAAAAAGTATGATTGCATGTTTATGTGTGGCATTAATAGTTTTACTAACAGGTTTTAATTTAGAAGCGCTTCAAGTCTAATTAGTAAGCGCACGCCATTGCGTCAAGAGTTCCATAAAGAATTAAAAGATCAAGTTGATTTAAAAATAAAATTGAAAAAATGAAGAGAAAAAGTAAGGTTATCGATTTCGTGTTTGCAATCGTTCATTAGTTTCGATTGTTAACGGTACTGATCCATTTATTAATCGACACTTGACCCAAAAAAAATCAGAGAATTAATATTTTTGTCATTTATATCAGATGGTAGGTACGGTAGGGAAGACTGGGCCACTTTTTTGACCGGCAATAATTTTCTTAATTTACCAGTTAGTTGGGAGAAAAGTAAATTGAATTGAAATTTGAACATTTGTCTACATGGGAATACTAAAATTCCGTCCTTAAATACGATGGATTAGTCATTAAATCAAATCATACGAAGAAGGGCGAGTGTCACACCAACTCCACTTTAGTTATTTTGGTGTTATCGCTTATACCTATTGTTTTTTAACCTATTTTTATGCCTGTCACAACCGTCCCCAATTGTGTGGACATGCTCACTAATATACCCACAGTGAGATTTGTTTATGGAAATAAATGACTAATTAATATTTTAGTCTATTATCAAAATGCATCTACCTATTACAAAAAACAAAATTCATTACAAAAGCATAGTTTTGATTGTAAAAAATATTATTAACGGTATGAATATAGAAGTTTGAAATAACAAAACCAAAGGGTTGTAGAACAATAGGCACATTTAAAATGATTTCACAGGAAAAACATTACGTTGGTATGTCATTTGAATGCAAACCAACCCCTTTGAGACACCCCTACCCTGTATTTAGTGCACGCACGCTCTTGCACAGGAAATCACATTGTCAAGATTTAACATGCGCTGGTAAGCATGACCATCAGATATAATTACTACCAATATTAGAGGAAAATTTTGTTATGGTTTGGAACAATTTGTGGTTGAATAATAAAGAAAATATGAAATCTACTCGTATTTTGGATAGGAAATATTATTGAATTAATTTCATTTGCGTTTTGACTTATCAACACTTTATTTATCAGGAGTTATAGATTTGGGTTAGTACCTGTCTAAGCTCAAAAGTTCTTAGTAATAATTGATGGTTTTGGATAAAAACGCATGTTCTAAGCCGATTTTTCTTATTGGGATAATTACAGCGTGAAACCATACATAATGAAACATAAATATTATATATTCTAATTTTGGTTTAAAATCAAAACTAATAAAGCAATTTAGAGGTAAACCTACATAGTATTTCAGTAATAAAAATTAAATCGTATTGACCAGTGGTTTACATTCTATTAGTAATTGCATAATCAAGATTAATTACTTTTATTTTTTCAATTAATTGCAAAAATAAAACAAATTTAAGATTAAGTAATGAATCTTATATAATAATAATAAATAGTAGTCCATGGTATGAGAGCGCCACAAAATCAATGATTTTCTTCCCCTCCCTTGTGTATTATTTTTATTATCGTTTTATTACCATCAATTAACGACCATTAATCACTTTATATTCGTTTTTATAAATTTTTCTTTCCAAACTTATTGTTCCTAGCTTCCTGGTCCTGTGCTTCGGTTTTCAATTCTCTGTATTTGCTCTTCTCGTGTAAGTCATCAACCATCTGCATTCTTCTTCTTCCCAATCCTTTCAGTTCTTGTATTTTGCCTTCAATCATTCGAAATCATTTTGCAGAATGGGTCCGATCCAGTTTTCTTATCTTTTCAGGATCGTGCCCAGTAGAGTCCTTTCTTTGGCCACTCTTCACAGGACTTCTTCATTTGTTATCATAGATCCTATATACTAGGCTAAAATAAGTTATACTAGAATTTTGAGTATTTCAAACGAACTTCAAACACTTTTTTGAATAGCATTTATAATAGCATGATCAGTCAACCACATTTCCCTTCTACAATCAACCCTAAAGCGTAATTTAATGTGACTCACAATCATTTTTAAAGTGGGTAGATAAAAATATACTTTGAATATTCTATATCGGAGCAACAATTTGAGGCTAATAATAATGAGGGTACATGCAGCAAAAATAGGCACTAGTTTTGCAATTATTTTTTATCGGGATTGAGATGCAAAAGTGGGGCATTTCTAGTGCAGTGTGGTAAGAGCCTTGGTCTCACGTTGCAATTAGAAGTATATAAAATTTAATTAAAAAATGCTAACCCATAAAATGCGAAAATAGAATCAGATTGCTGTTAATATAACTTATTTTATTTTTAAAAGTATTCAATAGCCACGAGCCGATTACTAACAATGAATAAAATCAGAAGGCGCGTGCCGCTAGTTACGTAACTAATTGTGAGCATTATGTACGCTTCTCATATTTTATACCTTGAGGATTGTATTTTAAACATGAAAATGCGCAATAAATAAAATTAATAATCATTGATATATAATTTGAAGTGTATTTATTATATATCCTTCTGATAAAATCAATACAAAGGTAAGCGATAAGAAGAGAACAATGCCTTTGATTCCGATGCGGTATTTAGAGAAGCCAGATTTCGAAAATTGCGCTACTTGGGAAATAAGGGTTCAGATACTGATTTTGCTTAATCTTGAAGAAATAATACTGATCAATAATATATAAATTTTCTTAACTCATTATGTCACGATTTTGACAAATTTAATTGTGTGTACAATATTTTTTTTATTTTCTACAAATTAGAAAACAATGAGATCCA
Organism: Ctenocephalides felis; assembly: GCF_003426905.1. Taxonomy (NCBI): domain Eukaryota; kingdom Metazoa; phylum Arthropoda; class Insecta; order Siphonaptera; family Pulicidae; genus Ctenocephalides; species Ctenocephalides felis. The sequence continues at coordinate 43,282,105 of NW_020537758.1, forward strand.
TTGTCATAGTCTAGTTGTTAGAAATAAGGGTTCAGATACTGATTTTGCTTAATCTTGAAGAAATAATACTGATCAATAATATATAAATTTTCTTAACTCATTATGTCACGATTTTGACAAATTTAATTGTGTGTACAATATTTTTTTTATTTTCTACAAATTAGAAAACAATGAGATCCATTGTCTAGTTTCCAAGAACAAGAAAAATTTTGCAATTGAAGTCTGGTACTTCCCAGCGTATCGATGATTAGAGCATAAGATTTGTCTTCAAATCCTGACCTGTCCTGACCTCATCTGGGTTAGTCAGTCATGTCAAGAAGCAGTGATATCAGTTTTCACATAGAAATATAGATAGGAGTATACTTCCAAGTAAAAATTGAAGTTATATTTATTATTATCTATCACTTATTGATTTGATTCCACTTCATGTTTTTCTAGTATTATTTTATTATTCAGAAATTTTATTCATTTTATTTATTATTTTTATTTTTATTATTATTTGCTTTTGTTTTATATTAAATCATCATACTACGGATATCATTTTAATGTAAATTCTATCCTTTGTACTCTTATTTATTTAAATTATTGTTATTGTTTATTATTATTACTAGATGTTAAATTATTTAACAGTTGTAATAAATATTGTAATTAAAAAAAAAACTTGAAAATTCAAGTGATAGGACCTGTTGAGGTTGCCATCTAACCATGACAAGGGCTTATAGGACCTCAAGTTCTAATCGCTGTTCAAATATAAAAGAACGTGATATTCATTACGTTTAAAGTGAAGTTGCCAAAAACAAATTATATCTAGTTTATGCAATTCATTTGATGATAATTAAATGAAGTGATCAAATGATCCTATTTTAGTTGTTCAAAAATGGCAAAAAAATTGCAACCAAAGCCATATATTTCCACATGGATATAGTGGTTAGAGCATGGAATTTTAATCAGAGATGTCTTGTTCTCATCTGGATTCTTCGGCCTCATATCAATTAGCTGTAACTTGTGTTTCTACATGGAAATTTTGATAAAAATATATTTTCAAGTAAAATTTACCATTTTCAGAAATAAAATTCAGAATCAGAAAAACAAGCGGAGTTAGTTTAGTCAAATCATCACATGGGTTTATATGATCCTCCAGATCTAATCGCTGTTCAAATAATGCAAAATGTGATTTTCATCCAGATATTTTATAATAGCTAAAAGTAAAGCTGCCAAAAACAAATTTTATCTAGTTTAAGCAATTTCTTTAATGGTAATTAAATGGAGTGATCAATTGATTCCAACAATTTCAAATTGTATATATTGCATATAAAACCGAAGAAATGAAATAAACGACAATGTCCTTTGGCGAGTACACATCTTGTGTGTGAATTATGAGACCGAAACGACTTATCGATAAAAGATCGATCATTTCGTGTGATGAATATCGATTCGATTGCGCCACGCGGGCCTACGTGCCATGTATTCAATTTTAATATCGATAATAATTTATTTTTAAATTCAAGGTTTTTGTAATGATATCGCACGGGGACGTGTCTTGAAGATTCGATTTAGCGATAAAAGCGTGATAAAACATGTGTTTCTGTTTTGGTTTTAAACTTCACCGTTATTCCTTGATGTGATAGACTGATTGCGCGACAGAATTTATATGATCGCTACCTGTTACACTTAAGGCGGATTTCTGATATTGGCGATAATTTTTAGTGGGTTTCGGTAGCTTCTTTTTATAATATGACAGAGGAGGAGATTGCATTAATTGTGCACTATATAACGTTCATAGTAATATTAAAATTTACCCAGCAGAAATGATGACGATTATTATTTTTCGGGAATTTTTCAAGTCATATAAGGGTGAAGGGTGCCAAACTCGAGTGATAAGCAAATTTCGACTCGAATACGAGGGATTTCAAATTCATACATAGACAACATTAATATTTCCCAACTGAGTTAAAATTAAATTAACAACAGCCATATAAACCATATTAGAACTGTTTGCTTATCAGAGCTTGAACTTAGATTCTTTCAAGATTCTTATGTACCAACGCTTGAACTTTCAGATTCTAAAATTCTTAGGAGAATATTCGTATACCCGGAACTTTCAGATTCTTATGTAGTAACGGTAGAACTATCAGATTCATCTAAAACTCTTATGGAATAACGCTTGAAGTTTCAGATTCTTCTAAGATTCTTAAGTAGAAACATCAAGTACCTAAATATATTTGCAAATCAGGGATAGGGATTCAAGTCCTTTGGTGTACCTTAATTTGTAGCTATTTGAAATACCAACTAACTATAATTTCCATAAAGACATTTCTATCCTATTCCAATGAAATATATGCCTCAGTCATCTAAATCATAAATTCAAATGCAGTATTTGCAGTGATATATTTATTCGTAAGCATTTACTGTCTTCTTAGGGACTAACAAGGCATGGAATACCGGATATTATGTGCGATAAATATCGATATCTTTCGGATAGTACGTCTGTACATCGATAATGTTATGCTTATAATTGATATGATATATGATAACATTAATGGGTAGCCTATAACCATTGAAGGCGGCTTTCTTGCAATGATCAATGCAGAAACTCATATCATTCCCACAATGACATAGTGGGAGCACCAGTAAACAAGTTGGAGAGATCATTTCGAAAAAACATTTTTTTAATTTTTTAATTTAAATTTATAGCTTGTTAAAGCAATAAAAGATATCTAAAGTAGGTATATTTCAGATTTTCGAAAACACGAATAAAGCGAGTAAATAGTTAAGTATTCATCAATCCCCTGAATAATAATCAATATAGAGCAATATTGATTATATTCATACCATTTAGGGAACATTTTGTTAATTCATCATATAGTACAACTAGTGTTGCATAGCATCGTATCTTAAGACAAATTGCTGGATTTTTCCGAGTGGGGAACCGGGGTAAATTACCTCAAATGGGGTAAAAATTTATTTTTTGGGGGTAAAAATAAATTTTCAATTGATATTTACTATATTTGCTACGTAATTCTCTATTTAGGGGGTTATAGACTAAATTTATTCAATCTAGGCCGCCATGGGGGTAATGGACAAAAATAGTTTGGAGTAATAATTAAAAAAAAAACGACCTCTGCCGTAGAGTAATTTTAAATCTTTGAAGTTTTGAAAAAAAAAATACAATTTTTTTATATTTCAAAATGTTGAAAAGAATCTACTATTTCAAAATTTTAAATTTTTGATAATTTTGATTATTTTGAATGAGTTGATTCACAGTATATTGAAAATGCTGAGGAAGTTTGCTTAAACTACAAGTGAACTTTAAACATTATAAACCTGGGTGCGGAACCCGAAAGTTGAAAATAAAATTTAAACCTATAAATCAAATATCTATAAAAAAACTGATAATTTTTGATGATCATTTTTGAATGATCATTTTTGACCTGCCTTCACAAAAAAATTATCAGTTCTCTATTCGATCAATACAAATAATATAAATTTATATAATTTTATATAATTTATATAATAATATAAAATGTTATGTTAAAATGTTAAATAACTTCGCAAAAATCCGAAAATAAAAATTTTTGCATATCATATCCTTTCAAAGGTTTCTGAACATTTTGGCATACCTTAGAAAAATTAAATGTATATGTGTGTGCGTTTGTATGTATGTATGTTTGGATACAATTTTTGATCCACGATTTTGGGCGCACGGATCAACCGATTTGAATGATTCAAAAATGTTTTTTGAATTTCGATTCCTATTGATAAGGAGATGTGCTGATTAGTTATTGGCTCAGGTCTAGCCGTTTCGAAGATATGGGACAAAAAGTACCAAAAATGGCAACATATTTTTGAGAGATCGGAGCGCTATGCCGCTGCATAAACTAATCAGCACGTCTCTTGGTCGATATAAATCATTTTTTGAATCAATAAAATCGGTTGATCTGTGGTCTCGAAATCGTCGGCAAATATGTTTTTTCTGCATATACATACATTCTACACGCACACACGTATACGTTCAGTTTTTCTAAAGTATGCCAAAATATTCAGAAACTTTTGTGACGATATACAATTTGTTGTATTTTCTATAACTGTAACTTACCCTACTGAGAGTTAAAAAGGAATTTCTAGGATATTTTTAGTTCAACTATGATCATAGGACACCAAGGCAAAAAATTGGCGTTTCATATTCAATCTAAAAATTGTGGTTATCTCGTTTGTCCGTTACCCTCTTAGCCCTTCAATTATAACTGCATTAACATGCATTCACTTACATTTGCATGTAGCTTCGTGTATGCGTTTGCTTCATTGTTTCGCATTGGGAAGAGATAAGTTCGAGATGTGCGATTATCTCCGTATTCGGATCGAGACAATAAATTGGCGGAGATATATAACCCCCTTTGCCCTTGAGGACCGACACGGCACGCCCACTCTCAATAAAATCGTGCCAGCCCTCCCCGAGGCGCCGACATTGCGCCGATGTTAAAATATCGTAGGCTTATATGTATCGGTACTGGCCACTGTAATGCACAGGTAATTAGATAGAGATGAACAGGTAAGAGACACTTGTTAGACAATCTTGAAAATAAATGGAATTAGTGGTGTATGGGGTTATGAATGAAGGCAATTTTCTGAGACTTTCAGTTCTTTAAACAAATAGTGGATGATCAGTAATACTGGTCACTGTAATGCACAGGTAATTAGATAGAAATGAATAGGTAAGGGGACACTTGTTAGACTATCATGAGTATAAATGGAACTACTGGTGTATGGACTTATGAGTGAAGGCAATTTTCTGAAACTTTCAGTTTTTTAAACAAATAGTGGATGATCAGCGCTAGGGGTAAGTCCCGTAACGCCGGACAGCACCTAATGCCGGACACTCTATTTAACACGTATTATTTAAGCGAGTATAAATCTTTTTATATCAAAATACAAGTGAAAGGGGCGCGGGAGACACACAGGTGCAGGATCACGCGCCAAGACCCATCTGTGACGCACACGGCCACGGCGTGAGAAACCCTTTGCTGTTTTAGGCGAAAAATCGCGGCGTCACCTAAATATCAATAGAAGTAATTCTAGTATATTTATGCATTTACATTTGAGTGACATTCAATTATAAAAAAGTACTTGATTGTTATCCGTAAAATGATAGAATATTGATATTAATGGTAGAACCACCAAATGAACGAACATGCCTGTCCCTTAGCACCGAACACTATGACGTTCCTTTGCGCCGGACAGTAAACATATTGGTATTTCTTGAGAGAATTGACGTAATTTATTTTAATTATTTAATTTTGTTCTGTATGAATGCTAACAGTTCACATACTCCCATTATTCGTATTTTCTAGTCAAAGAATGAAAATCTTATGATGAATGCTCCAGCTGAGAGCATCGGTGTGGCCCAGCCAAAAGGGTGGATGAAGAGTGATTTTTTTTGCAATATCTAAGAATATTCGTCAAACACACATGTGCAGGCACTCCAGAGTGTCGAGATGACTACCTATTTGTTCAATACTAGTTATTTTGAAATGTCCGGTACTAGGTGCCACTTTGTAAAATCATATTTCTTGTTACCAAAGTTTGATTGATAGTATTAATTATTTATTAGCAAAGGTTGCGTTTTTGTTAATTTAGTTTGATTTCTAACATTATCTAACATAAGTCATAATTTAATAAACCTATTAAATCTTGAAAGTATAAAATATTCAGAAATTGTAATATATATGAAAACTATGGTACTTAATATGAAAGTCTATGGTCTTAATATGAAACAACCATGGTCTTAATATGAAAAGACAATCATTTTACTATTACTCCTGGACGCCCAAACAGCATTCGATTTAGACATACAGACAAGTACTATCAAAAAATTGTTGAAGTTCAATGTTACTTTTAATTAAATGTGCGGAAAAAATGTATGTTTACTAATACGAAACCCCCGGATTGTTACAACTTTTAATTTATACTTCTTTGCTTCTAAACAAAATTTGAAAATTTGAGCTTTAACATGAATCATGTGAGTATTCCAAGAATTTGATATTGGTACAAAATCCAAATTACAATTTCCGCAATCTGAGGAAGATCATAAAACACTTTTTTGAGTATATATAGGAAATTCAACTCTGGCGTATATTTGATTTGTAATTATTTTATGAATATCTGCAGTCGATATCAAGAACATATTACTAAGATGTTTGAAATTATTCTATGTTAAAGTTTATTTTATACTCTCAACAGTGCGAGTTTTTTGATCCAATAACTTTGCATAAAATTTCAAAAATTCACGAAAGATAGCGTGAATTGTAAAAAACTTCAGCTAGTATGCCATACAAAGTATATATGTCATAATTTGAAATTAATAGAATGACAATTTTTGTTTGCATCTTATGGTCAGACATTAGCATTACAAAAAAATCCATTACTAATTATTGTAATTAACCCTGACTTTTAAGAAATGTGTAAGTGATTTTTATTAAATTGTATGTAGAATAATGATCACTCGTTTTAGTCTGAATTGAATAAAGTCTTGTGTGGTATTTGAGTTCGGAATTGCACATTAATTACTTTGCCTGGTTCAATTACGTAAATTAGTGCAACATATAAAGCATTATACCACACACGTACTTGCTTACCAAAAGCATGTAACTTATACATATTATGAGCGACCCAAAGGCCTTTTAGTCTTTCGTCTTACCAATATATCTGCTCATCATTGTAAATAATAATGTACACGTAATTACTCCTAATGAGAACTGTGAAGAAATTGTACTCGGAATTTATTGCTAATTTATTTATCTATATATTTTCGAAATATTTAAATACAATGGATCATTCAAATCGGATACTTCGTTCTCTCAAAAACTCGGTTTCTATTTTCTGCACTCCTTGCTCCGTATCTCAGTAACGGCTGGACCTGGCTTTGCTAAAAACTAATCAGCACATCTCCCTATCAATAGGAATCGATTGGTTTTTTAAATTTTAAAATCGGTTCATCCATACAACCGAAATCGTCGACGAAAATTGTTTCCACACATACATACACACACATACATACACATACACACATCCATTTTTTCTGACAATGAGGTATGCCAAAATGTTCAGAAATCTCTGAAACGTGAAGATATGTTAGACAGGTAGAAGATATTATAACTTACCCCACGGGAAATTAATTATTATCGTTTAAGATCTTATTGAAAAACGTATGTTACTACTCACCCCTTTACCATAAGCTTCTAGCTCCCTTAGGTAATTATAGTAAATTTGAAACAATGAAAAATTAAAATGTGTTTGATGGTACTACTAAAGTTATAATTAATATTGTTGTTATAACATGCGAGTTAATATTTAGTGATGATCGTGTTATATATTTCTTTTTAAATTTCATAATTTTCGAGACATCAACTTCAAATATGCTACCTAAATAATCTTTATCCTTGAGGGCCTGCATCATTAACTCATAACCGTTATTCAGTTTAATATATATTATTTACTCATATATCGAAATATATCACAAGTGTCATCAAGCAGCACGTTCGGTCGTGAAAGTCGACAAGTTCTTAACGATTCTGGAATATTATCAACGCGAATTATCTTCGCGTGGCGAAACGTAAGACGCCCGTTTCTTCTTTATTTGTTTGTACGCATTTAATTATTATTAACTTCCCGTAGGGTAAGTTATAGTAATCGCAAAAAAATCGAAAATGAAAATTTTTATATATCTTTACGTTTCAAAGGTTTCTGAACATTTTGGCATACCTTAGAAAAAATGGATGTATGTGTGTGTGTGTGTGTGTGTGTGTGTGTGTGTATGTGTGTGTGTATGTGTGTGTGTATGTATGTATGTGTGTGTATGTATGTGCGGATACAAATTTTCGTCGACGATTTCGGGAACACGGATCAACCGATTTGAATAATTCAAAAAACATTCGATTCGTATTGATAAGGAGACGTGCTGATTAGTTTTTGGCGAAGGCAGGTCTAGCCGTTCCGAAGATACGGGGCAAAAAGTGCCGAAAACGGTAACTCAGTTTTTAAGAGAACGGAGCGTCCGATTTGAATAATTCAAAAAACGTTTCACTTGTATTGACAAGATGAAGAATCGATAAAATTTTCATGAAGGTAGGTCTAGCGGTTTCGGAGATATGGAGGAAAAAGTAGAAAAATGAGCCATTTGGCGGTCAAAAATGATCATTAGACATATGCACATCAAATTATCAGATATTTTATAGAGATTTTAACAATAAGTATACATTTTGTTAACATTCCTATGGGTTCCGTACCAATGCTTATGCGTTAGACAGCGACGCGGCACTTACGCGCTTTATATTTTGTCCCTATGCAGTTAAAACAGTACGATTGCTTTGAAAAAAGTTCAGATCTTCCACAATATGTTAAAATAAAGAAAAAATTTTTTTTCAAAAAAAAAAACAAAAAAAAAAATTAAAAAAAAAATTTTTTTTAAAAAAATTTTTTTTTCAAAAAAAGTAATTTTTTGGCCAATTTATAGTTTCTCAAAAATCTTATTTTTTCAAAGTAATTTTTTTTTCAAAATGTTAATCGTTTTTAAAAAAAATAATAATTTTTGGTACGGGAAGTTCCAGCAATTTGCCTTAAGGCACGATGCCTTAATTGCCTTAAGACAGAATTCCACTTACAGCTAGTTTTTTTTATTTTTACTTTGCCGTTTACGTTTTACGCAAAGCGTCAGTCTCGTCGAACGTCCGGTCTCTTAAATGTCGAAAGCCCGGAAGGATACACGATCCAAGGTTGTTGACAATGCACCACTTGCGTGAGAAGTCGACTGATGACTCCAACCTTTTCATGCATCAATTTTGGAAATTTTATTCTCCTGTATCCAATGTTGTTAAATATCTGGGAATACATTTAGATAGAAGACTAACCTGGCATGAACATATTCTAAAGAAGCGCCAGCAGCTCGAATTAACACGTAGGCAACTTAATTGGTTAATGGGCTGAAAATCACAAGTCACAATAGAAAATAAACTCCTAATATACAAGACAATTATTAAACCAATATGGTCCTACGGCCTACAACTATGGGGTGCGACCAGTAAATCGAACATAACTAATCTACAAAGATTCCAAAATAAAATTTTGAAAGAAATCGTGAACGCTCCAAAATACGTTCCCAATTGGTTGATACATCAAGATCTCAGAATTCCAACTATAGGAGAAGAAATTAGTCTTTACTGCTCCAGATACAAAGCTCGTCTAAGTTGTCATCCAAACGAATTAGCGTGTGATCTGCTCAAGCCTTTACCACCAAAGCGTCTCAAAAAAAGAATCTGCAATGATTTACTACAAAATATCACTTACCATCTAGAAGGTGCTATCGCTGGATAGCGATCTTTCTCACGCAGTCAAATAATATATATCTGTAATAATATATAGCTGAATGTACTGTGTACAGTTTGCTGTGAAAAATAAACAAACAAAAAATTTGGAAATTTGGCTATTTTTGTTTGTTGCTTTAAATCCGCTAAAATTTTACATATCTATTTATTTTAATTATGAACTCCGATGTCAATACAACCAGATTCATTTTCAATTTAGCAGATTTGTTATAAAGTTGATGTTGAATCACTTGCATGAGAAATCGTCTGATGACTCCAACTCTTTTATGCATCAATTTTGGAAATTACTTCAGCACTGAGTCGAGAGAGGCCAAATTCGGGAAAAAGTATGCTTGTGTGTATATGTAAATTGATTTTTGTTCTTTTCAAGGCCAATTTCAGAAATTTAAAGCCAATTGTTGAAGCTCGATAAGAACAAGTGCGCGACGATTGGTCAATTTATTCTAATTAGCAAAAAGCTGTAAAACCTTTTGTCTACGTTTTAGCTTATAATCTTGCATATATTTTAAAAATTCAAATTTTACAGTACAAAAGATATTGTTTGGAATTCGCATTGATTACTTAGTTTTTGGTAAAGATCGGCCAAGTGCCGCGTTTCCGTAATTAAATATTAAAAGGTTTTTCGACGATTTTGACGAAATTTTTTATTACGATAGATATTGTAGTCTGAAATAACATACTAAAATATTATAGGTCTACGATAAGCGGTAGAACTATAAAAAAAAACTTATAATGTCGCCGAGCGCTTAAGCGATTCTAATCGGAATCTACGCCGAACCAATTCACGTTCTGTGCTGTTTTCTTGGTAGCTACTGATTACAGTTCACGCCACACATAAAAAAATACATTTTCAGAACTGAAATATGGTAAACATATTGATTTAATTTATGCAATTACAGATATTATGAGTATGAAAGAAACATACTTATAATAGTCAATTGGAATTTGCATTGATTAGTAAAAGGAAAATTTTATTTTTGAAATTATCAATTGAATATATTATCTAAATAGCTGAATCCTAGCTCTTATTGATTAGATTGATATTGGAAGGTTAAGAAACTTGCCTTGATAAAATGCTACCTACAACTAGTTTGTTATTTAAAATGAATATTATATTCTAGCGTATTATTCTTTTTATTTTAATTATGAACTCCAATATTAATACGTCTCATTTAGCTGTTTTTTTACAAATATCAATTCAGCAATCAATACTCACATTTATCTATTTTTTAAATTTTCAATTTATTACATCGCTTCAATAAATATTGCATCTCCAAAATAATTTCTCGAGACATAAGCACAAAATATTTGTGAGTCACAACACCAAAATTACTATTATTTTCAATTACAACTAATTGCTATGCAAAACACCAAGTTAAAAATAACTCGTGGCTTATAATATTTATTATTTTTTAAATAATAATAATTAATACCGATTGAATTAAAATTTACATTCGTGCGTGACAAAGTAGCATGGAAGAACACCTTCAAGATATTTTGAAAATATTTAATGTCAGTGTACCCAATATTTGTGGAATTATAGTCGGGTAGCTGGTGGAAACCGATAACTGATAATTAACATATTGCCTTTAATAAATATCTTAAATATTTAATAAATTGCTTAAATATTGAATAATTTTAGTTAGGGAAGTTAGTAAAGTTATTCATAAAAAATATTCAATTAGGAAAGCAACAACGGTGTAAATATTGGTGCTCTCCCATCGAATTCTTAGGACTGTCTACACATTCCAACAATTGCTCACATTTATAACTTCTTTTACTATAATGGTATTAAGGAGCTTTTATTGTATTTTTATGGCAAACAAAATCCTTATGAATTACAAACATTCCAATTTTTATCACAATTAATTCAAACTTAATTTTGTCATCCTTACAGTCTCAGAGTAACTAAATGATGCCCTCTTGAAGTATTACCATTACTTGATAATAGGGAAATATATCGTATATATCACAAATATTTCATGCAATTAGTTTTGCAAACAAAACTTTTTAGAAACTAGTTTTTAGAATCTCAAGTAAAACAGAAGAAGATCCTTACAAATAGATAAAGCACAACAATAGTTTACCGCAAAAAAACAATATTAGTTTTCAGAGACCAAAAATTGTTTACATGAGGATATTTTGATACTTTTAAGTATATCAAGAGTACACCAGTGCCATGATCATGTCTTAAAGATCAGGATATGCAAATGACACCGAATAATTTTCATGATGCTCATCACATAACGAGAAATACCAGCTTCCGAATTTTTAATGTTTAAATGAGCGTCAATTATATTTTTAATATGAACGCGTGTCAAACTCAAATTTAGCGTACTTGTCTTAAGAATTCATTTTAGTACTTTCTCTCCAGTGACACGCGACGAGCTGCGCACACAAGATAATTTAAATTTCATATAAATCATTCACAAAATAATTATTAATATTAATTGAAGATAACGATAAAAATCGTATAATGCTCATTATTTTTTTATCAATTTTTGAATATTTTCAAGAAGAGTTACTAGCTTTTGTGAGATACCAAAGTACTGGCAAATATTTAAAATTGCTAATGGGGAAAAATAGGGCCAGATTTTGTACTTAGTAGACGATGATCTTGAAGCGTTAATATTTTATATATAAATTTTTTTCTGTATTAATTTATGTAAATATACTCCTCCTAAACGATTACTCGGATTTTGATAAATCTTTCTGAAGTTTGTTAAGGGAATTTTTTAGGATGTATGTGATTATAAAAATATAGCAATATTGTAGAAATAAATGGAAAAAATGGCAAAAAACAACATATCATTGTTTGACATTGAAAACATTTTGATACATGAGAACTGTCATCAGCCAAAAATGTCGATTCACTTTAAATTTGAATTTAGTTTAAGCGAGCCTAGACAATATAACTATATAATATCCACATTCATAATTGAATGAATGAGAAAAATGTAATATCTACAAATTATTGCCGAAAAACAGCTAAGATGTGCCAGAAATTAAAACAATATAAGATACAATATATGTTTGGCCGATGAAATCATATAATTAAGTTTAATCAATAACACAATACGTCCGAAACTGCAAATACATTATTTTTTAAACTTATGCATGTTGTATTTCTTTACTTTACTAAAGAATATTTCTACTTATGATTCCATTCTACTGATTTAGAATTTTATTTTATGTGTCAAAAATTCATTTGTTTCATCATGATCTTAGATTGACCAGTGCCACTAGATTTTACAAAAATATTCACCTAAGATTTTAACTAAAGTAATTATGTTTATTAAATTATTAATAAGAAAAATGTAATTTAGAAATTGTAATTGTGAAAAAGCAACTAATATAGGGTACGCGATTATAAAAATTATAGACTATTATATATTACATAAATTATTGAAATTATATTGGTTGGAAATAACAAAGGTGATATTGTCCTTATACCATAGATACTATATTTTTTCTTTCTGAATTTTTTATACTGATCAAAAAACTGCAGTTTTCAATACGTAGATAGCTTATGCTAAGATCATGAATGGAAGGGTATTAAATAGAATATTAAAAAGTGTAGGCTAGGATATTAAAAAAATTGGAACTTATATTGTAGATGTGGGTACAAGACAACGTCTGTCGGGTCATCTAGTGTATATATATATAAATATATATATATATGTGTGTGTGTGTGTGTGTGAAACCTCTAAATCATTGTATAACGATCATTTAATCTACGCGAAACCATCCATTAATATTTGAAGTGCGATTGATATACAAGTCAGTTCTAAATGCTTTTAACTCCCTCAAAACATTACAAAAACTGATTGATAGACAACTCACTTCGAAATATTGATATGCTGCATCATCCAATTAATATTTTACATTATACATCCATTTAATGACCGATAACATGATACACATCTTATATTTGTAACGAAGTATCACATGTGCTAGAAATACATGATATTTAGGAATTGATCTGAAATCGTTATGATAAAATTTATTTTGTAGCAGTAAATTCATTTCTTAAAATTATTATATGGTCATACACTCAGTATGACAAATCTTACGATTATTTTAGACTTAAGTTACTTTTTTTTAATTTTTAACGATTTTATCAAGTCTGTACTTGCAAGACGAAAGCTCTTATCACTAAGCAACGTAAAGCTCTAAGTTATAATATTTTGTTCCATATGAAAACTAATAATGATATAAAATATAAGATCTGGTATCCCAAATACGTTTTCTAACTAAAAGATCTGAAGCCAAAAAACACAAAATTTTGAACTTTGTAAAAAGGATGCAGGATGTAGGATGCAGAATCTGAATTTGCTGACCAACATCAAAGAAATGGGATCTATAAAAATTTTAATACGCAGAAAATTACAGAATTCAAACTATTTTAAATAAAACTTAATTCTTTTTAATTTGAGTATTATTTTAAATCCTTACTGATTCTTTAGAAAAATGTGTTAAAGGCTTCTCGTGGTTTGTAAGTATTTTGCTCGAATGCAAAAGTATTTTAAGTATTCTTATGACTAGCAAAAAATAATTTGGGGCTTTCGATAACCTTTTTGTTTTGATTTTTAATTCTTTAAAAAACTTTACACACATAACCGTTGTAATACCAAATAATACCTAATTATTACCAATTTCGAATTGGCAATTTTTATATGCTTCAACTGTTCTTGTTATTCGCACGACTTGATTCAATTACAGGACCAAACGCATGATTTATTTTATAATAAAAATAAAATATTGTTGTCACAGTTACAAAAACATTCTGTAATCATATTAACCTTTACATTTGTTTTGGAAGATTTATGGTGTATTAAGGCATTTACACGGTACAGGATAACAAGTATTTGAAAAATAAAAACAGCAAAGTAATCTGTAGGGCATTGATATGAATAAATGTGGAACAGAATCCAAGGTGAATAAAAATGGTTGAATATGTGAATGAAATAAGCGATTAGGACTAATTTATGTAAATATATTAAATTAAAAATACAAGGAATAATTTATAGAAATAGATTTCGACTAGCATGCGGTGGCATGACCTGTGTTTATTTTATTTAGAGTATTAGATGTATTAGAAGTATTAGTTGTATTAGATTAGATGTACAATTCACAATTTTCAAAGACAAAACACAACCAATATATCTACAAAATACAATGAAGGAATGCTAAAATAATTTTGCCTTGATTTTATGAAACTTGATATTAAAGTCTTCGTTTAGAGAATCTCCAAAAGTTGAGGTCCTGTTTATCTATTGATTCGCAGAAAATGTTGAAAAGTTTATTTTCTGGAAAAAGGAGCAGTATCAGAGACAAAGAAAATATTTCATAGCTAAAAAATGCTTAGTTATACCAAAAAATGCTCTATTTGTAAGACATCACAAATAATTAGAAACAGAAAATATTTATAATATAGAGGAGACGGTACCTCTGGTATTTCTTGAAGTCAAAATTCATATATTCAAAAATGTCATAAATACTGTTGACTTTTAGTAAATTAATCAAAACGTTGTGAAATAATAAATAGTTTTAATTAATAGTTTTGCTCTTTGTGATGTAGTGGGAATTAGACATGGAAGATAAATTAAAGTACTGAGGATTATTTTTTTATAGTAAAATGGTATTAAGTGCTGAATGATAATACAGAAAAAAAAATCAAATGATATACTAACAAAAAAGTTAAATTTTTGTTTTGAATATCTAGCTATTCACAGAATCAATAATCTATTTTCACTTTTATCTTTGTTGAATTATAATGTGCCTGAACTTCAGGTTTGTAACAGTTCTACAATTAGTGCTTCAGGTTTTATTCTCTTAAAATTGTATAAAAAATAGACTTTATTCATAGGGCATTTTGTATAAGTCATTTGAGTTAAAAATATAACTTTGTTGTCGATATATAAATCGAATAATTATACGCGCGACAAGAAACAAAGAAAAATATGACAAAATCTTAATTGTTGTTCAGTTTCTTGGGTGGTCCTAATACTACGAATTATCCTATCATCCATACCTCCAAAAAATACAAAATTTCAAATAACATCTAAATTCTTCCATTTGTTCAACCATTAACATATCCTACAAGACGATTCTCGCTAAGTAATTGTAATAAATATCATCTATTACTAATAAAAATTTGAATATCAAGTGGAACTATTTTAATCTAGAACAATTCCTATGCAAATTGGCTTCGGCTATATCAACACCAATATAAATATTGCATTTTATTCCGAAGAAGAACGCAACGGTTAATTTGATTGTTGTTAATACAAAGGTTAAGATTCGGAAGGTCAAATCGGCAGTGGTTATAGATTGAAAGACCCATATATATATATATATATATATATACTAGATGGCCCGACAGACGTTGTCCTACACCCATGTCTACAAATTCAGTGCCAAATTTGTTAATATCTTATCCTATACTTTTTAATAATCTATTTATGTCCTTCCATGTATGGTCTTAGCATAAGCTATACAGGTGTCGAAAAAATGCAGTTTTTTGATCAGTATAAGAAATTCAGAGAAGAATAAATATTGTATCTACGGTACAAGAACCAATATCACCATTGTTGTTCCCAACCAATATAATGCTTTAATAATTTATATAATATATAAAAGTCTATAATTTTATAATCGCGTACCCGATATTAGTTCTTTATTACATTACATTTTTCTTAATAATTTAATAAAAACATTATTACTTTAGTTAAAATCTTAAGTGAATTAATTTGTAAAATCTAATTCATATGGGACTGTTCAATCTAAGTCATAATGAAACAAATGACTTTTTGACACATGAAAAAAAAACCTAAATATTTTTTTCAATAAGTAGAAATTCTTTTGTATTTAAATAATTAGTAAAGTAAATAAATAAAAGCCAAAATACAACATACATAAGTTTAAAAAAAAATGTATATTTGAACGTATTGTGTTATTTATTAAACTAAATTATACACTTTCTACTGCCAAGCATCATATACTGTATTTTATATTGTTGTAATTTCTGGCACATCTCAGCTGGTTTTCGGCAATAATATTATAGATATTACATTTTTCTTATTTATAATCATGAATTGGATATTATATACTAATATTGTACAGGCTCGCCTAAACTAAATTCAAATTTCAAGTAAATCGACATTTTTGGCAGATGACAGTTCACATGTGTCGAAATGTTTTTAATGTCAAACAATGATATGTTGCTTTTTGCAATATTTTTAATTATTTCTACAACATATAATTCCCCACATCTTGAAAATTTCCCTCAACAAACTCTAAAAAGATTTATAAAATCCGAATAACCGTTTGGGAGGAGTATCAATTCATACATGATTACAGAAGAATTTATATATTATATTTACATAGCAAATAACGTTTGAACACAGAGATAATCAACCATAAAGCCTGTGTGAACACATATTATTTGTGCGAAAAGATCCTAAAACTCTCCTAAAAATCTGTACTAACTAGTGGAACGCATGGCATCGTGCCTAAAGGCAAATTGTTGGAACTTTCCGTACCAAAAATTATTTCTTTAAAAAGATTAACCTTTTTGAAAAAAAAATACTCTGAAAAAATTAGATTTTTGAGAAAACTATAAATGTTTGACCAAAACTTACTTTTTTTTGAAAAAAGACTTTTTGAAGAAAAATTTATTTTGAAATATTTTGGAAATTCTGAACTTTTTTTTAAAGTAATCGTACTGCTTTAATTGCATAGAGACGAAATATCGAAGCGCGTAAGCGCTGCGTCGCCGTCTAACGGATGAACACTGGTACGGAACCCATAGGAATGTAAATAAAATTTATACTTATTGTTAAAATCTCTATAAAATATCTGATAATTTAATGTGCATATGTCTAATGATCATTTGGCCCGCCAAATGCCTTTTTTTTACTTTTATACTAGATCTCGAATCGCTAAACCTACCTTCATGAAAATTTGATCTTCATCTTGTTAATAGAAGTAAAATGTTTTTGAATTATTCAAATCGGACGCTCCGTTTTCTTAAAAACTGAGTTACCGTTTTTGGCACTTTTTGCCCCATATCTTAAGATCGGCTAGACCTGCCTTTGCCAAAAACTAATCAGCACGTCTCCTTATCAATACAAAAACGAATGTTTTTTGAATTTTTCAAATCGCTTCATTCGCGTTCCCGAAATCGTCGACAAAAATTTGTATA
>NW_020537758.1:43300687-43325822 GCF_003426905.1 Ctenocephalides felis
TACTCATATATCGAAATATATCACAAGTGTCATCAAGCAGCACGTTCGGTCGTGAAAGTCGACAAGTTCTTAACGATTCTGGAATATTATCAACGCGAATTATTTCGCGTGGCGAAACGTAAGACGCCCGTTTCTTCTTTATTTGTTTGTACGCATTTAATTATTATTTATTTTTTATTTTTACTTGCCGTTTACGTTTTGCGCAAAGCGTCAGTCTCGTCGAACGTCCGGTCTCTTAAATGTCGAAAGCCCGGAAGGATACACGATCCAAGGTTGTTGACAATGCACCACTGCGTGAGAAGTCGACTGATGACTCCCAAACTGTTCATTTTTTCGTAATTGTTTGTACAGCAATCAGGACTCTATTATATGTTCTATAAGCTGTTGGTTAAGACTTATGACTACTTATTTCATGAGAGGCAATCCATCGATTTACCATTCTCTTATGTGTGGGATATTTTTGATATTAGCTCTTACGTCTAATACTTAACATGTGATTGGATGTTGCAGCTATGTCCACGATGGATGATTTCCATTTGGAATTATATTGTGATCTATAACCCCAAGTGGAAATTTGACATCAAAGCTGCCTGATGTCGGGCTACGGCGGTAGCGGGAATCGAACCACCGAACCTGGTACTAGTTGCTGCTAGCCCACGCTCTAACCGATAACGCCATCGCTGGCCCCCAAACTTTTCATGTATTACTTTTAGAAATTCGGCTATTTTTGTTTGTTGCTCAAAATCCGGTAAAATTTACGTATTTATTTATTTTAATTATGAACTCCAATGTCAATACATCCAGATTCATTTTCAATTTAGCAGTTTTGTTACATAGTTGATAATGCACCACTTGCGTGAGAAATCGACTGATGACTCCAACTTATTCAAGCATCAATTTTGGAAATTCGACTATTTTTGTTTGTTGCTTTAAATCCGCTAGAATTTACATATTTATTTATTTTAATTATGAACTCCAATGTCAATACAAGCAGATTCATTTTCAATTTAGCAGATTTGTTACAAAGTTGACGATGAACCGCACTTGCATGAGGAATCGACTATTGTCTCCAACTGTTTTATGCATCAAATTTGGATATTACTTCAACTGTTCTTAACCTCCCGGAAAAGTTTATGTTTTTGCGATAAAGTTCTTGATGAGGATCACTATCATTTTTTTTTATTTATATATATACATTATTTTCATAACTCAGTCTGACTGAGATATCTGGTATGATTAATTAGATATTTAGCAGACTGTAAATTAAAAATATTCCATAACCACTATTTAATTTATGATATATATTGAACTTTCCTCTACAACCCTCTCTCGTTACTTTAGCTAGTCTCTTAGTTATTATAAGTTACAGGTACTTATATTCGTGCAATTATACCGCCTACCCCGAACGATTCCGGGTTAAATAGAAAATTGACCAGGGTGGTCAAATCTTGACCAATCCTATTGGCTGATTTTATGTTTTCCCGATGTTTCAAGTCAATCTGAATCGATAGAGACCAAATTTGGAAAAAGTATGCGTGTGTGTGTGAATTTAATTTTGACCTTTTCTAGACTAATTTCGAAAATTTAAAGCCAATCATTGCAGCTCGATTAGGACTAATATGCGACGATCGGCCAATTTATTCTATTTAGCAGAAAAGTGTAAAACTTTTTGTCTACGTTTTAGCCCATCATCTTGAATACATTTTAAAAATTTGAATTTAACAGTTCGAAAGATATTGTTTTGAAATTGCATTTATTAGTTAGTTTATGGTAAAGATTGGCCGAGTGCCGCGTTTCTGTAATTAAATATTTAAATTTTTTCGACGATTTTGATAAAACTTTCTATTACAATAGACGTTGTATCTGAAATAACACACTAAATTGTATAGGTCTACGATAAGTTGTTGAGTTACAAAAAATCATCAAAATTTATAATTTCGCCGAGTAATTCTAATCAGAATCTATGCTGAAGCATATGCACGTTCTGTGCTGTGTTTCTTTGGCAGCTACTGATTTTAGTGTATGACCACACATAAATAAAATACATTTTCAGAATACGAAATGGTTGAAATGAAATGTGGTAAAGAAATTGATTTAATTTATGCAATTACAGATATTATAAGTATGTATGAAAGACACATACTAATAATAGTCAATTGGAATTTGCGTTGATTAATTTTTAGTGAAAAGAAAATTTTATTTTCGGAATAAATAGCTGAACATTTTATCTAAATAGGTGAATCTCAATTCTTATTGATTAGGTTGACATTGGTGAGTTGAGGAGTGAATCTCAATTCTTATTTTTTAGGTTGATATTGGAAGGTTAAAGAACTTGCCTTAAGACAAAATGCTACCTACCACTAGTTGTTCGTTATTTTAAATGAATATTATTCTCTTTATTTTAAATATGAACTCCAATATTAATACGTCTCAATTATTCCAGAAATTCAACCATATCCATTTTAAATTTAGCAGTTTTTTTACAAATGCCAATTCAGCAATCATTGCGTAAAGTTATCTATTCTTTTAACTTTTAATTTATCAAATCGCTTCAATGAAAATCATATCTCCAAAATAATTTCATGAGACATAAGCAAAAAATATTCGTGAGTCACAACAGCAAAATTACTATTATTTTCAATTACAACTAATTGCTATGCAAAACACCAAGTTAAAAATAACTCGTGGCTTATAATATTTATTATTTATTAAATAATAATAATTAATACCGATTGAATTTAAATTTACATTCGTGCGTGACAAAGTAGCATGGATGAACACCTTCAAGATATTTTGAAAATATTTAATGTCAGTGTACCCAATATTTGTGGAATTATAGCCGAGCAGCTGGTGGAAACTGAAAACTGATAATTAACATATTGCCTTTAATAAATATCTTAAATATTTAATAAATTGCTTAAATATTGAATAATTCCAGTTAGGAAAGTTAGGAAAGTTATTCATAAAAATATTCAATTAGGAAAGCAACAACGGTGTAAATATTGGTGCTCTCCCATCGAATTCTTAGGACTGTCTGCACATTCCAACAATTGCTCACATTTATAACTTCTTTTACTATAATGGTATTAAGGAGCTTTTATTGTATTTTTATGGCAAACAAAATCCTTATGAATTACAACATTCCAATTTTTATCACAATTAATTCAAACTTAATTTGTCATCCTTACAGTCTCAGAGTAACTAAATGATGCCCTCTTGAAGTATTACCATTACTTGATAATAGGGAAATATATCGTATATATCACAAATATTTCATGCAATTAGTTTTGCAAAACAAAACTTTTTAGAAACTAGTTTTTAGAATCTCAAGTAAAACAGAAGAAGATCCTTACAAATAGATAAAGGCTAAGATAATGAAAAGGACTTCAACAATTGACTATACACAACAATAGTTTACCGCAAAAAACAATATTAGTTTTCAGAGACCAAAAATTGTTTACATGAGGATATTTTGATACTTTTAAGTATATCAAGAGTACACCAGTGCCATGATTATGTCTTAAAGATCAGGATATGCAAATGACACCGAATAATTTTCATGATGCTCATCACATAACGAGAAATACCAGCTTCCGAATTTTTAATGTTTAAATGAGCGTCAATTATATTTTTAATATGAACGCGTGTCAAACTCAAATTTAGCGTACTTGTCTTAAGACAATTCATTTTAGTACTTTCTCTCCAGTGACACGCGACGAGCTGCGCACACAAGATAATTTAAATTTCATATAAATCATTCACAAAATAATTATTAATATTAATTGAAGATAACGATAAAAATCGTATAATGCTCATTTTTTATCAATTTTTGAATATTTTCAAGAGGAGTTATAAGCTTTTGTGAGATACCAAAAGTACTGGCAAATATTTAAAATTGCTAATGGGGAAAAATAGGACCAGATTTTGTACTTAGTAGACGATGATCTTGAAACGTTTATATTTTATATATAAATTTTTTTCTGTAATAATGTATGTAAATATACTCCTCCTAAACGATTACTCGGATTTTGATAAATCTTTCTGAAGTTTGTTAAGGGAATTTTTTAGGATGTATGTGATTATAACAATATTGTAGAAATAAATGGAAAAAATGGCAAAAAACAACATATCATTGTTTGACATTGAAAACATTTTGATACATGAGAACTGTCATCTGCCAAAAATGTCGATTCACTTTAAATTTGAATTTAGTTTAAGCGAGCCTAGACAATATAACTATATAATATCCACATTCATAATTATGAATGAGAAAAATGTAATATCTACAAAATTATTGCCGAAAAACAGCTAAGATGTGCCAGAAATTAAAACAATATAAGATACAATATATGTTTGGCCGATGATAATTAAGTTTAATCAATAACACAATACGTCCGAAACTGCATATACATTATTTTTTAAACTTATGCATGTTGTATTTCTTTACTTTACTAAAGAATATTTCTACTTATGATTTCATTCTACTGATTTAGAATTTTATTTTATGTGTCAAAAATTTATTTGTTTCATCATGATCTTAGATTAACCAGTGCCACTAGATTTTACTAGACAAATTTTACAACAATATTCACCTAAGATTTTAACTAAAGTAATTATATTTATTAAATTATTAATAAGAAAAATGTAATTTAGAAATTGTAATTGTGAAAAAGCAACTAATATAGGGTACGCGATTATAAAAATTATAGACTATTATATATTACATAAATTATTGAAGAAATTATATTGGTTGGAAATAACAAAGGTGATATTGTCCTTATACCATAGATACTATATTTATTCTTTTTAAATTTGAATTTTTTATACTGATCGAAAAACTGCAGTTTTCAATACGTATATAGCTTATGCTAAGATCATAAATGAAAGGGTATTAAATAGAATATTAAAAAGTGTAGGCTAGGATATTAAAAAATTTGGAACTTATATTGTAGATGTGGGTACAAGACAACGTCTGTCGGGTCATCTAGTGTATATATATAAATATATATATATATATATATATATATATATGTGTGTGTGTGTGTGTGTGTACGTGAAAACTCTAAATCATAGTATCACGATCATTTAATCTACGCGAAACCATCCATTAATATTTGAAGTGCGATTGATATACAAGTCAGTTCTAAATGCTTTTAACTCCCTCAAAACATTACAAAAACTGATTGATAGACAACTCACTTCGAAATATTGATATGCTGCGTCATCCAATTAATATTTTACATTATACACCCATTTAATGACCGATAACATGATACACATCTTATATTTGTAACGAAATTCGTACATGATATTTAGGAATTGATCTGAAATCGTTACAATAAAATTCATTTTGTAACCAGTAAATTCATCAAATTCTCAAAATTATTGTCGTACAGTCAGAAGGATAAATCTAATGATTATTTTAGACTTAAGTTAAAATAACTTTTTTTTAATTTTTAACTATTTTATCGAACCTTGTACTTGCAAGACGAGAGTTCTTACAACTAAGCAACGGTAAGCCCTAAGTTATAATATTTAGTCCCTTATGAAAATTAACTAGTGGGGTGTATGGCATCGTGCCTTAATGCAAATTGCTGAAACTACCCGTACCGTAACGAAATGTTCGAGGAAACTGAATGTTTTCAAATAGATTATTATAAATATTGTAACATTGTCCAATATTTATAAGAATTATATGAACTGAGTTGCAAAGTTGAAAATATTTGTAAAGTAATATTAGAACTATAGTCAGAATAAAAAACAAAATCTGAATTATTTTCGATATACAAAAAATTAAAAAAAAAGTTGAAACAAAATATTTTATCCAAAATCAATTATTTTGTTAAGACAAGCAGAAAGTTCTTTGAATCAATTAAATCGGACGCTTAGTTCTCTCAAAAACTGCCATTTTTTGTACATTTAGCTCCGTATCTTCGAAATGGCTGAGCCTGCCATTACCAAAAACTAATAATCACTTCTCCCAATCATTACTAATTGAATGTTTTTAGATCATTCAAATCGGATTATCCCAAAATTTGAGAAGAATCTCAAAAACTCCATTTCTATTTTCTGCACTCTTTGCCCTTTATCTCTGTAACTGCTGGGCCTGCTTTTGCCAAAAACTAATCAGCATATCTCCCTATCAATAGGAATCGAATGTTTTTTAAACCATTTAAATCGGTTGATCCGTGCGCCCGAAAACGTGACCGAAAAGTTGTATCCATACATACATGCACACACACATACATCCCTTTTTCTGAGGTATGCCAAAATGTTCAGAAACCTTCAAAACGTCGAGAAATGTAAAAATTTTCAATTTCGATTTTTGGCCCATTACAATAATGTTTTCTAACTAAAAGATCTGAAGTCAAAAAACTCAAGAATTTGACCTTTGTAAAAGGATATTAGAGAAGAATCTGAATTTGCTGACCAACATCAAAGAAGTGAGATTTATAACTATTTTAATAAATAGAAAATTAAAGAATTCAAAGTATTTGGTAAGAAAACTTAATTCTTTTTAATTTGAATATTATTTCAAATCGTAACTAATTTTTTAGAGAAGGGTGTTAAAGGCTTCTTGTGGTTTGTAAGTATTTATACTCGTATTAATGCAAAAGAAGTTTAAGTTTCAGATTTGAAAAAAATAATTTGGGACTTTCGAGAAACATTTGGTTTTGAAATTTCTTTTTTTGAAAAACTTTACATACATAACCGTTGTAATATCAAATAAAACAGAATTATTACCAAATTCGAATTGGCAATTTTCATTCGCTTCAAATGTTCTTGTTATTCGCACGACTTGATTCAATTACAGGACCAAACGCATGATTTATTTTATAATAAAAATAAAATATTGTTGTCACAGTTACAAAAACATTCTGTAATCATATTAACCTTTACATTTGTTCTGGAAGATTTATGGTGTATTAAGGCATTTACACGGTACAGGATAACAAGTATTTGAAAAATAAAAACAGCAACATAATCTGTAGGGCATTGATATGAATAAATGTGGAACACAATCCAAGGTGAATAAAAATGGTTGAATATGTGAATGAAATAAGCTATTAGGACTAATTTATGTAAATATATTAAATTAAAAATACAAGGAATAATTTATAGAAATAGATTTCGACTAGCATGCGGTGGTATGACCTGTGTTTATTTTATTTAGAGTATTAGATGTATTAGAAGTATTAGTTGTATTAGATTAGATGTACAATTCACAATTTTCAAAGACAAAACACAACCAATATATCTACAAAATACAATGAAGGAAGGCTAAAATAATTTTGCCTTGATTTTATGAAACTTGATATTAAAGTCTTCGTTTAGAGAATCTCCAAAAGTTGAGGTCCTGTTTATCTATTGATTCGCAGAAAATGTTGAAAAGTTTATTTTCTGGAAAAAGGAGCAGTATCAGAGACAAAGAAAAATATTTCATAGCTAATAAATGCTTAGTTATAGCCAAAAAATGCTCTATTTGTAAGACATCACAAATAATTAGTAACAGAAAATATTTATAATATAGAGGAGACGGTACCTCCGTATTTCTTGAAGTCAAAATTCATATATTCAAAAATGTCATAAATACTGTTGACTTTTAGTGAATTAATCAAAACGTTGTGAAATAATAAATAGTTTTAATAAATAGTTTTGCTCTTTGTGATGTAGTGGGAATTAGACATGGAAGATAAATTAAAGTACTGAGGATTATTTTTTATAGTAAAATGGTATTAAGTGCTGAATGATAATACAGAAAAAAAAATCAAATGATATACTAACAAAAAAGTTAAATTTTTGTTTTGAATATCTAGCTATTCACAGAATCAATAATCTATTTTCACTTTTATCTTTGTTGAATTATAATGTGCCTGAACTTCAGGTTTGTAACAGTTCTACAATTAGTGCTTCAGGTTTTATTCTCTTAAAATTGTATAAAAAATAGACTTTATTCATAGGGCATTTTGTATAAGTCATTTGAGTTAAAAATATAACTTTGTTGTCGATATATAAATCGAATAATTATACGCGCGACAAGAAACAAAGAAAAAATATGACAAAATCTTAATTTGTTGTTCAGTTTCTTGGGTGGTCCTAATACTACGAATTATCCTATCATCCATACCTCCAAAAAATACAAAATTTCAAATAACATCTAAATTCTTCCATTTGTTCAACCATTAACATATCCTACAAGACGATTCTCGCTAAGTAATTGTAATAAATATCATCTATTACTAATAAAAATTTGAATATCAAGTGGAACTATTTTAATCTAGAACAATTCCTATGCAAATTGGCTTCGGCTATATCAACACCAATATAAATATTGCATTTTATTCCGAAGAAGAACGCAACGGTTAATTTGATTGTTGTTAATACAAAGGTTAAGATTCGGAAGGTCAAATCGGCAGTGGTTATAGATTGAAAGACCAATATATATATATATATATATATATATATACTAGATGGCCCGACAGACGTTGTCCTACACCCATGTCTACAAATTCAGTGCCAAATTTGTTAATATCTTATCCTATACTTTTTAATAATCTATTTAATGTCCTTCCATGTATGGTCTTAGCATAAGCTATACAGGTGTCGAAAAATGCAGTTTTTTGATCAGTATAAGAAATTCAGAGAATAATAAATATTGTATCTACGGTACAAGAACCAATATCACCATTGTTATTCCCAACCAATATAATTGCTTTAATAATTTATATAATATATAAAAGTCTATAATTTTTATAATCGCCTACCCGATATTAGTTGCTTTATTACATTACATTTTTCTTAATAATTTAATAAAAAACATTATTACTTTAGTTAAAATCTTAAGTGAATTAATTTGTAAAATCTAATTCATATGGGACTGTTCAATCTAAGTCATAATGAAACAAATGACTTTTTGACACATGAAAAAAAACCTAAATATTTTTTTCAATAAGTAGAAATTCTTTTGTATTTAAATAATTTAGTAAAAAAATAAATAAAAGCAAAATACAACATGCATAAGTTTAAAAAAATAATGTATATGCAATTTTGAACGTATTGTGTTATTTATTAAACTAAATTATACACTTTCTACTGCCAAGCATCATATACTGTATTTTATATTGTTGTAATTTCTGGCACATCTCAGCTGGTTTTCGGCAATAATATTATAGATATTACATTTTTCTTATTTATAATCATGAATATGGATATTATATACTAATATTGTACAGGCTCGCCTAAACTAAATTCAAATTTCAAGTAAATCGACATTTTTGGCAGATGACAGTTTACATGTGTCGAAATGTTTTTAATGTCAAACAATGATATGTTGCTTTTTGCAATATTTTTTAATTATTTCTACAACATACAATTCCCCACATCTTGAAAATTTCCCTCAACAAACTCTAAAAAGATTTATTAAAATCCGAATAACCGTTTGGGAGGAGTATCAATTCATACATGATTACAGAAGAATTTTATATATTATATTTACATAGCAATTCAACAATAAAGCCTGTGTGAACACATATTACTTGTGCGAAAAGATCCTAAAACTCTCCTAAAAATCTGTACTAACTAGTGGGACGCATGGCATCGTGCCTTAAGCCAAATTATTGGAACTTTCCGTACCAAAAATTATTTTCTTTAAAAAGATTAACCTTTTTGAAAAAAAATTACTCTGAAAAAATTAGATTTTTGAGAAACTATAAATATTTGACAAAAACTTACTTTTTTTTGAAAAAATACTTTTTGAAGAAAAATTTATTTTGAAATATTTTGGAACTTCTGAACTTTTTTTTAAAGTAATCGTACTGCTTTAACTGCATAGAGACGAAATATCGAAGCGCGTAAGCGCCGCGTCGCCGTCTAACGGATGAACACTGGTACGGAACCCATAGGAATGTAAATAAAATTTATACTTATTGTTAAAATCTCTATAAAATATCTGATAATTTAATGTGCATATGTCTAATGATCATTTTTGCCCGCCAAATGCCTTTTTTTTTTACTTTTTATACTAGATCTCCGAAATCGCTAGACCTACCTTCATGAAAATTTGATCTTCATCTTGTTAATAGAAGTAAAATGTTTTTTGAATTATTCAAATCGGACGCTCCGTTTTCTTAAAAACTGAGGTACCGTTTTTGGCACTTTTTGCCCCATATCTTCGGAACGGCTAGACCTGCCTTTGCCAAAAACTAATCAGCACGTCTCCTTATCAATACAAAACGAATGTTTTTTGAATTATTCAAATCGCTTCATGCGCGTTCCCGAAATCGTCGACGAAAATTTGTATTCGAACACACACACATACATGCACACATACACACACACATATATCCATTTTTTTCAGAAGGTTTTGAAACGTAAAGATATATAAAAATTTTCATTTTCGATTTTTTTGCGATTACTATAACTTGCCGTACGGGAAGTTAAAAATGCCGTTGACAATCGTCATCTATAAATATATTTAAGAATTCTCACGTGCAGTCAAAAATATCTTATTAAAATCATTATCATTTCCTCATATCGTTGAAAATAGCAGATCATTATGAAGAAACCACACGCGCTAATAGCGCTAATAGCTCAAAAACATCCCTTCACGCTGTGAAATGCCCTATAGGAATCTTAAATCAAAAATCGTACCCGCCACGTAGAAAAGCTAAAATATTTTTATGGAATATACTAATTACGATTTTTGTGTTTTTTTTTTAATAAGATATGTGATAAAGAACAGAAGTATAAATGATGATGTCGTTAACACGATTTGATAGTTTTTGGTTTGTAATGATTTAATGCCTAATAGTATGATTGGTGGCTTTCCAATGCTTTGTGGTAGAAGAGTTATTTAGTTTTTCGAATATTAATCAACGTTTCATTCAATTATATTTCTTATAGATTTTTTGAAAAACGAAATAAAATTATGTATTAAAGATATATATGATATATAAATATTTTGAGATATCTGATTACAAGCCAATCAAGATACCTAAAATATTGTATGACAAAAAGAGGATACAAATCTAAAAATGCTAATCAGAACAGAGTTTATTAATTATGTACATAATTAATTACTAAAATTAATTTGAATATGAATGCAATAATACAGGGATGCAAAAGCACAATTGTGAAAATACAAAGTTCATGTTAACAATTTTTTTCGCCCAATTTAATTTTTTTCTATTAAATCATATAAAGATCAAATGTTTGACTATTTAAAATTGTTATAAATATGTGGTAACAATCCACCATCATAATAGTAAAATACCAAGGGGTTTATTTTATATATCTTTATTTTAAAAGATTTCTTCTTCAGTGTATTACACAAAATTTATATTTAATAATCAGCAAAAGTCACACAATTTTAAACTAGTGGTGTATGGCATTGTGCCTTAAGGCAAATTGCTGGAACTTCCCGTACCGTAACAAAAGGTTCGAGAAATATGTTTTCACATAGATTATTATAAATTCTGTAATATCGTCTAACATTTATAAAAATTATATAAACTGAATTACAAAGTTGAAATTATTCACTTAAAGTATATAAGTGAACTTCAGAACTTTAATCAGAATTAAAATTGAAATCAGAATTATTTTCGATATCCAAAAAAAAATCAAATGATTTTTTTTCCAAAAGCAATTGTTTTGTCAACACAAGCAGAAAGTTTTTTGAACCATTCTATTCGGATGCTTATTTCTCTCAAAAACTGCCATTTTCTGTATATTTAGCTCTGTATGTTTGAAATGGCTAAGCCTGCCTTTGCCAAAACCTAATAGCTCTTTCTCCCAATCATTACTAATTGAATGTTTTATAGATCATTCAAATCGGATGCTCCATTCTCTCAAAAACTCGAATTCTATTTTGTGCACTCTTTGCTCATTATCTCCGTAACGGCTGGGCCTGCCTTTGCCAAAAACTAATCAGCACATCTCCCTATCAATAGGAATCGAATGTTTTTTTAACCATTCAAATCGTTTGATCCGTGCGCCCGAAAACGTGAACGAAAAATGCAAACACACAAAACATACACACACACATCCATTTTTTCTGAGGAATGCCAAAATGTTCAGAAACCTTCAAAACGTTGAGAAATGGAAAAACTTACGGGAAGTTAATAATGCATTGGCTTTATCGAATCCATCACATTTTATCATTTCTTCATAAGTGCATAAAATACGTCTCTACTCAATGCTACTACAGGACCAAAGAATTCCCAAATTGAATTTCACATCCAACCTCTAAATTACCACTGGTTTTCATAAACCCCAAACAAAATATGCACATAAATTATATTTTGGGATCGATCAAGATTCTATCGCATAAAATTGGAAAAAATATATCTACTTATCGAATCTCATATTGTTGAAAACTTGATTCCTGATTAATATAGATAAGGAAGCTCCCATATTCGGCAGGTTTTATGTTGAAACTAATATCCGCGCAAAAAAAACACTGACCTGAGAGTTTTACTCTTTCGCCGACTATACTTCATATAATAGATATGTATTATGTACCAGATATTTCTATAAATTACTGTATATAAATAATGATTTTTGACCTAACTATTCGCATCTTATTTTTATTGAATTACAATCTGCTTTTGAATGAAAAATAGGCAATTTTGATATTGTAAAGTAAATTTGTTCATTCGAAAGCTTGCATTGTAGTAATCCAGTTCAGATTGTAAAAATATGAAATAAAATGTATATAACAAAATATATATAAAATGTTATATTTTTTAAAAATTACCTCATCATTTTTTTTATTACTATATTTATTACAACTGCTGAATAATTTAACATCTAGTAACAATAATGAACAATAACATAAATTTAAATAAAAAAGAGTACAAAATAAAGGATAGTATTTTCATTAAAATGATATCCGTAGTATGACGATTTAATATAAAATAAAATAAAATTTAATATAATTTAAAATAATATAAAATAAAAGTAATAATAATAAAATTATTAAATAAAATAAATAAAATATAATATAATGAGAGCATACCATAACAGTGCAACAAATTATTTGACAAGGTTAATTGCATAAATGTTTTCTCACTATCAATCGCACACATAAATTGCAAAAAATTGCATTGTGAAGTATTATAGAATATTTTTGAAAAAAAAACTGGTAGAAACTAATCTCTAATAGTTTCGCTAATTATCCTTCTGAGGCGCTTAAGAAAGACCACACAGAGTTGTAAGGATCACCTCGTTAAAAATACATCAGTCATAATATAACTAACTCATTCCGGAAATATTGTAATCACCCATTATGACAATTCTATCTTAGGCTTGGCGAGGTTTTAAAAAAATATATTTGTGGTTATTTTTAAAACTACATAGAAAAAAAAATCAAAGATGCTGTCATTTATACACTTGAGCATGTAATAAGAAATGATGAACATTGAGGCCATAAAAGCAAAAGTAACCTTACTGAAACAGGTACTAATAAAATATGGCGACTTTTGCTACTATATTACAAGTAGTTTATATTTTAATATTCTGTTATAATTATCTATTGATACAAAACTGCTAATATATAAGCCCATGATTAAGGTTATATGCACTTGTGGAATCCAACTGTGGGGAATCTGCAGTAAATCAAATTTGAGACTAATCCAAAGAAAATACAATCCAAAGCTTTAAAACCATTTACTGGGGCATCATAGTTTGTTAGTAATAAAATCATGTACAATGACCTCAAAATTTCATTTATAGTGGATGTCAAGAAGAAAAACAGTTTTTAGCATCATAATAAAAACACTATCGCCCTAATCCTGCAATGGCTCATTTGCTTGATATTTCATCAAGAAGGAAAACAAAAAACTGCTTTTAGACTCAAGGTGAAAAATCCACTTATAGAGTTCTTGAATACTGAATAAAAATATATTTTGTTCAATTAGAAATGGAGTCAAGAGCAAATGTTCTGCCATTAATATTTTTTTCAATATATTTATTTATATATTTATTTTTTTTCAATATATTTATTTATAGCCATATTTGGTTCAGAAGCTTGCAATTGAAATCCTAAATTTGGAAATGACCATAATTGATATCTTTGTTCTTGATTTATAAAAATCGAACATCTCAAAATTGGGCAACTTGGTTCAATCAATGTCTTTCTACCAAAAAGAATTAACTTTTATCCTGAAGTTAAATATTCACGTGGGTGTCCCAAATAATTAGGGAAAGCAAACTTGGTTTATTACCGGCTACTTTTAAACAACAGTTCTTGAACATGAATGTTATTTTATTTTTGGCAAAATAATTAACCTGTGCACGTCTTAATTATTCGTACAATGTAAGAATGGGTTTGACACAGACATTAAAAAAAGTATGAGAATTGCAAAGAACGTGAACCACAAATTTGATCTCTCATTGCGAAAAGCTTTTTACATAAATACATAAAGCTTTTATATATAGTAGTTAAAAACCTAATAATAATGTATCAATTGTAAAATATGCATGAAAACTATTAGAGGAGAATTTACATATAAAAATATTCACAATATTCAATCCAATTTTTGTTTGATAGTCGCAACTTAAGCTGAAAATAAAATTCGATTTATTATCTGTTCTAAATAAAATACGACAAAATGATATCTTGTTTTTAAATTATTTATTTTTAAATTATTTGATTGGTAACAGTTAGAAAAACTTATAGATTCTGGCGTAACATAAAAACGTACCAATAAAAAAGTATCTTTGTATTTCTGATATGGTGCAAATTGTCCCAAAGTAAGGTTATATTCAAAAGCAGAAAACTAGCCTATTATGATTTTTTCTGCATTTTTTTCATATCTTTGGTATCTGTGATGATGTATGTAAATATACTCCTCCTAAAGGATTATTCGGATTTTGATAAATATTTCTGAAGTTTGTTAAGCGAATTTTTTAGGATGTACGTGATTATAAAAATATAGTACTATTGTAGAAATAAATGAAAAAAATTGGAAAAAAAATATTGAAAATATTTGAGACACTGTTTGGCATTGAAAACAACTAAAAACTGTTATCTGCCAAAAATTTCAATTTACTTATGAGCCGAGACTATATTAGAATATATATAACAAATTCATGATTATTATATTATATATATATATATATATATATATATATATATATATATATATATTATGCAGGAAATTAAAATAACATTAGTACAGCATATTGAATGATACATATATGAACAGGATTTGACAAATTAATTCTCTTAAAAATCAGGTCAATTGCTACATTGATGACTTTTTGTATATGTTGAAAATAAATACTTAAATGATTCAGTGGAAGGTACGTATAATTGATAATATAGAATTTTTGACTTGGTTAAACTAGTTATGCACAGAAAAAAGCTTTAGTTTTTACATAATTTTGGTGTAATTTTCAAGTTATAGTGTTGAAACCAGCTTCCAATTTCTGAGAAACTGTAACAACATGTTAAACATAATTAAAATAATAGTTGAAATCCCAGCATTAATTTAGATGGCACACATAGATTATACTATATGTTGTGTGTTTTACATTTTTGTGACGGCAATAAATTAACTATAAGGAATTTTGTTCTACTCCAAATATTGCACTTGTTAGCAAATATCAGTGTTGATCTAGATGCGACGTCGTGAAATTTTAACAAGATTTCAAATATCATTGTGACAGATAACTGTCACTGTGCGATATTTTAAAGCTGATATGCTTAATATATTTTTTGGCAATAAAAATACCTTTTTACCTTTTTGTGTTTTGGGTTTGTTAGCGGCCGCCTTCATGCGCTTCGTTTGACTTTGCAATATGGCATTGGTGGTCAAGGCACACACCTGTGCCATAATGTTTTCAAAATAATTTAATTAATATTGGGCAAGAAAAAATTTAAATATATTATGAATATTTTTCGGATTAAAATTGAAATATGTTATTTCATATGTTATATAATTGATGTTATATTCATTGAAAATAATTTGCTCCGTACCATATTCTATAAATCAATGAATTGATGTTTATCTTTTCTGTTTATGAGAATATTGTTGGCATTATCAAAATAGTCATTAACACCTTTAATTAATAGTAATTTATAGTAAATTTGACATTCAATAAATTATATATATATATATATATATATATCCATCCTAATATATATATATATATATATATATATATATATATATATATATATATATATATTAGGATGGTCCTTAATATGGACATTTTAGAATTCCTTGCTCCCAAGGGCTCAAATGGTTCCAAATTGATAAAAGACAAT
Source organism: Ctenocephalides felis (assembly GCF_003426905.1). NCBI lineage: Eukaryota > Metazoa > Arthropoda > Insecta > Siphonaptera > Pulicidae > Ctenocephalides > Ctenocephalides felis. The sequence goes on from NW_020537758.1 coordinate 43,316,958, forward strand.
TCTCTGAAAGTTATAGCACTTACTATTAACATTTAGATAGTATATGTATATATATATATATATATATATATATATATATATATAATATTTTAGCAACTGTTAAACTATCTTATATCTATAGATTTGGTAGTCGCAAAGAATTAATATATGAATAATTGTTTATATATCTTTAACATTAAGAACTTTTTATTTTATTATTTTCATTTTTATTACGTTATTTCATTATTTTCATTTTGATTATATTGTCATACTTCTGTAATGATATTTCATCTACAATTTTATTCATTTTATATAAAAAATTCATCATTTTTACTTTTCTTAAATATATTGTTTGTTTAAATCTTATCAAGAGCATGTTTCTTAACAGATATCCTGAAGATGGAACGTACCTAGTTCCGAAACGTCGACAGTAAATAAAGAAATGGTTTTTTAAAAAACTTTTTTGCTTTTTATTACTTTTTCTTCGATTCTTCGTTCGAAGCTCTACAATGTATATATATATATATATATATATATATATATATATACATATATATATGTGTGTGTGTATTATGAGGCTTAAAAAATAAGACTGAAGAGAAGTTTAATTCGTATTTTAATAAAAAAAATGTACTGTCGAATTAATTTTTCCTATTGTTGAATGCTTTAAGAAATAGTTATGACAATTAATATTGAAAACCATGTGAATATTATTTTATGTCTATATAAATGTTTTTTATAAATTTCATACAAAGCAGCTTAATTAAAAATTAATTTTTGATGTGACTTTAATTGCAGAACCAAGTGATCCCTAGAATCGAAGAGTTCGGTCAGCACTGTTCCGAACGGCGCAACTTTGAATTAACCAAAATCAACAAAAGCCCTCAAGTGTCGGCCGATGCTTTGACATTCTCGTCCGATTCTTCTAGTTTATTTTTATGTGTTTTCGGTTATGTTTTTTGCCAAAACAAAGAATCCAAAAAGATATTGCTGCTTGTCACAAATGTCATTGTTTTCTGGTGAGTTTTTTTTTAGAAATTTTAGCTACTTGATATATGCTTACATTCAAAAGGGAATTGATTCGAATATTTAGAGGATTGTAAAGCCACTGATTTACTAATATCAATTAAATGTAATTTACTATTAAATAAACTACTGAATAAATGTAGTTGCATGATGTCTGTGCAAGACAGATATGCAAAGATGTATCAAATGGTATACAATTTTCTAAATTAATTCACATTAATTTTATTTTTAAGTTATTAATCTGTGCCATCTTAGACTTGATAAAAATTGAACAAACTGTATATATATATATTATATATATACATATATATATATATATATATATATATATATATATATATATATTTATATTATATATATATATATATATATATATATATATTGTAGAGTTTCGAACAAGAATCCAAAAAGTAATAAAAAACAAGAAAAGTTGTTTAATAAACAATTTCTTTATTTATTTATTTATTTACTGTCGACATTTCGGAACTAGGTACGTTCCATCTTCAGGACATCTGTCAAGAAACATGATCTTGATGAGATTTAAGCAAACAATATGTTTAAGAAAAGAAAATGGATTTTTATTAAATAATAAATTAGTTGAAAGAATAATATACAGAAATATGATAATATGATCAAAATGAAAATGACAAAAATAAATGAGTGGATTATCTAATAGGATATTAAAAATGATAAAATTTTTTTTTGAAAGTTATGGAAAATTTTTTAGAAAAGGTTAATGACAAAAATTGAATTAATTACCTGTATGTTTGAATATTGTATTTTGTTTAGTGAAAAAGTGCTAACATATATTCAAACATACAGGTAATTAATTCAATTTTTCAATTTCAATTCAGGTAATCTCTTTTCACATTTTTTATCTAGGTATCGGTGATTTATTATGCATTTTAGATTGTGTTTACGATGTAAATGTTGACCTTAATAAATTTTGAATTCGGTAAAACGAACATTTATTTTCGCATTCTTTAAGATAAAGATTAGTTGGTTGAATATTACACACGCATTGTATTTAAAACTTTTTATTATTTTGTATTAATAATGTAATCAGACTTTTAAAGTTAAAATTAATTTTTCAATTAGTACTAGACGATAGAATTGTGGAACTTTGACGCGGTCCAGTCTCTCAAATCTTAATAATTTTTGATTATCAAACCCATTATTATCATAATAAAAACTAATCAGCTCGATTCCTGACTGATATTTTTCAAATGGTTTTTAAATCTTCAAAATCGGTACAGATTTTTTTTTGCACTTTTCTCCGAATTAATTAACGTGAATTCTTATCGAGTTTCATCAAATTGCTTTTCAATTTTCGAAATCTGATGCAGCGGTTTTCGGAAAAACGTTGGAAAAAATCAAATTTTATTGGCTCACATACTCATACATCCACACACATTTGCTTCAAAGTGTCAAACGATTCAAAATCAATTGAAACGTCGAGAAAACAAAAAGGTATCATGGATTGTCATCAGACGTATGTAATGGGTGTCGTTAGGTGGCTGAATAATAAAATTTACCTATAAATTTTTAAGAATTTATTGTATAATTAACTTTTCGTAGGGTAAGTTATAGTAACCGCAAAAAATAGAAAATTATTTTTTATATATTTCTTTACGTTTCAGAGGTTTCTGAACATTTTGGCATACCTTAGAAAAAATGGATGTATGTGTGTGTCGATGATTTTGGGAACACGGTTCAACCGATTTTAATTATTCAAAAAACATTCGATTCCTATTGATAAGAAGACGTGCTGATTAGTTATTGGCAAAGGCCTGTATAGCCGGCTCGAAAATACGGGGCATAAAGTGCCAAAAACGGTCTCTCAGTTTTTAAGAGAACGGAGCGTCCGATGTTAAAAATTCAAAATCATTTTAATTGTATTGACAAGATGAAAAACTGATTACATTTTTGGGAAGGCAGGTCTAGCGGTTTCGGAGATCTAGTAAAAAAATTAAAAAAAATGGGCGATCAAAAATGATCATTAGACATACGCACATCAAATTATCAGATATATTATGGAGATTTAAATAATACGTATAAATTTTGTTTACATTTCTATGGGTTCCGTAACATCGTTTGTCTGTTAGATGGCGACGCTGCGCTTTCGCACTTTTATGTCGTCGGTATGCAACTAAAGCAGTACGATTGCTATGAAAACTAGTGGGGTGTATGGCATCGTGCCTTAAGGCAAATTGCTGGAACTTCCCGCACCGTAACGAAATGTTCGAGGAAATTTGAATGTTTTCAAATAGATTACCATAAATAAATATTGTAACATTGTCTAATATTTATAAGAATTATATAAACTAAATTGCAAAGTTGAAATTATTTGTTTAAAGTATATTAGAACTATAGTCAGAATTAAAAATAAAATCTGAATTATTTTCGATATACAAAAAAAATTTTTTTTGAAAAAAAAAGTTGAACCAAAATTTTTTTTTCAAAATCAATTATTTTGACAAGCAGAAAGTTCTTTGAATCATTTAAATCAGACGCTTAGTTCTCTCAAAAACTGCCATTTTTTACACATTTAACTCCGTATCTTCGAAATGACTTCGAAACAGTGGCGGCGCTAGACCATTCGTGGGCGTCGGCGAAATTCGTTTGCGAGGCCCCCCTTTTTTGCCAGTTGCAAGTTGACTAGTGGTACATGGCATCGTGCCTAAAGGCAAATTGCTAAAACTTTTCGTGCCGTAATTTAAATTTTTGAAAAGCTTTTAAAAAATTTGAAAAGTGAAAGAAATTGACTTTTTTTAATTTGATAATTTTAATTTTTAATTTTGAAATATTTTGTTGAAAACTTCGAACTTTTTTTCAAAGCAATCACGTTGCGTTAGCTGCTTAGAGACGAAATATCGAAGCGCGTAAACGGCGCGTTGCAGTCTAACTTAACCACTATTAATTAATATCTTTATAAAATATCTGATAATTTGATGTGCATATGCTAAATGGCTTTTGTTATGCTTTTTTACTGGATTTCCAAAACCGCTAGACCTGCCTTCCTAAAAATGTAATCAGTTTGGCACTTTTTGCCCGTATATTCGAAACGGCTTATCCTGCTGCCTTTGCCAAAAACTAATCAGCACGTCTTCTTACTTCAATACATGACAATGTTTTTCTGAATTTTTCAAATTGGTTGATCCATGTTCGCGAAAGCGTCGATCGAAAATGTTCAGAAATCTTTGAGATATATAAATTTTTTTGTTTTAGATTTTTTTGTTTTGCGATTACTATAACTGTATATGAGATTTATTTTTATCAGATTAAAACACCATTGAAATAGACAAAAATTACACAAGTTTAAAATAAACAAACTCTTCGGCAAAAATGGTTTTTCTCCAGCTATTAAAAAGCATAAAATATAATTATCGCAAAAAAGTTTCCCTTTGCCCAACCCTTTGATTAGTAAATTTAATGTTTTTTCGATCATTATGAATAAAAAATTGTTGGAAATCACCTAATAACTAATTAGACAAACTTTGGCAATCTGCAAGTGATTAATTATATTTAAAAATCTATGTTCATACTAATTTGAGTGCACAAATCCCACATCACATAGTAGGTACACAGGTCTAAAAGCTCGTTTCGTTATTCTAAAATTTAATGAGTTTTATAATTAATCTTTATCGTAGTTCCATAAAATTTATGTTAATATACTAACAAGTTTTTGAAAAAAAGATTTTTACAATACCCGAAGAAACTGTGGCGGTCGATCTTGACGAAAACTAATTCAGGACGATCGCCAACTGAAACTTCGATCAGTTTTTTGAATTTTTAAATCGGTTTAAAAATGCCAAATGTCGTTTTTTTTAGGACGCTTTAATTTTTTGTCGACATCAGAGCCGATCAACCGATTTAAAGGATTTAAAAACATTCGATTTGTGTTGATAAATTGTCAAAGGCAGGTTTAGCGGTTTTGGAGAATACAAAAAAATTTAAAAGGTTATCAATTTTATTTGAAAGAACTAATCATCCCATAGATGTTTAAAAAATATATTGCTTGTGTTGACGGTGTGAAACAATGATAGTTTCAAATTAACAGTTTTTGCTATTATCTCATTGTTATTTCTCACTTATAAATTTTTATTGAACTTGTTACTTTTATTCCTCGAATATTTAATTACTGTTTCAATGATTTACATAGTGCTCACATAAGAAATACACAATATAAACAACCAGAGAATTAGCTTGCGCAAAGTTGTTTAGATTTAATAATCTATAGTGTTGACAGACGATATTAGATAATGTCCATAAAAGATAAAAGAGTAAAATGATAGTGCCTGTAAACCACTAATCACCTTTTTAACTCGCACATCCGTATGAAAATTAACTAAATTTTAAATAATTAAAATTTTTCCGGGGCCTCTTGCGAGGCCCCCCCAAGCGCGAGGCCGTCGGCGGCCGCCGACACCGCCGACGCCTCGCGCCGCTACTGCTTCGAAAATATAATTTTTGATACCGGAAGTTCTAGCAATTTGCCTTAAGGCACAAATGCAATACACCACTAGTTCGTTCGATTTTAATTTCAATTATTTATATACTTTAGAAACTGTTAATCGCATTTTTTACCTGGACAGTAGCCAAACCGTATGTTTGTAGATTGTCATCGGTCCAATGTTACTCTCGGCTATACATCTTTCTAAAGCACTACCTCCCAAGAACATGATGCTGAGGAAGCATTCATCACATTTGATCGGTGAGAGATAACACGAAAAAAATCTCTGTATTTCATTATTATATGAGTTATTGCATATTTTCGTTCCATTACCGCATTGCATTTCATAAAATATCTTATAAAATTCCATGATCAGATGCGATAAATATTTAAAAGCCGTTATCATCAAAATATATCTCAATAATGAAAGATCACAACACAACTAAAATTATGGTAATAGATGACTTATTCCAATAATCTAGTGCAACTTAGAATAAAATATAAATGGATGAATTTGTTAACATATATTGTAACTTATAAGAACGAACCTTCTGAATTTTAACTAGTGGGGTGCATGGCATCGTGCTTCAAGGCAAATTGCTGGAAGTTCCGGTACCGTTATTAAAAATCTTGGTACGGGACAAAAAAACCAAAAAAACGCAAAATGGTACACATTATTAAAATTTCTATAAAATATCTGATAAATTGATGTACATATGTCCAATAAACATTTTTGATTGCAAAATGACAATTTTTAACTTAATTTTTATGAGAGTCCGTAACCGCTGGACCTGCCTTCTCAAAAATTTAACTGATTCTTCATCTTGTCAATACAAGTAAAATGTTTTTTGAATTATTAAAATCGGACGCACCGTTCTCTAAAAAACTAAGTTACCGTTTTGGCACTTTTTGCCCGTATCTTCGGAACGGCTAGACCTGCCTTTGTCAAAAACTAATCAGCACGTCTCCTTATCAATACGAATCGAAAGTTTTTTGAATTATTCAAATCGGTTGATCGGTGTTCCCGAAATCGTCGACAAAAATTTGTATCCGCACACACATACATACATCCATTTTATCTAAGGTATGTCAAAGATATATAAAAATGTTCATTTTCGATTTTTTTGCGATTACTATAACTTACCCTACGGGAAGTTAATAATCACACGTAAATAAATAACAATATAAAAAAATACTAATATGATTTTATTAAACGTGTATTGTCACACAACCTTTATGAAAAGCTAATTATTCAGGATGGTGAGAATTTATATCAGCAAAGTGAAGTTAAATGATTTACATCACAGATGATTAAAACACTATATAAGAGTAATTGAATTGAAAATTTAAAAGAAAATTGTTTCATATTACTGAGAAAATTTTATGTTAGATTTTAACTTTGTCATATACCAGATTAAAATATACACACTATATACCTAATGAAATATTTTTTAAAACGATAGATACAATCTAATGGACATGGATTGTCATAAATTCATATTATTAGTAAAAAATATACTTTATCTAATAAAAATCACGAACAGCAGGTTTGTGAACAATCCCTTCGCATATTTTTTTAGAGTTGACAAGTTATGAATGAAATCTGTTCCCACACACGAGTATTATTTTTTTCATAAATTGAAATATGGGAAACAAAAAGAATCACTATGAGATAAATCATTTATACGAGTAAGGTTACTGAAGATTATAAAAACCACAGTAGTAAGAAGAAGTAAAAGGTGTTTGTCAAACAGAAACAGGATGTTTGAAGTTTGCCGTTGAAGTGAACTTGCCTGTTAAGTTTAATAGGAACTGCATTAATAAAGGGTCATAGTAATTGGTATTAGTATAGATTTATATATATATATATATATATATATATATACATATGTATATATGTATATATATATATATATATATAAATCTATTACTAATACCAATACATTTGTAATATATATATATATATATATATATATATATATATATATATATATTTCACACAGATGATACACTATGCAATTTTTTTGAATTGCTAGTTACTTCATATTTTGGGGATACTAAATTTTGGGCATTATTCTTCTGAGACTGATCAAAATACATTTTTGATTTACATCGAGAATATATTTACTCAATCACTATAAGCAAATATTTCAATTATTTTAGCTAAATTTTATTAAGGATTGTAAAATTATAATTCCATTGATGACTAATTTTTTTAAATTAATGAGGTTGTAGTTTACTGCCAAATGTTGTTTAATCAATGAAGTAAAAATTTATAAATAAAACTAGTTATTAATTGAAATATATTTATTACTCATCAGTATGAAGCAAACAGTCATTTATTCATACAATTTTTCTAGCGAATGTACATTTTAATTATAGAATTTTATATATGTAATTAATTGCTAAACGTTATTTTCTCATTAATATTTAACTATCTACATTATATATGTTATGTCACTCATACGTTCCAACATATCGAATAATTTGTCATCGTGCTCCAGTATTTATTAATATTATGTTTATTTCATAATTGTTTAATGTTTCTATTGAATTGAATTAGTTGTTTGCATCAAGTATAGCTTTCCTCCACTTTCTAGATGCATCTATAGTATTTGCTGGAAGTAAACAAATGAAATATGTTAGTTTGTTAAATTCTATGATGTCATATTGATTATTTATTTAAATCATAACGTAATGACTTCTTACTTTAAACAGTGAGTTTGACAGTTAATTTAAAATCTTATAAAATTTATCATAAATACTTATAAATATAAATGTACAATCATTTAAAATCGCGTATCGTACTTACATTATTTGATTCGAGTTCTGCGTTTCTCCTTTCTCTAACATAAGTTTCTGATTCCAAATTAGTTCTGTGCTCCATATATTCGGAAGTATGTTCAGAGAATTTTCGGTTATGGGGTTGGTGTTACCAGTATATAAAAAGACTTTAAAATTGAAGTGCACTGTATAATGGATTTTTTCTAAAGCAGTGGAATAGCATATCATTTGAACTGTTATTTCTTAATTTTTCTCTTCAACCAAACTGCAATTTGAAGTTGAGCTTAGGTATTGCAAATATTTTATCAAAGTAATAATTCTCCTTAGAGGCAAATAAATTTTCGGTCAAAAATAACAATTTATTCATATTAGTAGATGCGTAATCGAATTTTTAATTTTATTGAAATTCATATCTAAGTTAATAGTTTGACAACTATCGGAATGATTTGTTTCATAAATGTTTCAAAACCAAAATAATCTTTTAGATCGATTGATGAATTGCATGATAGTTTCAGAATGTAATATATCTTTTAAAAAGATCGCTAGTTTTTCCTCATTTATAACAGTCTCATATCGACGCAATAATGCGTAATGCTTAATTTTTATGATATCCTTAAGAGTAA
>NW_020537758.1:43326822-43353212 GCF_003426905.1 Ctenocephalides felis
AAATAATTTCATGAGACATAAGCAAAAAATATTCGTGAGTCACAACAGCAAAATTACTATTATTTTCAATTACAACTAATTGCTATGCAAAACACCAAGTTAAAAATAACTCGTGGCTTATAATATTTATTATTTTTTAAATAATAATAATTAATACCGATTGAATTAAAATTTACATTCGTGCGTGACAAAGTAGCATGGATGAACACCTTCAAGATATTTTGAAAATATTTAATGTCAGTGTACCCAATATTTGTGGAATTATAGCCGGGTAGCTGGTGGAAACTGAAACTGATAATTAACATATTGCCTTTAATAAATATCTTAAATATTTAATAAATTGCTTAAATATTGAATAATTTTAGTTAGGAAAGTTAGGAAAGTTATTCATAAAAATATTCAATTAGGAAAGCAACAACGGTGTAAATATTGGTGCTCTCCCATCGAATTCTTAGGACTGTCTACACATTCCAACAATTGCTCACATTTATAACTTCTTTTACTATAATGGTATTAAGGAGCTTTTATTGTATTTTTATGCCAAACAAAATCCTTATGAATTACAAACATTCCAATTTTTATCACAATTAATTCAAACTTAATTTTGTCATCCTTACAGTCTCAGAGTAACTAAATGATGCCCTCTTGAAGTATTACCATTACTTGATAATAGGGAAATATATCGTATATATCACAAATATTTCATGCAATTAGTTTTGCAAAACAAAACTTTTTAGAAACTAGTTTTTAGAATCTCAAGTAAAACAGAAGAAGATCCTTACAAATAGATAAAGGCTAAGATAATGAAAAGGACTTCAACAATTGACTATACACAACAATAGTTTACCGCAAAAAACAATATTAGTTTTCAGAGACCAAAAATTGTTTACATGAGGATATTTTGATACTTTTAAGTATATCAAGAGTACACCAGTGCCATGATCATGTCTTAAAGATCAGGATATGCAAATGACACCGAATAATTTTCATGATGCTCATCACATAACGAGAAATACCAGCTTCCGAATTTTTAATGTTTAAATGAGCGTCAATTATATTTTTAATATGAACGCGTGTCAAACTCAAATTTAGCGTACTTGTCTTAAGAATTCATTTTAGTACTTTCTCTCCAGTGACACGCGACGAGCTGCGCACACAAGATAATTTAAATTTCATATAAATCATTCACAAAATAATTATTAATATTAATTGAAGATAACGATAAAATCGTATAATGCTCATTTTTTTTATCAATTTTTGAATATTTTCAAGAAGAGTTATAGCTTTTGTGAGATACCAAAGTACTGGCAAATATTTAAAATTGCTAATGGGGAAAAATAGGGCCAGATTTTGTACTTAGTAGACGATGATCTTGAAGCGTTAATATTTTATATATAAATTTTTTTCTGTATTAATTTATGTAAATATACTCCTCCTAAACGATTACTCGGATTTTGATAAATCTTTCTGAAGTTTGTTAAGGGAATTTTTTAGGATGTATGTGATTATAAAAATATAGCAATATTGTAAAAATAAATGGAAAAAATTGCAAAAAACAACATATCATTGTTTGACATTGAAAACATTTTGATACATGAGAACTGTCATCTGCCAAAAATGTCGATTCACTTTAAATTTGAATTTAGTTTAAGCGAGCCTAGACAATATAACTATATAATATCCACATTCATAATTATGAATGAGAAAAATGTAATATCTACAAAATTATTGCCGAAAAACAGCTAAGATGTGCCAGAAATTAAAACATATAAGATACAATATATGTTTGGCCGATGAAATCATATAATAAGTTTAATCAATAACACAATACGTCCGAAACTGCATATACATTATTTTTTAAACTTATGCATGTTGTATTTCTTTACTTTACTAAAGAATATTTCTACTTATGATTCCATTCTACTGATTTAGAATTTTATTTTATGTGTCAAAAATTCATTTGTTCATCATCATGATCTTAGATTGACCAGTGCCACTAGATTTACAACAATATTCACCTAAGATTTTAACTAAAGTAATTATATTTATTAAATTATTAATAAGAAAAATGTAATTTAGAAATTGTAATTGTGAAAAAGCAACTAATATAGGGTACGCGATTATAAAAATTATAGACTATTATATATTACATAAATTATTGAAATTATATTGGTTGGAAATAACAAAGGTGATATTGTCCTTATACCATAGATACTATATTTATTCTTTTTAAATTTGAATTTTTTATACTGATCGAAAAACTGCAGTTTTCAATACGTATATAGCTTATGCTAAGATCATAAATGAAAGGGTATTAAATAGAATATTAAAAAGTGTAGGCTAGGATATTAAAAAAATTGGAACTTATATTGTAGATGTGGGTACAAGACAACGTCTGTCGGGTCATCTAGTGTATATATATATATATATATATATATATATATATATATGTGTGTGTGTGTGTGTGTGAAACCTCTAAATCATTGTATAACGATCATTTAATCTACGCGAAACCATCCATTAATATTTGAAGTGCGATTGATATACAAGTCAGTTCTAAATGCTTTTAACTCCCTCAAAACATTACAAAAACTGATTGATAGACAACTCACTTCGAAATATTGATATGCTGCGTCATCCAATTAATATTTTACATTATACATCCATTTAATGACCGATAACATGATACACATCTTATATTTGTAACGAAATTCGTACATGATATTTAGGAATTGATCTGAAATCGTTACAATAAAATTCATTTTGTAACCAGTAAATTCATCAAATTCTCAAAATTATTGTCGTACAGTCAGAAGGATAAATCTAATGATTATTTTAGACTTAAGTTAAAATAACTTTTTTTTAATTTTTAACTATTTTATCGAACCTTGTACTTGCAAGACGAGAGTTCTTACAACTAAGCAACGGTAAGCCCTAAGTTATAATATTTAGTCCCTTATGAAAATTAACTAGTGGGGTGTATGGCATCGTGCCTTAATGCAAATTGCTGAAACTACCCGTACCGTAACGAAATGTTCGAGGAAACTGAATGTTTTCAAATAGATTATTATAAATATTGTAACATTGTCCAATATTTATAAGAATTATATGAACTGAGTTGCAAAGTTGAAAATATTTGTAAAGTAATATTAGAACTATAGTCAGAATAAAAAACAAAATCTGAATTATTTTCGATATACAAAAAATTAAAAAAAAAAGTTGAAACAAAATATTTTATCCAAAATCAATTATTTTGTTAAGACAAGCAGAAAGTTCTTTGAATCAATTAAATCGGACGCTTAGTTCTCTCAAAAACTGCCATTTTTTGTACATTTAGCTCCGTATCTTCGAAATGGCTGAGCCTGCCATTACCAAAAACTAATAATCACTTCTCCCAATCATTACTAATTGAATGTTTTTAGATCATTCAAATCGGATTATCCCAAAATTTGAGAAGAATCTCAAAAACTCCATTTCTATTTTCTGCACTCTTTGCCCTTTATCTCTGTAACTGCTGGGCCTGCTTTTGCCAAAAACTAATCAGCATATCTCCCTATCAATAGGAATCGAATGTTTTTTAAACCATTTAAATCGGTTGATCCGTGCGCCCGAAAACGTGACCGAAAAGTTGTATCCATACATACATGCACACACACATACATCCCTTTTTCTGAGGTATGCCAAAATGTTCAGAAACCTTCAAAACGTCGAGAAATGTAAAAATTTTCAATTTCGATTTTTGGCCCATTACAATAATGTTTTCTAACTAAAAGATCTGAAGTCAAAAAACTCAAGAATTTGAACTTTGTAAAAGGATATTAGAGAAGAATCTGAATTTGCTGACCAACATCAAAGAAGTGGGATTTATAACTATTTTAATAAATAGAAAATTAAAGAATTCAAAGTATTTGGTAAGAAAACTTAATTCTTTTTAATTTGAATATTATTTCAAATCGTAACTAATTTTTTAGAGAAGGGTGTTAAAGGCTTCTTGTGGTTTGTAAGTATTTATACTCGTATTAATGCAAAAGAAGTTTAAGTTTCAGATTTGAAAAAAATAATTTGGGACTTTCGAGAAACATTTGGTTTTGAAATTTCTTTTTTTGAAAAACTTTACATACATAACCGTTGTAATATCAAATAAAACAGAATTATTACCAAATTCGAATTGGCAATTTTCATTCGCTTCAAATGTTCTTGTTATTCGCACGACTTGATTCAATTACAGGACCAAACGCATGATTTATTTTATAATAAAAATAAAATATTGTTGTCACAGTTACAAAAACATTCTGTAATCATATTAACCTTTACATTTGTTCTGGAAGATTTATGGTGTATTAAGGCATTTACACGGTACAGGATAACAAGTATTTGAAAAATAAAAACAGCAACATAATCTGTAGGGCATTGATATGAATAAATGTGGAACACAATCCAAGGTGAATAAAAATGGTTGAATATGTGAATGAAATAAGCTATTAGGACTAATTTATGTAAATATATTAAATTAAAAATACAAGGAATAATTTATAGAAATAGATTTCGACTAGCATGCGGTGGCATGACCTGTGTTTATTTTATTTAGAGTATTAGATGTATTAGAAGTATTAGTTGTATTAGATTAGATGTACAATTCACAATTTTCAAAGACAAAACACAACCAATATATCTACAAAATACAATGAAGGAATGCTAAAATAATTTTGCCTTGATTTTATGAAACTTGATATTAAAGTCTTCGTTTAGAGAATCTCCAAAAGTTGAGGTCCTGTTTATCTATTGATTCGCAGAAAATGTTGAAAAGTTTATTTTCTGGAAAAAGGAGCAGTATCAGAGACAAAGAAAAATATTTCATAGCTAAAAAATGCTTAGTTATAGCCAAAAAATGCTCTATTTGTAAGACATCACAAATAATTAGTAACAGAAAATATTTATAATATAGAGGAGACGGTACCTCTGTATTTCTTGAAGTCAAAATTCATATATTCAAAAATGTCATAAATACTGTTGACTTTTAGTAAATTAATCAAAACGTTGTGAAATAATAAATAGTTTTAATAAATAGTTTTGCTCTTTGTGATGTAGTGGGAATTAGACATGGAAGATAAATTAAAGTACTGAGGATTATTTTTTTATAGTAAAATGGTATTAAGTGCTGAATGATAATACAGAAAAAAAAATCAAATGATATACTAACAAAAAAGTTAAATTTTTGTTTTGAATATCTAGCTATTCACAGAATCAATAATCTATTTTCACTTTTATCTTTGTTGAATTATAATGTGCCTGAACTTCAGGTTTGTAACAGTTCTACAATTAGTGCTTCAGGTTTTATTCTCTTAAAATTGTATAAAAAATAGACTTTATTCATAGGGCATTTTGTATAAGTCATTTGAGTTAAAAATATAACTTTGTTGTCGATATATAAATCGAATAATTATACGCGCGACAAGAAACAAAGAAAAAATATGACAAAATCTTAATTTGTTGTTCAGTTTCTTGGGTGGTCCTAATACTACGAATTATCCTATCATCCATACCTCCAAAAAATACAAAATTTCAAATAACATCTAAATTCTTCCATTTGTTCAACCATTAACATATCCTACAAGACGATTCTCGCTAAGTAATTGTAATAAATATCATCTATTACTAATAAAAATTTGAATATCAAGTGGAACTATTTTAATCTAGAACAATTCCTATGCAAATTGGCTTCGGCTATATCAACACCAATATAAATATTGCATTTTATTCCGAAGAAGAACGCAACGGTTAATTTGATTGTTGTTAATACAAAGGTTAAGATTCGGAAGGTCAAATCGGCAGTGGTTATAGATTGAAAGACCAATATATATATATATATATATATATATATATATATATATATAGATGGCCCGACAGACGTTGTCCTACACCCATGTCTACAAATTCAGTGCCAAATTTGTTAATATCTTATCCTATACTTTTTAATAATCTATTTAATGTCCTTCCATGTATGGTCTTAGCATAAGCTATACAGGTGTCGAAAAATGCAGTTTTTTGATCAGTATAAGAAATTCAGAGAAGAATAAATATTGTATCTACGGTACAAGAACCAATATCACCATTGTTATTCCCAACCAATATAATTGCTTTAATAATTTATATAATATATAAAAGTCTATAATTTTTATAATCGCGTACCCGATATTAGTTGCTTTATTACATTACATTTTTCTTAATAATTTAATAAAAAACATTATTACTTTAGTTAAAATCTTAAGTGAATTAATTTGTAAAATCTAATTCATATGGGACTGTTCAATCTAAGTCATAATGAAACAAATGACTTTTTGACACATGAAAAAAAACCTAAATATTTTTTTCAATAAGTAGAAATTCTTTTGTATTTAAATAATTTAGTAAAGTAAATAAATAAAAGCAAAATACAACATACATAAGTTTAAAAAAATAATGTATATTTTGAACGTATTGTGTTATTTATTAAACTAAATTATACACTTTCTACTGCCAAGCATCATATACTGTATTTTATATTGTTGTAATTTCTGGCACATCTCAGCTGGTTTTCGGCAATAATATTATAGATATTACATTTTTCTTATTTATAATCATGAATTGGATATTATATACTAATATTGTACAGGCTCGCCTAAACTAAATTCAAATTTCAAGTAAATCGACATTTTTGGCAGATGACAGTTCACATGTGTCGAAATGTTTTTAATGTCAAACAATGATATGTTGCTTTTTGCAATATTTTTTAATTATTTCTACAACATACAATTCCCCACATCTTGAAAATTTCCCTCAACAAACTCTAAAAAGATTTATTAAAATCCGAATAACCGTTTGGGAGGAGTATCAATTCATACATGATTACAGAAGAATTTTATATATTATATTTACATAGCAAATCAACGTTTGAAACACAGAAGATAATTCAACATAAAGCCTGTGTGAACACATATTATTTGTGCGAAAAGATCCTAAAACTCTCCTAAAAATCTGTACTAACTAGTGGAACGCATGGCATCGTGCCTTAAGGCAAATTGTTGGAACTTTCCGTACCAAAAATTATTTTCTTTAAAAAGATTAACCTTTTTGAAAAAAAAATACTCTGAAAAAATTAGATTTTTGAGAAACTATAAATGTTTGACAAAAACTTACTTTTTTTTGAAAAAAGACTTTTTGAAGAAAAATTTATTTTGAAATATTTTGGAAATTCTGAACTTTTTTTCAAAGTAATCGTACTGCTTTAATTGCATAGAGACGAAATATCGAAGCGCGTAAGCGCTGCGTCGCCGTCTAACGGATGAACACTGGTACGGAACCCATAGGAATGTAAATAAAATTTATACTTATTGTTAAAATCTCTATAAAATATCTGATAATTTAATGTGCATATGTCTAATGATCATTTTGCCCGCCAAATGCCTTTTTTTTACTTTTTATACTAGATCTCCGAAATCGCTAGACCTACCTTCATGAAAATTTGATCTTCATCTTGTTAATAGAAGTAAAATGTTTTTTGAATTATTCAAATCGGACGCTCCGTTTTCTTAAAAACTGAGTTACCGTTTTTGGCACTTTTTGCCCCATATCTTCAGAACGGCTAGACCTGCCTTTGCCAAAAACTAATCAGCACGTCTCCTTATCAATACAAAACGAATGTTTTTTGAATTTTTTCAAATCGCTTCATTCGCGTTCCCGAAATCGTCGACAAAAATTTGTATCCGAACACACACACACATACATGCACACATACACACACACATACATCCATTTTTTTCAGAAGGTTTTGAAACGTAAAGATATATAAAAATTTTCATTTTCGATTTTTTTGCGATTACTATAACTTGCCGTACGGGAAGTTAAAAATGCCGTTGACAATCGTCATCTATAAATATATTTAAGAATTCTCACGTGCAGTCAAAAATATCTTATTAAAATCATTATCATTTCCTCATATCGTTGAAAATAGCAGATCATTATGAAGAAACCACACGCGCTAATAGCTCAAGAACATCCCTTCACGCTGTGAAATGCCCTATAGGAATCTTAAATCAAAAATCGTACCCGCCACGTAGAAAAGCTAAAATATTTTTATGGAATATACTAATTACGATTTTTGTGTTTTTTTTTAATAAGATATGTGATAAAGAACAGAAGTATAAATGATGATGTCGTTAACACGATTTGATAGTTTTTGGTTTGTAATGATTTAATGCCTAATAGTATGATTGGTGGCTTTCCAATGCTTTGTGGTAGAAGAGTTATTTAGTTTTTCGAATATTAATCAACGTTTCATTCAATTATATTTCTTATAGATTTGTTGAAATACTATATGAAGTTCTATGTTAAAGATGTATATACAGAAATAAAAATAAATATTTTAAGGTATCTGATTGCAAGCCAATCAAAGCATCGTTAATTTATAGAAGATTGTATGACAAAAGAAAAGATACAACTCTAAAAATGCTAATCAGAACAAAATTTAATAAATATGTACATAATTAATTACTAAAATTAATTTGATTATTGAATGCAATAATACAGGGATGCAAAAGCAGAATTGCGAAAATACAAAGTTCGTGTAATAATTTATGTTCGCCCAATTTAATTTTTTTCTATCAAATCATGTGAAGCATGTCACAAAAATGTTTGACAATCAAACATTCTTATAAATATGTGGTAACAATCCACCATCATGATAGTAAAAAACCAAGGGGTTTATTTTATATATCTTTATTTTAAAATATTTCTTCTTCATTAAATTTATATTTAATAATCAGCAAAAGTCACACAATTTTAAACTAGTGGTGTATGGCATCGTGCCTTAAGGCAAATTGCTGGCACTTCCCGTACTGTAACAAAATGTTCAAGGAATATGTTTTCACATAGATTATTATAAATTCTTTAATATCGTCTAACATTCATAAAAATTATATAAACTGAATTACAAAGTTTAAATTATTCACTTAAAGTATATAAGTGAACTTTAGAACTTTAATCAGAATTAAAATTGAAATCAGATTTATTTTCGATATTCAAAAAAAATGATTTTTTTTTTCAAAAGCAATTGTTTTGTCAACATAAGCAGAAAGTTTTTTGAACCATTCAATTCGGATGCTTATTTCTCTCAAAAACTGCCATTTTTTGTATATTTAGCTCTGTATCTTTGAAATGGCTAAGCCTGCTTTTGCCAAAACCTAATAGCTCTTTCTCCCAATCATTACTAATTGAATGTTTTATAGATCATTCAAATCGGATGCTCCAAGCTCAAAAACTCGATTTCTATTTTTTGCACTCTTTGCTCTTTATTTCCGTAACGGCTGGGCCTGCCTTTGCCAAAAACTAATCAGCACATCTCCCTATCAATAGGAATCGAATGTTTTTTTAACCATTCAAATCGGTTGATCCGTGCGCTCGAAAACGTGAACGAAAAATGCAAACACACAAAACATACACACACACATCCATTTTATCTGAGGAATGCCAAAATGTTCAGAAACCTTCAAAACGTCGAGAAATGGAAAAATTTACGGGAAGTTAATAATGCATTGGATTTATCGTATCCATCACATTTTATCATTTCTTCTTCATAAATGCATAAAATACGTCTCTACTCAATGCTACTACCAAAGAATTCCCAAATTGAATTTCACATCCAACCTCTAAATTACCACTGGTTTTCATAAAAACCCAAACAAAATATGCACATAAATTATATTTTGGGATCGATCAAGATTCTATCGCGTAAAATTGGAAAAAATATATCTACTTATCGAATCTCATATTGTTGAAAACTTGATTCCTGATTAATATAGATAAGGAAGCTCCCATATTCGGCAGGTTTTATGTTGAAACTAATATCCGCGCAAAAAAAAACACTGACCTGAGAGTTTTACTCTTTCACTGACTATACTTTATATAATAAATATGTCTTATGTACCAGGTATTTTTATAAATTACTGTATATAAATAATGATTTTTGACCTAACTACTTGCATTATTGAATTACAATCTGCATTTGGATAAAAAGTAGGTAATTTTGGGATTGCAAAGTAACTAATTGTAAGTACAATTTCGAAAGGTTACAGTGTAGTAAGCCATTTTACAGTAGATAATATATGTCAAATATTGATAAAGTAAAATTAAATTCATGTAATATGAATAAAATACCAGTGTGTCATAATAATTATATCACGATTACCATAGCATAATAGTGCCTTATTAATATATAATTATCAACAAATTCAAAATGGTAAAATTTTGTTGGACTGTTTTGAAATTTACTAGAAATATAGACATGTTTTTAGTCTGCACAATATAGCAGCCAGACTTGACAAGCACTAATTTTATGAAATTTATAAAATGTTATATATTGTAAAAATATGAAATAAAATATATATAACAAAATTTATATAAAATGTGATATATTGTAAAAATTACCTCATTATTATTATTTTTTTACAATATTTGTTACAAGTGCTAAATAATTTAATATCTAGTAACCATAATGAACAATAACATAAATTTAAATAGAAAAGAGTACAAAATAAAGGATAGTATTCTCATTAAAATGATATCTGTAGTATGACGATTTAATATAGAATAAAAGCAAATAATAATATTAATAAAATTAATAAATAAAATCTGGTATGATGATCATTCATAACAGTGCAACATATTATGTACCATGGACAAGGTTAATTACATAAATGTCTTATCACAATCAATTGCACATATAAATCGCAAAAAATTGCATTGTGAAGAATTATAGAATATTTTTGAAAAAAACTGGAAAAAACTAATCTCTAATAGTTTCGCTAATTATCCTTCTGAGGCGCTTAAGAAAGACCACACAGAGTTGTAAAGCTTACCTCGTTAAAAATACATCAGTCATAATATAACTAACTCATTCCGGAAATATTGTAATCACCCATTATGACAATTCTATCTTAGGCTTGGCAAGGTTTTAAAAAAATATATTTGTGGTTATTTTTAAAACTACATAGAAAAAAAAATCAAAGATGCTGTCATTTATACACTTGAGCATGTAATAAGAAATGATGAACATTGAGGCCATAAAAGCAAAAGTAACCTTACTGAAACAGGTACTAATAAAATATGGCGACTTTTGCTACTATATTACAAGTAGTTTATATTTCAATATTCTGTTATAATTATCTATTGATACAAAACTGCTAATATATTAGCCCATGATTAAGGTTATATGCACTTGTGGAATCCAACTGTGGGGAATCTGCAGTAAATCAAATTTGAGACTAATCCAAAGAAAATACAATCCAAAGCTTTAAAACCATTTACTGGGGCATCATAGTTTGTTAGTAATAAAATCATGTACAATGACCTCAAAATTTCATTTATAGTGGATGTCAAGAAGAAAAACAGTTTTTAGCATCATAATAAAAACACTATCGCCCTAATCCTGCAATGGCTCATTTGCTTGATATTTCATCAAGAAGGAAAACAAAAAACTGTTTTTAGACTCAAGGTGAAAAATCCACTTATAGAGTTCTTGAATACTGAATAAAAATATATTTTGTTCAATTAGAAATGGAGTCAAGAGCAAATGTTCTACCATTAATATTTTTTTCAATATATTTATTTATATATTTATTTTTTTCAATATATTTATTTATAGCCATATTTGGTTCAGAAGCTTGCAATTGAAATCCTAAATTTGGAAATGACCATAATTGATATCTTTGTTCTTGATTTATAAAAATCGAACATCTCAAAATTGGGCAACTTGGTTCAATCAATGTCTTTCTACCAAAAAGAATTAACTTTTATCCTGAAGTTAAATATTCACGTGGGTGTTCCAAATAATTAGGGAAAGCAAACTTGGTTTATTACCGGCTACTTTTAAACAACAGTTCTTGAACATGAATGTTATTTTATTTTTGGCAAAATAATTAACCTGTGCACGTCTTAATTATTCGTACAATGTAAGAATGGGTTTGACACAGACATTAAAAAAAGTATGAGAATTGCAAAGAACGTGAACCACAAATTTGATCTCTCATTGCGAAAAGCTTTTTACATAAATACATAAAGCTTTTATATATAGTAAGGAGAATTTACATATAAAAATATTCACAATATTCAATCCAATTTTTGTTTGATAGTCGCAACTTAAGCTGAAAATAAAATTCGATTTATTATCTGTTCTAAATAAAATACGACAAAATGATATCTTGTTTTTAAATTATTTATTTTTAAATTATTTGATTGGTAACAGTTAGAAAAACTTATAGATTCTGGCGTAACATAAAAACGTACCAATAAAAAAGTATCTTTGTATTTCTGATATGGTTCAAATTGTCCCAAAGTAAGGTTATATTCAAAAGCAGAAAACTAGCCTATTATGATTTTTTCTGCATTTTTTTCATATCTTTGGTATCTGTGATGATGTATGTAAATATACTCCTCCTAAAGGATTATTCGGATTTTGATAAATATTTCTGAAGTTTGTTAAGCGAATTTTTTAGGATGTACGTGATTATAAAAATATAGTACTATTGTAGAAATAAATGAAAAAAATTGGAAAAAAAAATATTGAAAATATTTGAGACACTGTTTGGCATTGAAAACAACTAAAAACTGTTATCTGCCAAAAATTTCAATTTACTTATGAGCCGAGACTATATTAGAATATATATAACAAATTCATGATTATATTATATATATATATATATATATATATATATATATATATATATATATATATATTATGCAGGAAATTAAAATAACATTAGTACAGCATATTGAATGATACATATATGAACAGGATTTGACAAATTAATTCTCTTAAAAATCAGGTCAATTGCTACATTGATGACTTTTTGTATATGTTGAAAATAAATACTTAAATGATTCAGTGGAAGGTACGTATAATTGATAATATAGAATTTTTGACTTGGTTAAACTAGTTATGTACAGAAAAAAGCTTTAGTTTTTACATAATTTTGGTGTAATTTTCAAGTTATAGTGTTGAAACCAGCTTCCAATTTCTGAGAAACTGTAACAACATGTTAAACATAATTAAAATAATAGTTGAAATCCCAGCATTAATTTAGATGGCACACATAGATTATACTATATGTTGTGTGTTTTACATTTTTGTGACGGCAATAAATTAACTATAAGGAATTTTGTTCTACTCCAAATATTGCACTTGTTAGCAAATATCAGTGTTGATCTAGATGCGACGTCGTGAAATTTTAACAAGATTTCAAATATCATTGTGACAGATAACTGTCACTGTGCGATATTTTAAAGCTGATATGCTTAATATATTTTTTGGCAATAAAAATACCTTTTTACCTTTTTGTGTTTTGGGTTTGTTAGCGGCCGCCTTCATGCGCTTCGTTTGACTTTGCAATATGGCATTGGTGGTCAAGGCACACGCCTGTGCCATAATGTTTTCAAAATAATTTAATTAATATTGGGCAAGAAAAAATTTAAATATATTATGAATATTTTTCGGATTAAAATTGAAATATGTTATTTCATATGTTATATAATTGATGTTATATTCATTGAAAATAATTTGCTCCGTACCATATTCTATAAATCAATGAATTGATGTTTATCTTTTCTGTTTATGAGAATATTGTTGGCATTATCAAAATAGTCATTAACACCTTTAATTAATAGTAATTTATAGTAAATTTGACATTCAATAAATTATATATATATATATATATATATATATATATATATATATATCCATCCTAATATATATATATATATATATATATATATATATATATATATATATATTAGGATGGTCCTTAATATGGACATTTTAGAATTCCTTGCTCCCAAGGGCTCAAATGGTTCCAAATTGATAAAAGACAATTCTCTGAAAGTTATAGCACTTACTATTAACATTTAGATAGTATATGTATATATATATAATATATATATATATATATATATATATATATATATATTTTAGCAACTGTTAAACTATCTTATATCTATAGATTTGGTAGTCGCAAAGAATTAATATATGAATAATTGTTTATATATCTTTAACATTAAGAACTTTTTATTTTATTATTTTCATTTTTATTACGTTATTTCATTATTTTCATTTTGATTATATTGTCATACTTCTGTAATGATATTTCATCTACAATTTTATTCATTTTATATAAAAAATTCATCATTTTCTACTTTTCTTAAATATATTGTTTGTTTAAATCTTATCAAGAGCATGTTTCTTAACAGATATCCTGAAGATGGAACGTACCTAGTTCCGAAACGTCGACAGTAAATAAAGAAATGGTTTTTTAAAAAACTTTTTTGCTTTTTATTACTTTTTCTTCGATTCTTCGTTCGAAGCTCTACAATGTATATATATATATATATACATATATATATATATGTGTGTGTGTGTTATGAGGCTTAAAAAATAAGACTGAAGAGAAGTTTAATTCGTATTTTAATAAAAAAAATGTACTGTCGAATTAATTTTTCCTATTGTTGAATGCTTTAAGAAATAGTTATGACAATTAATATTGAAAACCATGTGAATATTATTTTATGTCTATATAAATGTTTTTTATAAATTTCATACAAAGCAGCTTAATTAAAAATTAATTTTTGATGTGACTTTAATTGCAGAACCAAGTGATCCCTAGAATCGAAGAGTTCGGTCAGCACTGTTCCGAACGGCGCAACTTTGAATTAACCAAAATCAACAAAAGCCCTCAAGTGTTGGCCGATGCTTTGACATTCTCGTCCGATTCTTCTAGTTTATTTTTATGTGTTTTCGGTTATGTTTTTTGCCAAAACAAAGAATCCAAAAAGATATTGCTGCTTGTCACAAATGTCATTGTTTTCTGGTGAGTTTTTTTTTAGAAATTTTAGCTACTTGATATATGCTTACATTCAAAAGGGAATTGATTCGAATATTTAGAGGATTGTAAAGCCACTGATTTACTAATATCAATTAAATGTAATTTACTATTAAATAAACTACTGAATAAATGTAGTTGCATGATGTCTGTGCAAGACAGATATGCAAAGATGTATCAAATGGTATACAATTTTCTAAATTAATTCACATTAATTTTATTTTTAAGTTATTAATCTGTGCCATCTTAGACTTGATAAAAATTGAACAAACTGTATATATATATATTATATATATACATATATATATATATATATACGTATATATATATATATTTATTTATATATATATATATATATATATATATATTGTAGAGTTTCGAACAAGAATCCAAAAAGTAATAAAAAACAAGAAAAGTTGTTTAATAAACAATTTCTTTATTTATTTATTTATTTACTGTCGACATTTCGGAACTAGGTACGTTCCATCTTCAGGACATCTGTCAAGAAACATGATCTTGATGAGATTTAAGCAAACAATATGTTTAAGAAAAGAAAATGGATTTTTATTAAATAATAAATGAGTTGAAAGAATAATATACAGAAATATGATAATATGATCAAAATGAAAATGACAAAAATAAATGAGTGGATTATCTAATAGGATATTAAAAATGATAAAATTTTTTTTGAAAGTTATGGAAAATTTTTTAGAAAAGGTTAATGACAAAAATTGAATTAATTACCTGTATGTTTGAATATTGTATTTCGTTTAGTGAAAAAGTGCTAACATATATTCAAACATACAGGTAATTAATTCAATTTTTCAATTTCAATTCAGGTAATCTCTTTTCACATTTTTTATCTAGGTATCGGTGATTTATTATGCATTTTAGATTGTGTTTACGATGTAAATGTTGACCTTAATAAATTTTGAATTCGGTAAAACGAACATTTATTTTCGCATTCTTTAAGATAAAGATTAGTTGGTTGAATATTACACACGCATTGTATTTAAAACTTTTTATTATTTTGTATTAATAATGTAATCAGACTTTTAAAGTTAAAATTAATTTTTCAATTAGTACTAGACGATAGAATTGTGGAACTTTGACGCGGTCCAGTCTCTCAAATCTTAATAATTTTTGATTATCAAACCCATTATTATCATAATAAAAAACTAATCAGCTCGATTCCTGACTGATATTTTTCAAATGGTTTTTAAATCTTCAAAATCGGTACAGATTTTTTTTTGCACTTTTCTCCGAATTAATTAACGTGAATTCTTATCGAGTTTCATCAAATTGCTTTTCAATTTTCGAAATCTGATGCAGCGGTTTTCGGAAAAACGTTGGAAAAAATCAAATTTTATTGGCTCACATACTCATACATCCACACACATTTGCTTCAAAGTGTCAAACGATTCAAAATCAATTGAAACGTCGAGAAAACAAAAAGGTATCATGGATTGTCATCAGACGTATGTAATGGGTGTCGTTAGGTGGCTGAATAATAAAATTTACCTATAAATTTTTAAGAATTTATTGTATAATTAACTTTTCGTAGGGTAAGTTATAGTAACCGCAAAAAATAGAAAATTATTTTTTATATATTTCTTTACGTTTCAGAGGTTTCTGAACATTTTGGCATACCTTAGAAAAAATGGATGTATGTGTGTGTGTCGATGATTTTGGGAACACGGTTCAACCGATTTTAATTATTCAAAAAACATTCGATTCCTATTGATAAGAAGACGTGCTGATTAGTTATTGGCAAAGGCCTGTATAGCCGGCTCGAAAATACGGGGCATAAAGTGCCAAAAACGGTCTCTCAGTTTTTAAGAGAACGGAGCGTCCGATGTTAAAAATTCAAAATCATTTTAATTGTATTGACAAGATGAAAAACTGATTACATTTTTGGGAAGGCAGGTCTAGCGGTTTCGGAGATCTAGTAAAAAAATTAAAAAAAATGGGCGATCAAAAATGATCATTAGACATACGCACATCAAATTATCAGATATATTATGGAGATTTAAATAATACGTATAAATTTTGTTTACATTTCTATGGGTTCCGTAACATCGTTTGTCTGTTAGATGGCGACGCTGCGCTTTCGCACTTTTATGTCGTCGGTATGCAACTAAAGCAGTACGATTGCTATGAAAACTAGTGGGGTGTATGGCATCGTGCCTTAAGGCAAATTGCTGGAACTTCCCGCACCGTAACGAAATGTTCGAGGAAATTTGAATGTTTTCAAATAGATTACTATAAATAAATATTGTAACATTGTCTAATATTTATAAGAATTATATAAACTAAATTGCAAAGTTGAAATTATTTGTTTAAAGTATATTAGAACTATAGTCAGAATTAAAAATAAAATCTGAATTATTTTCGATATACAAAAAAATTTTTTTTGAAAAAAAAAGTTGAACCAAAATTTTTTTTTCAAAATCAATTATTTTGTTAAGACAAGCAGAAAGTTCTTTGAATCATTTAAATCAGACGCTTAGTTCTCTCAAAAACTGCCATTTTTTACACATTTAACTCCGTATCTTCGAAATGACTGGCCCTGCCTTTGCCAAAAACTGATAAACTTCTCCCAACCATTACTAATTGAATGTTTTTTAGGTCATTCAAATCGGATGCTCCGTTCTCTCAAAAACTCAATTTCTTTTTTCTGCACTCTTTGCTCTTTATCTCCGTAACTGCTGGACCTGCCTTTGCCAAAAACTAATCAGCTCATCTCCCTATCAATAGGAATCGAATGTTTTTTGAACCATTCAAATCGGTTGATGCGTGCGCCCGAAAACGGTACTGGAAATTTGTATCCATACATACATACAAACACACACATCCATTTTTTTCTGAGGTATGCCAAAATGTTCAGAAACCTTCAAAACGTCGAGAAATGTAAAAATTATCGATTTTCGGCCCATTACAATAACTTACCCTACGGGAAGCTAAGTTCAAAATTTCCAAAATATTTGAAAATAAAGAAAACATTTTTTTTTCAAAGTCTTTTAATTTAAAATTTCTCAAAAATATAATTTTTGATACCGGAAGTTCTAGCAATTTGCCTTAAGGCACAATGCAATACACCACTAGTTCGTTTCGATTTTAATTTAAATTATTTATATACTTTAGAAACTGTTAATCGCATTTTTTACCTGGAACAGTAGCCAAACCGTATGTTGTAGATTGTCATCGGTCCAATGTTACTCTCGGCTATACATCTTTCTAAAGCACTACCTCCAAAGAACATGATGCTGAGGAAGCATTCATCACATTTGATCGGTAGAGATAACACGAAAAAAATCTCTGTATTTCATTATTATATGAGTTATTGCATATTTCGTTCCATTACCGTATTGCATTTCATAAAATATCTTATAAAAATTCCATGATCAGATGCGATAAATATTTTAAAAGCCGTTATCATCAAAATATATCTCAATAATGAAATATCACAACACAACTAAAATTATGGTAATAGATGACTTATTCCAATAATCTAGTGCAACTTAGAATAAAATATAAATGGATGAAGTTGTTAACATATATTGTAACTTTATAAGAACGAACCCTTCTGAATTTTAACTAGTGGGGTGCATGGCATCGTGCTTCAAGGCAAATTGCTGGAAGTTCCGGTACCGTTATTAAAAATCTTGGTACGGGACCCAAAAAAACGCAAAATGTGTACACATTATTAAAATTTCTATAAAATATCTGATAAATTGATGTACATATGTCCAATAAACATTTTTGATTGCAAAATGACAATTTTTAACTTAATTTTTATGAGAGTCCGTAACCGCTGGACCTGCCTTCTCAAAAATTTAACTGATTCTTCATCTTGTCAATACAAGTAAAATGTTTTTTGAATTATTAAAATCGGACGCACCGTTCTCTAAAAAACTAAGTTACCGTTTTGGCACTTTTTGCCCGTATCTTCGGAACGGCTAGACCTGCCTTTGTCAAAAACTAATCAGCACGTCTCCTTATCAATACGAATCGAAAGTTTTTTGAATTATTCAAATCGGTTGATCGGTGTTCCCGAAATCGTCGACAAAAATTTGTATCCGCACACACATACATACATCCATTTTATCTAAGGTATGTCAAGAGATATATAAAAATGTTCATTTTCGATTTTTTTGCGATTACTATAACTTACCCTACGGGAAGTTAATAATCACACGTAAATAAATAACAATATAAAAAAATACTAATATGATTTTATTAAACGTGTATTGTCACACAACCTTTATGAAAAGCTAATTATTCAGGATGGTGAGAAATTTATATCAGCAAAGTGAAGTTAAATGATTTACATCACAGATGATTAAAACACTATATAAGAGTAATTGAATTGAAAATGTTAAAAGAAAATTGTTTCATATTACTGAGAAAATTTTATGTTAGATTTTAACTTTGTCATATACCAGATAAAATATACACACTATATACCTAATGAAATATTTTTTAAAACGATAGATACAAATCTTAATGGACATGGATTGTCATAAATTCATATTATTAGTAAAAAATATACTTTATCTAATAAAAATCACGAACAGCAGGTTTGTGAACAAATCCCTTCGCATATTTTTTTAGAGTTGACAAGTTATGAATGAAATCTGTTCCCACACACGAGTATTATTTTTTCATAAATTGAAATATGGGAAACAAAAAGAATCACTATGAGATAAATCATTTATACGAGTAAGGTTACTGAAGATTATAAAAACCACAGTAGTAAGAAAGGTAAAAGGTGTTTGTCAAACAGAAACAGGATGTTTGAAGTTGCCGTTGAAGTGAACTTGCCTGTTAAGTTTAATAGGAACTGCATTAATAAAGGGTCATAGTAATTGGTATTAGTAATAGATTTATATATATATATATATATATATATATATATATCAGGGGCGTAACTACCACCGTATCAGGGGGCCCCCAACGAGCGTTAACAAAAATTGAGAAAAACTTTTTATTTATTTCACAAACGACGAAGTCAAAAAATTAATTTATTATTATTGTCGGGACAACCTACTTCGATTATTGGCATGTTTGGCCTACGGGGTTTCCCCGTTTAACCCTCAATAATCAATAATAAACCCTCAATAATAAACCCTCAATAAACAATGTACAGTTATGCGTATCCAAAATACAATGATATGTTGACAAGCGATGAACGAACAGCAGGGATTTCTTTAAATAAGTAATATTTTTTACAACTAACCCAAAATGGACAAGAAGTACAACATTTGGTACAAAAATGAAGACGTTAGAAAAAATACAATCATATGATAATTGCCAGAGTTAGTCGAAGGTTTTATATATTGAAAGACAGCGGGGGTTATTTACATATTTCAGTTGATTGTGAATTATTTTGTATTACAATACAAACCACTAGTGTTTTGATTTAGTGGTGATTTGTGGAAAAGTGTTAGTGGTTAGAAAAAAGATGAAGTCATAAAAAAAGTGCCAAAAATTTCTTAAATCGAAAAAATAACTACAACGCTGGTCAATGCTAAATCAAGATTCTTCCGAGGAATATTTAGTTACACTTAAAAGGGTATGCCCTACCAGTTGGTCTTCAAGGAACGACGCCTTATTAGCAATAAGCAAAATCTATTTATTAATAGTAAAAACTCTGTATAAATTAAATTTAATTTCTAAAAAAAAAGATGAACGTGAAGAATGTAAGAATTTAATTAACCTTTTAGAAACCTATGATTTTTTAGTGCTCGTAACATTTTTTTCTTTATTGTTTCAAATTATTAGTCCAATTTCAAAAGCTCTACAGGATGTGAGTAATGACTTACAACAAACTAGCATACTATTAGGAAATCTTTTAAAGAGTCTGCGCGAATTGAGGCATGAAAATTCATTCATTATTTTGTTAAGGAATACTAAGGATTTAGCAAAGAATTGGTATATAAAAACAATTTTTAAAAACAAGAGGCGGAAGATAACAAAGCGATTTTTCGATGAGTTATCACTAAACGAGAGAATTCTAGACCCTGAATCATATTTTAAAGTAAACGTGTACTATTAACTAATAACAAATAATAACAAAAACTAAACTAAAACAAGTAACTAATAACAAAACAAAGGTTTCAAAACCTTTGTGACGTAAATAGTATGTTCAGAATATTGCAACCAGAAAAACTCATGTCTTCTTCAAATGAAGAAATAATTGCTTTCGGAAAACTGACGACAAAATACTGCAAAGATCTATCAAGTAATCTTTGCGATCAATTGATAGGTCTAATAGCATGCTTAAAATTAGAAATCGAAAATATTCATTCCATTAAGAAACTCGCTGAATTATTATTAATAAAATTTAATAGTATTGCATCCAGTTTTTCGGATGTAATAACAGCTTGCATTTTATTCTTGACCCTTCCAGTTACAACCGCAACTGCTGAAAGGAGTTTTTCAAAATTAAAATTAATCAAAAATTATATCAGAACATCAATAAAACAGG
The DNA here is from genome assembly GCF_003426905.1 of Ctenocephalides felis. Taxonomy (NCBI): domain Eukaryota; kingdom Metazoa; phylum Arthropoda; class Insecta; order Siphonaptera; family Pulicidae; genus Ctenocephalides; species Ctenocephalides felis. The sequence continues at coordinate 43,348,216 of NW_020537758.1, forward strand.
AACGTCTATCAGACCTGTCTCTATTGTCCATAGAGGCAGAAACATTAGAAAAACTAAAAACATCATCAGCTATAAATGACTTAATAAATCAGTTTGCTGATAAAAAGGCAAGGAGAGTGAATATTTAATTTTAGTTACTTGTAAAATATTAAAAATAATATTCGATGTATATTTGAAAATTTGATAAATAAATGTTCTTTTAATTTTATTAAATGAATTTATTAATCTTTTTATGTTTCTTTAAATTATGAAAAATCTTTAGGGGGGCCCCCAAACCGATTTTGATATGGGGCCCCGCCAAGGCACGTTACGCCCCTGATATATATACATATGTATATATGTATACATATATATATATATATATATATATATATATTCACACAGATGATACCACTATGCATTTTTTTGAATTGCTAGTTACTTCATATTTTGGGGATACTAAATTTTGGGCATTTATTCGTTCTGAGACTGATCAAAATACATTTTTGATTTACATCGAGAATATATTTACTCAATCACTATAAGCAAATATTTCAATTATTTTAGCTAAATTTTATTAAGGATTGTAAAATTATAATTCCATTGATGACTAATTTTTTTAAATTAATGAGGTTGTAGTTTACTGCCAAATGTTGTTTAATCAATGAAGTAAAAATTTATAAATAAAACTAGTTATTAATTGAAATATATTTATTACTCATCAGTATGAAGCAAACAGTCATTTATTCATACAATTTTTCTAGCGAATGTACATTTTAATTATAGAATTTTATATATGTAATTAATTGCTAAACGTTATTTTCTCATTAATATTTAACTATCTACATTATATATGTTATGTCACTCATACGTTCCAACATATCGAATAATTTGTCATCGTGCTCCAGTATTTATTAATAATTATGTTTATTTCATAATTGTTTAATGTTTCTATTGAATTGAATTAGTTGTTTGCATCAAGTATAGCTTTCCTCCTACTTTTCTAGATGCATCTATAGTATTTGCTGGAAGTAAACAAATGAAATAAAGTGTTAGTTTGTTAAATTCTATGATGTCATATTGATTATTTAATTTAAATCATAACGTAATGACTTCTTACTTTAAACAGTGAGTTTGACATTTAACAATCTTATAAATTTACATAAAATACTTATAAATATAAATGTACAATCATTTAAAATCGCGTATCGTACTTACATTTATTTGATTCGAGTTCTGCGTTTCTCCTTTCTCTAACATAAGTTTCTGATTCCAAATTAGTTCTGTGCTCCATATATTCGGAAGTATGTTCAGAGAAATTTTCGGTTATGGGGTTGGTGTTACCAGTATATAAAAAGACTTTAAAATTGAAGTGCAATGTATAATGGATTTTTTCTAAAGCAGTGAATAGCATATCATTTGAACTGTTATTTCTTAATTTGTTCTCTTCAACCAAACTGCAATTTGAAGTTAGCTTAGGTATTGCAAATATTTTATCAAAGTAATAATTCTCCTTAGAGGCAAATAATTTTCGGTCAAATAACAATTTATTCATATTATGTAGATGCGTAATCGAATTTTTAATTTTATTGAAATTCATATCTAAGTTAATAGTTTGACAACTATCGGAATGATTTGTTTCATAAATAGTTTCAAACGGACCAAAATAATCTTTTAGATCGATTGATGAATTGCATGATAGTTTCAGATGTAATATATCTTTAAAAAGATCGCTAGTTTTTTCCTCATTTATAACAGTCTCATATCGACGCAATAATGCGTAATGCTTAATTTTTATGATATCCTTAAGAGTAAAAACTGTATTCAGAACACCAGTACAAACAGAATCAGAATAAATATCAGTCGTGCCATTATTGTAAGTTACTTTTGATATTACTTCAGCATTACTGACTTTATTGTGACCATATGAACTTGATTGCGATTGTGTTTTACCATTTTCATGTTTCAGATTATTAGTTGTGACAGATTGTGGTTTTGATATAACAAATTTATTGTTGTCAATTTTGGAATTAGAATCTAATTTTGAATTATAATTTTCAGAAGATTTTAGTGGTGGTTTACTAAGCGGAAGACCAGAATCTTTATTTTCAACAATCTTTAAATTTTCACCTAATGTACCTTTTTCATGTTTTAGATTATTATTTGTGACAGATTGTGTTTTTGATGTAACAAATTTATTATTGTCAATATTAGAATTAGAATCTAATATTGAATTATAATTTTCAGAAGATTTTAGTGGTGGTTTACTAAGCGGAAGACCAGAATCTTTATTTTCAGCAATCTTTGAAATATCACCTAATGTACCGCCATTCATAGGTTTAGTATCACTTGACAATGCAACACCAAGTTTTCCATCATTATTCATATTTTCACTGTCAGCAATTTTATTCAAGTTGTCAACAACAGCCATATTTCCATATTCATCAATAGCACCTCTAAAGTTCTCATTTTCGTGAGCATCAGCAATTAAATTCTTATTTTCTTCGAAAGAATCGATCTTGTTTTTACCATCATTATTATGATGATGCGATGGTGTTTTATCTTTTTCATGTTTCAGATCATTAGTTGTGACAGATTGTGTTTTTGATGTAACAAAATTATTATTGTCAATTTTAGAATTAGAATCTAATATTGAATTATAATTTTCAGAAGATTTTAGTGGTGGTTTACTATGCGAAAGACCAGAATCTTTATTTTCAGCAATCTTTAAATTATCACCTAATGCACCGCCATTCATAGTTTTAGTATCACTTGACAATGGAACATCAAGTTGCTCGTCATTATCAGCACCCATCGAATATCTATTTTTGTTAAAGTCATCAATTAAGTTTTCACATTCATCATCATCATCATACAAACTCTCATAATTATTAGTTGCATAAATCCAATTTCCATAATTATCCGTAGCGTCAATAACATATCCATTTATTTCAGAAGTTTCATTTTTGTCAGTGGTAACAATCGAATTTTCATTTTCTTCAGTATTACTTACGTAATCATGATCACTAAAAGTACTTATAAAGTTTCCATTTCCGTCAGTAGAACCAATTGAATATTCATTTGTATCAGCAGCACCAGTCATATTTTCAGTTTCATTGAAAACACTAGTAGTGCTATTCGAGTTTCCATTTTCGTCAGTAGTATTAATCATATTTCCATTTACGTCAGTAATACCAATTGAATTTCCATTTTCGGTAATAGTACTAATCAAGTTTCCATTTGGGCCAATAACACCAATCGAATTTCCATTTTCGTCAGTGGTATCATTTGCATAATCATTATGACTAGTACTCATAAAGTTTTCATATTTGTTAGTGGTACCAATCGAATTTCCATTTCCATAATTATTAATAGTTGCAAACAAGTAACTATTTTCATCATTTTCGCTAACTATATTATGAAGGTGATTAGTAGTATCAATCAAATTATAATCTTCGCCAGAAGCATCAAACAAGTTTTCACATTCATCATCATCGTCAATCAAGTTTTCATCATTATTAGTTGAAAAATTCCAGTTTCCATAATTATTTGCGTATCCATTTATGTCAGAAGTTCCATTTTTGTCGGGGGTAATCATTGAATTTTCATGTTTGCTAGCATTACTTACGTAATCATGCTGACTAATAGTACTCATCAAGTTTCCACTTTCCGCAGTAATAGTAATCGAATTTCCATTTTCGTTATTAGTATTACTGACAAAGTCTTGATGACTCGGAGTATTTATCAAGTTTTCAATTCTGTCAGTAATAGCAATTGAATTTTCATTAGCGTCAGTATCATTAAACAAATTTCCATTTTCGTCAGCAGTATTAATAAAGTTTTCATTTTCAGCACTAGCAATAGAATTTCCATTCTCGTCAGTCGTATCACTTACATAATCATGGTGACTAGTAACACTAATTAAGTTTCCATTGACGTCAGTGATACCAATAGAATTTCCATTTTCGTCAGTAGTATTAATCAAGTTTCCATTTTCGTTAGTAATAGCAATTGTATTTTCATTTGCTTCAGTAGTATCACTTGCGTAGTTTTGATGGATAGTAGCAGTAATTAGGTTACCGTTTACATCAGTAATACCAACAGAATTTCCATTTTCGTCAGTAGTAGTAATCAAGTTTTCATTTTTGTCTGTAGTAATAATCAAGTTTCCATTTTCAACAGTACCACCTATCACATTTCCATTCTCGTCAGTGGTACTAATAATGTTTCCATTTTCATCAGTAATGCCTATCACATTTCCATTTTCATCAGTAGTACTAATAATGTTTCCATTTTCATCAGTAATGCTAATCACATTTCCATTCTCATCAGTAGTACTGATAATGTTTCCATTTTCATCAGTATAGCTAATCACATTTCCATTCTCATCAGTAGTACTAATAATGTTTCCATTTTCATCAGTAATGCTAATCACATTTCCATTCTCATCAGTAGTACTAATAATGTTTCCATTTTCATCAGTAATGCTAATCACATTTCCATTCTCATCAGTAGTACTAATAATGTTTCCATTTTCATCAGTAATGCTAATCACATTTCCATTCTCATCAGTAGTACTAATAATTTTTCCATTTTCATCAATAATGCCTATCACATTTCCATTCTCATCAGTAGGACTAATAATGTTTCCATTTTCATCAGTATTGCTAATCACATTTCCATTCTCATCAGTAGTACTAATAATGTTTCCATTTTCATCAGTAATGCTAATCACATTTCCATTCTCATCAGTAATGCTAAGCACATTTCCATTCTCATCAGTAGTACTAATAATGTTTCCATTTTCATCAGTAATGCTAATCACATTTCCATTCTCATCAGTAGTTCTAATAATGTTTCCATTTTCATCAGTAATGCTAATCACATTTCCATTCTCCTCAGTAGTACTAATAATGTTTCCATTTTCATCAGTAATGCTAATCACATTTCCATTCTCATCAGTAGTACTAATAATGTTTCCATTTTCATCATAATGCTAATCACATTTCCATTCTCAT
>NW_020537758.1:43353312-43382279 GCF_003426905.1 Ctenocephalides felis
TATTTTGAATAATATTTTACCCGGCTCTTTCATTTATATCACATCCCACACATCGTCCGCGGCTATTACGAATTATATATATATCGTGCGGTGGCATTGCTAGTCATGAGCTTTCGGCAAGAGCTTACAAGCAGTTTGTATGCAGGCGAGTGGGAATTGGTTACAAGGCCGATGCAGAAACAGATCTGGAACTTAGTAAGTTTATAAGCAGCCTGCATAAAGGAGTTCAAGTGGTCCAGAGATCGTGAATAAAAAATGGGACATGCACACCGTCTGAATAAATTTGCTTCGATTGGGAGGAATGGTAATTTGATTTTTAAATCTGGAATTGATAATGAATAACTCATTATACGCTTTAAAATCGGTGTATATTCATATGTATGTAAATAAAAAGAGCGAATGACACTAATGAGGAGCAAAGTATAATTAGGAGTAAGAATCAAAGCATTCCAGGTACCCCATGAAGTAATACCTAACGGCGGTTTCCATTGGGACAGAAAGCAATAGATAAACATTAATTATGCAGCAAAATATTTGAGGTTAAGTGGTTTATAAATATTCTTATGTTTCATAATATTTGAGATCATAAATACTATCACAGATACCGCAAGAATTACTTAATGACATATGCTAACAATAAATATAAGAAACTTTTAATTGGTGTGCGGTCTATCTAAATGTTAATATTTAGAGCTAAATAAATTAAAAAATATCCATGTTAAGGACCACCCTAATATATATATATATATATATATATATATATATATAATATACCAAACAAGTCTTTTCGTAAACGCCAATGACGAGAAAACTGTATCTGACTATCGGAAAAAACTACTTTTGGAGTATGAGTCTGATATAAAATAAAGGTAATGATCTTGAGCCAGTAATTCCTAGTCCCAGGCCCTAACCTCGTGTAGATTGATACTAAGCAGTATGATACCAGTTTCTTGGATCTAAAGTGAAAAAAGTGTTAGGGGGCATTGCTGCAACATACAGACTTAACTATCTAATAAAATCACCACACATAGGAGAAAGATGTTGCTGCTATTAAAATAAATGGATAAAAAAGTATGGTGCAATATAAATAAGAAATTGCAGATTTGGGAATAGAAATCGTAGTTTGAGGAAGGCTCAAAAATCACTATGTATCCGAAAGGGTGCTACTGAGTTTCATCAGCATAAAATTTATACTAAGTTAAAAATCTTAGTTAAAACCAAGTAAAAAGTATTTTAAATTATATTCAAACTCAATATTGTAACATTTGTTTCACCGATGTTAGTATTCAATATTTGTGGCATTTTATCAAGAATATATAATTATTGATTTATTTTTATTTATATATTTAAATGTATTTTCTGAATATATATTTATTTATTATGACAATTTATCATAAATATCTAATATTAGATTTTCTTGGATTAGGGTCACCAACTTCAGTATTAATTTATTTATGTGACATAATTAATTTTTTAATTAATAATGTCACATAAAACGGTTAAAACATAACGATCTTCAGTTTGAACAGACTCACTAGCTTTCCACAAATGTGGACACTATTATTTTTCTATAGAATCTTTACTTTATAATATATATTACAAGGTAGCATATTCAACACTATAACATATCATGCTGTTATATGTGTTACATTATTCAAATGATAAATCTGTGAATCGTTACTGTGTATATTTAGCAACCAATGAAGCTATCATTAAAATAGACAATAATATAGAGTACATAATTGCTGATAACTTACAAAAAAAATTAAAATTTAATCTAATTCATTTAATGTATTAGTTTCTCAGAGTAAATACTCATTAGATTTTTTCATCATTGAAATTGAATTTTCTACACGGATTTCATTTAAATCGAGATATATTTTACGCTTAGTTGTAAAACACGATTGCTATAAATTTATTCTAATTTATCACCAACATTTGTTGTTGTGTAATAAGATTTTCTTGGGAATCTCTTGGCAAGTGTCGTTTGTCTATGCGCTTTAAGTCTAAGATCGTCGAGTTTTCTTCAAGAGCTGTTAAAGAAGAACATTTAATTAATGATTTTTTTATTTTAATCAGATTCTATTCATTATTTTAATGAAATCGTGGTATTCAAAGATGTTTCAGTAAAGTATTAAATTAAATTGTGAATGTTTTGTAATTAAAATATATATCGTAATCACTTTAGAATAAAACTATATGATAATAGATAACATATTTAATAATTTGACAATTAACATAATTTAAAATTAAAATATAATCATTTAATATTTAGATTAAGTAATGTTTTCTGATGAAATATAATTACTAAATAACACTCTTCATACTCTATCTTGGAATACGTAACTTTTTATCTAAAGTTGGATACTCATTTTACTCAATTTGATTATGATTTGAGACATTTTTCTAGACACATTTTACTAAGTTTCAAATTTAACTTCGTAAAATTTAACAGCTTGTAACTTGATTTTCTCTAATATACATAATTAATATAGAGTAGAGACCCAATATTTTACCGCTAAAAAGATCCAACACCAATATTTAAGTGAAATCATGATTTATTTAACATCAATATTTTAAAGTAGAGGGAAAAATATACGTAACCAGCCATTGCCTCAAATGAAGGAATGTCGCTATCATAAGATAAATAGCCATGTTTGAAAATCAATTCCAAATTTTATTTAATTGTTGTTAAAAAATGTATAGTTATAATTGAGTTTAATTACCTTGCCATTGGGTAAGTTATAGTACTCGCAAAAAATTGAAAATGAAATTTTTTTTATATCTTCACGTTTGAAAGCTTTCTGCACATTTTGGCATACCTTCGGAAAAATGGATGCATGTATATGTATGTTTGGATACAGTTTTTGGACGTATGAATCAACAGATTTAAATGGTTCAAAAAACATTCGATTTCTACTAATGGAGAGACTTGCAGATTAGTTTTTGGTGAAGACAGGTCGAGCTGTTTCAAAGGAATGAGACAAAAAGTGCCAAAAATGGTAATTCAGTTTTTGACTTAATGGTGCGACCGATTTGAATGATTCAAAAAACCATTTACTTGTACTGACGATATGAACATTTGGTTAAATTTCTTGGGAAGGGATACAGTTGAAAAAGTATATAAAAAAATATTTGGCGGTCAAAAATGATTATTAGAAGACATATGTTATTCAAATTCTCAGATATTTTATAAATGAGTACTGATATTTTTACTACTTTTTGGGTTCCGTACCAAGATTTTTACTTTTTAAAGTTCACTTGTACGGTTCAAGCAAATATCAAAATTTTCTTTTTTTTTTTTAAATTCTCAAATATATACAAAGTTTTATACTTTAAATATTAATTTTAAATTTACAATTCAGCTTTAAAATGTATATATGTCGTTATTGTAATCGTAAGGAATATATCCTCAGATGGATTCATTTAGCATCTATTTCTAATGTAAACATTTTGAAGTATATTGAGCGATAAGATCGCCACTGTATATTATATGAACGAATAAATATACATATAGTAATTATAATTATCTCTTAAAAATATTTAAAACAATTGTTATTAATCATTGATCAATATTTATTGTTACTGATGTTTTTTCCCAGAAGTAATTAACTCTGGTACGTGAAGTTCCAGCAATTTGCCTTAAGACACAATACCATGCACCACTAGTTTGTATATAATATTTGAATGCATAATAATACCTAGCTAAGAATAAATAATATCTCGTCACCAGGTCCGACAATATCCGCAAAGAGGTCTTCGTTGATATATTCTTATTTATCCGCGGGTCGAGTTAAACCCGCTCCTGTCATCTCTCTCACTAACCTAGGACAGTAATCCTAAAACATTTCACGATTGTCCCATTTATATTATAGACGAAGCACTGGAAAATATTTTTCTCAATAATACTTACTAGGCAACTACATCTGCAGATGTAGTGGGCATGTCTTCATACTACACTCTATAAAATTAAACCCTTACCCAATTTGTAATCAAAGTTGTACAAATACAAATAACTGAACATAGTAATATTGATAATTAGTTATAGATCAGTTCGTACTTATGAGGTAACTAATTAAAAGATCAATTGACGGGGCAAAGTTTTTTTTAGTTTATTACAATAGCGTGTATTATACAATTTGATTGCTTAGAAGCTAAAATGTCATTCACAAGTAATTAAAATACTTGACAAAATGCCCAACATTTTTATTCATAACTTTACTTTATAGTTGAACACATTACTATATTCAACTTTAATTTTGGAATTACATCAACAACAAGAAATCTCTAAAAAATCCTGTATTTATTACTGATAATTTATTTTCATACATTAGAAAACGTACCAATGAGTGGTTCTCTAAAAACATTATACCTAGGTTAAGTTTCAGATTAATTACTAAATGTCTTTTAATCATAAGACAGATTGTAATTTAAATATGAATAAAAAAAATATTACTGATAACTTTCCTCGTTCAACCGAAACTGATAATTATTACTACCAGGTCTTTAAAACGAAATGAAACATAAAGTTCAACATTCCAACTATGTAAAAATTAATCCTAGTAGCCTTAAATATTTATTTCAATCGATTTTCGAAAGCTTAATTCTGCACATGTTGATGCATCACTATACGAATATTAAATATTTTGGACACGTTATTTATATTTATTGCACAAAATTGTAGTTTTCTATTGTGCAAAAATAACCGTTTGTGGTTTGAATTTTCCAATTAAATTATTTTTAGCTGTCGACGATATATGAATTAAATTATTTGGTAGCATTATGAAATATAAAGGAAACACTGTATAATGAATATTTGAAATATAATATTAATAATGAAAAAAACAAGTATAGATGTGTATTAGAGCGGGTCGATTTGTATGGGTCAAAAAAGTCGCTTAGGCACATTTGATTTAGGATACTAAGTATCAAAGTAATATACTTTGCTGAAGAAACCATAACTGTAATGAATTTTTATGACCCGTGCATTGACCTGAATTTAACATTTATCCATCCAATCATTAAAGAATCTAGGTTGCGTTTAATTAGTTTTTAATAAAACATCCAGACGTTTAGAGTCCCAAATTAATTATTTTTAGTAGATATATTTCAAAATAAATTAATATAATGAATATCTAAAATTCATGAAAAAATCAACGGAAATAGTACACAACATGACTGTTATGCTGATGTACGAGTAAAATGATATAGATGTACAATTTAAAAATGTACGATTAGGGTTAGTCAAAACCGGTTTTTGAAAACCGTTTTTTTTACGAAAATTATGTAATTTGATTTAATTTGATTTGATTTTTTAGCGGAAAAAATCGGTTTTTACTGCATGAATGGAAAATGACAAATATACTAGATGGAAGCAGTCGTATTAAACTTGGAATCATATGGCTACAGTACGATACTATCATGTAATAAAATACATGAACATTTGCAGATAAATTATTTAAAAAAAACGCAGAAACCATCAGTGAAAAAAAACCTTTAATAAACAGTCGTTTGTCAAATATGCGATTGCAAATATATAATCCAGTGTGCGAACTATTCAATTAGGAACATAAAGTAAATAATACTAAAGCGCGTTGCTCTGTTTTTGGATTGAAATAGTTGAATGCAGATTGTTTATAACCGAACATTTCATTTTATAAAATAAGTAAAAATGTTTAGCATACTATTTTTTAAAAAATACAAACATTACATGATGTCTATTTGTTTTTCATGCAGGATTTCATGGCCTAACAAGTATGCAAGAGGTACAGAAATCAAACATTGAGTCGCCTTGTTCTGATTTGGTACAATATTTTTTAATACAAAATTTTATTTGAATGAGTATTAAATTTTATAAAATAAGTAAAATTATGATCGGTGCTATGTCTATAAAACTAGGCCACAAAGAAAAACGCAAATAGGCGAACGGGTTGTTGGCTGATGAATAAAAAGGCGCGCGTGACGGTTCCAGCGCTCATTCTTCAAGCCGGATTTTCTTATGCAGAATAAATCTTTTGTTTTGCGCATCTTCCGTAAGCCGACGTCACATAAATACCAGGGCTTTGCAACACTGTCGGGACGATCATCATAATTCTCGAGCCGGCGATTTTTTTTATATAAACCGCAACGGGAAAGAATCACTATAAATAATATGAGATTTAGGAAAAATCTTGATTTAATGGGTTCACTTTGACTTTTGACGAATTACAACAACCATGGATCAATTTTACTCTTGACTAAAAGTATAATTTTGATATTCACAAATCGCGTTCAATAGATTTCTTTTTTCTGGACTTTTTTTGGCAAATCAAGTTTATCATTAAAATAGTTATTAGGCAATTTTTTTTATATAAACCGCAACTAGAGGGAAAGAATCATTGTAAATAGTATGAGATTTAGGAAAAATTTTGATTTAATGGGTTCATTTTGACTTTTGACGAATTACAACACCCATTGATAAATTTTACTCTTGACTAGAAATATAGTTGTGATATTCACAAATCGTGTTTAATAAATTTCTTTTTGCTGGAATTTTTTCGGGAAATCAAGTTTATCATTAAAATTGTTATTTGTTAAATATAAAACTTATATGTTTAAATATGTTTACACAAAATAATGTAAACGAAATTATTGTACCAAGTCTGGGAGATAATAAAGCACCATCATTTTTCACCTTTTTAAATTGTCATGTACTCTGCACTATATCTCTAAAAGTCTTATATTGCAATGAATTGACAATCACTATTTCGATCAATATTCTAGTGTATCAAATTATTAATCTTATAATGTTTATTTTATTAACTTCCCGTAGGATAAATTATTGTAATTGTACAAAAATCGAAATTCAAAATTTTTCCATTTCTCGACGTTGAAGGTTTCTGAACATTTTGACATACCTCCGAAAAAATGGATGTGTGTGTATGTATGTATGGATACCATTTTTCGGTCACGTTTTCGAGCGCACGGATCAACCGATTTGAATGGTTCAAAAAACATTCCATTCCTATTGATAGGGAGATTAGTTTTTGGCAAAGGCAGGTCCAGCAGTTACGGAGATACGGAGCAAAGAGCGCAGAAAACAGAAATCAAGTTTTTGGAGCATCCGATTTGAATGAACTAAAAAACATTCAATTAGTAATGATTGGGAGAAGTGGTTATTAGTTTTTAGCAAAGGCAGGCCCAGCCATTTCGAAGATACGGAGCTAAATGTCCAAAAAATGGTAGTTTTTGAGAGAACTAAGCGTCCGATTTAATTGATTCAAAGAACTTTCTGCTTGTCTTAACAAAGTAATTGATTTTGAAAAAAAAAATTTGTTTCACCTTTTTTTTTTAATTTTTTGTATATCGAAAATTATTCAGGTTTTATTTTAATTCTGACTATAGTTCTAATATACTTTAAACAAATAATTTCAACTTTGCAATTCAGTTTATATAATTCTTATAAATATTAGACAATTTTATAATAATTTATTTGAAAACATTCAGTATTCTTCGAACATTTCGTTACGGTACGGGAAGTTCCAGCAATTTGCCATAAGGCACGATGCCACCCACCCCGCTAGTTATGTTTTGGTTTCTTGACATATCAATTGCAAATCATTACTACTGTATTGTGCCAATATTTTAGACCAACGTTTGTTGGTCTAAATATTACAGTCCAACGTTTGTTGGACTGTATTGTGCCAATAGACCAACGTTTTGCCATGCAATTCCTGAATCATCAGTAATCGGAGCACTATTTTTTTATAATTATGGAGCTTGCTTTCAACAAAACCATTACTTATTGATCACTACCCTACCGCCTTTCTGAACATTTTTTTTTAAATTAAACTTATTGGAGTCTAAAGTGTTCGTTTTGACTACCAACTCTATCACCATTATAAATACAATACATCTTTATAAATACAATTTGGGTATACAGAGAAAATCTTGTCTTACAATTACAGAATCATTAATACAATAAGTACTAATTTGATATCATTTTATACATTATCTGAATCATTTCTACACGATTGTGGTAATATTTTGGAGAATGCCTTTCCATAACAATAACCGAATCATTACTGCGCTATTGTGGTATTATTTTAAAGCACGTTTTGCTACGCAATTACTAAATCATTACTACACTGAGTACTGAATTTTGGTACTATTTTAGAGAATGCATATCATAACTTAATGAGGCTTGATGTGTCGTATTACAACGCTAATGTCCCCGTATTAATCGCATGGGACGCGTTTGTCGTTTGTAGGTTGTCGTTTGTTTGGTAGTTCGCATGCATGCATTATCACATCGGCAAGTGTTCGACATTGAACAACAGTCGTTGTCCAGCCAAACAATGTTCTAAGGGACCTCTGCTCCATTCTGCTCCAACCTGCTCCACTCACAATGTTATGCATTGAATACGAGAGTTGCCGCATGAGAACATATTGACCTCGTCACATCTGGGGACAGATTAATAATCTGCGTTTTGCTAATGAGCATGTAACACCGGATAAGGGCGGATGTACATGGACCATAAACCTTAAATTTTAGTAAAGGATTATGCTGTTAAGCAGGAGTACAACAATTTTGCGTTTGAATTTGACCTCTTTGTATTAAACTGTATTCCACTCTGGTTTACTGTGCAGTCCATATTGACTGACACTTCTCGAGATATTTGACCCATATCTGATGACAGAATAATAATCTGCTTTTCATCAATGAGCTAGCAGATCAGTAGTATCTTGGGTAATGGAAATTGTCATGAAGATTGCTTATCTTAATACAAATCTTATACAAGAAAAAAACTTCTGTTTCCTTCTATTCCACTCTGGTCTAACTACTACCTTAACATCTGCTAAGGGCTATCTTGTATTCAATATTGCTAACAAGCTGACATGCCATAATATATTATCTGGTACATCTGTGGTCATTTGATCCATTACATCAGAGAACAGATTAGTATAGAGTATTACTGATGAAATTGTAAAAATGCATAAGGACAGATTTCCATGGTCGGGAATTTAATCGTGTCTTTTAGTTATTGGTCGGTGGTTATGATTGAGTTCATGTATATACTCCTAAAAACCTCCAATTTCACTTTGGTACACTTTGCTTCAAATTTTTGCACAAATAGTATACTATATCTGGGGCCATTTATTGGACATTGGAGATCGTAAATAATCTGTGATTAGCTAATAAGCTAGCAAAGGTTGAAGTGAGATGAAAGAAAAAAATTATCATTTAAGGTATTAGAAGGTGTAAAGGATGGGAGTTGATTAGACTCTTTTGGATCTAACCAATAGGTACAATTTCACTTTGGTCCACTTTGCTTCAAGTTTTCGCACAAGTCGAATACTATATCTAAGGACAATTTATTGGACATTGAAGATTGTAAATAATCTGTGATTAGCTAATAAGCTAGCAAAGGTTGAAGTGAGATGAAAGAAAAAAATTATCATTTAAGATATTAGATGATGTAAAAGATGGGAGTTAATTAGACTCTTTTGGATCTAACCAATAGGTACAATTTCACTTTGGTCCACTTTGCTTCAAGTTTTCGCACAAGTCGAATACTATATCTAAGGACAATTTATTGGACATTGAAGATTGTAAATAATCTGTGATTAGCTAATAAGCTAGCAAAGGTTGAAGTGAGATGAAAGAAAAAAATTATCATTTAAGATATTAGATGATGTAAAAGATGGGAGTTAATTAGACTCTTTTGGATCTAACCAATAGGTACTCCAAAGATTTTGTAAAATTGAGTATATTAAGGAAACAATTGAGGTTATCTGCTTAGAATATATGGTATTCTAATATTGTCTAGGTGCTTGGAAGGCGGTCCAGTCGGATAGCTACTTGAAGTCCGGAATTCTCAGATCGCCTTAGGTATTGGATGCTGAGAAAGGAATTGACTCCAAAAGCACAATAAGGACTAGTTGCAAATAATAAAAGGATTTATTCACACGAATAATAGATAACACTCTAAAAATACATCAAACCCACACAAAAAAAAAGTGAACAACGTAAATGAATAAACAAAAGAACTTATAAACGCCCATGATTAACGTTTATATACAAATTTTCTTCTTTTCGAAATGCCAGAGACTGCGGTTAACCATTAGAATGAAATATAAACGCTTGTGTAAATTGTGTTACTCTTTATTCTACTCTGATCAAAATTGATTTACTACCACTGTTGATCACATGTTACACATGAGAACATATTGACCCCATCACATCATGGAACAGACTAATAATCTTAGTTTTGATAACCAGCTTGCAACCGAGCCATCGGATAAGAGCGAATTTGCATAGACAGAGTTGTGATCATAAACTTAAGTTACTGGTTGGTGCATATTAGATGAAAATTAGGTAAAACTTGACAAGTATACGCTTAAGCTGTAGAATAAACTATTATGTTGCTAAGTCCATATTGCAGAAACTTAAAATAAAGTCTGCTCTACCACTGTGCCCCATGAAATTTCATACATAATAATACACAAAAAATTAATAATACGCATTTTAATGATGATCACATCTGATATGATTTTTATAGGCATCATTTTGATTATAATGTGCATAATCCTGAATATAGGATATAATTTCATATATTTTGATGGCAAGCGTGATAATCAGAAACTTTTGTATTTTTTCGAGTTTATTTCAAAATAACTGAAACAAAAATATATTTTACTCTACAACAACTCACCTTCCATACGAGAAGTTAATAATTAATTCTTATTGCCATGTTAACCTAGCCTTATGCTGCTACGTTGTGTTTTGAAACAATGCATACATTATGGGTAACGCGACGTTGTTATTACGTTTGTTAAATTGGATATCCGGAACTGCCGAGTAATGTTACCAAGTTTGGCCATGGCCATTAACAAAATTAATTGCTGAGATTGATTGTTATTAATACCCACTAAAGATAATCTCGAAAGGGATTTATTATATGAAAAGGTTCATTTGTATGGATCAAGGATTCCACATGATATCAATTACATTGATTTAATCCACAATACAGAGATAAATCTGTGATAATCTACATTTAATAAACAAACTAGTTTTTAAAATGTTACAATGGCAGAGAAATAATAAATACAGAAATATATTTTTTCCAATAAATACGTTTTTGCATTTACAAGATATCATTTTTTTATGAAATTTTAAAATAAACTTCTCGCATATTAGAAATGGTTTCAATAAATATTATGTTAATTCATTTCCCTGAACGAATAATTGTGTTTTAGGATTAACTCCTTATACAACAAAAAATCGCAATTTCAGCTTATATCAGAGCTCAATGAAGTTATATACCAAACATCAGTTGCAATTTGATTGCTGTTATAAGTTCTGGCTCGATGCAAACTTGAGTGAGCATATTACATATTATTCATATTAATGAATTTACTTTTTACATTCAACAGTTTCTATGAGTACCATACCATTTTTCAATCCTGATTAAATGCGCGAGCTTTTGATGAAACTTACCAACAGACTTCAGCATATTTTAATAAAGGGGGGTTTTTAAAAGTCAATCTATTTTGAAAAATTTAAAATCATAGTTTAATAAATAGTCTAAATTTTTGGAAACTTTGGATAATTGTGGTATTTTTGTAGTCCTAGAAATGTTATTCACGGTTACGATTATAATGTTGAAATGAATAAAAGTAGTAAACGATAATAACCGAAATATGGTCATAATGTCACCAAAGCTCTAGAAACACTTGAAAGCTCATAGTTTCTAAACAACGTTAGAACTTTCTTTTCATTTTTTTCGGAACAGTTGATGACAATACCAATATATATATATATATATATATATATATATATATATATATCTGTCATACCAGCGAATAAGTGGTTGTCCATTTTCACGATTTTGCAAAGCTTGACTTGAAAGTTCTATTACTCGTATAATATTGCGAATTTGAAATTAAATTTTATATAAAGTGCTTCATTAACGTTTGTTCCTAATTAATAGTTTTGTCATTTAATAACTAGTTAACAGACTACAAATTAATATGCAATATTATGTAAAAATATGCATAAAAACTAATTATTTTTTGCTTACTTTTTAATATCATTTCAAAAATGTTGGGTTATTTTCGATAATAGTATTTTGGAAACAGATGTACGCGCCCCATAGGTTGGACAACGCTGTCTTAACCACTTATTCACTGGGATGGCTTATTTGCTGAGACTCTTTTCTATATATTCAAATTATTTGAACAGCAATCAGAACTTATGCGTTTATAAGGCTATGCGACGAATTGCTTACTGCATACATATTTAGTTTTATTATAGATTACTTAAACAGTCGTCATCTCTATATGATCAATTTGGTTATTACAATATCCGTAATACGGATTGACTTATTACAAATGCAGTAAACACCACTTGCACTTGGCAATATATTGCTATCTAAATTTGCAAGTGAACACCAATATTACTACTACTATTTGATATCAGGCTACTCTGATTCAGATCCAGTTATTATAACTCACTTACTAATAAAGGGGCGTCTATTATTCACAGGGGCGAGTTTTTAAGGATTTTGGAACCCCATTCCCTTGGTGATACAAGGGGTATTCGAAATTATCCGTTCCTCCTTTTCCACCAAACATCACGTGTATATTTAGTTACGTGATAAGGCTGTAAAATTTATGATTTTTTTTTTTGAAAATGTTTTTTCAAAAAAATCAGATAAAAAATAAATATACGTGATATCTTACTATACCCCTCCCTCCCGTGATATCACGTGATACTTCGTGATT
This sequence comes from Ctenocephalides felis, assembly GCF_003426905.1. Lineage (NCBI taxonomy): Eukaryota > Metazoa > Arthropoda > Insecta > Siphonaptera > Pulicidae > Ctenocephalides > Ctenocephalides felis. The sequence goes on from NW_020537758.1 coordinate 43,366,078, forward strand.
TTTTGTCAAACCCGCTCTCCCTAAAATCCTCACTGGACGCCCCCTAATGAAATTATTTTTCTTTGAATATAGTTTGTGGCCTTGATGATATTGTTAAGTAAAAGGTTTGATGAAGTTCGTCTCTGTTGCTGACGATTCCCGTGATAACTTAGCTTATTGTTAATGTGTTTGGATTTATGACAATATACGTCATAATTAACGCATCGTGCAGCCCGAACTTCTATCATAACTCAATGCTACGCGCTCTCATACGCGCATACGCATGGCGGTTTCGCGTTTCACGTCGGAAACTAAACGATATATATAGACCGAATCCGAACCCAGGATGCAGTGCATTGCCTAGTATTTAGCACTTGACTGGAATAATCACATCATGCCGACTGTAGTATTTTCTAGGATACTTCTACTTAACCCAATGGCATGGGTCGCCTTCTACGAAAGAACTCCATATTTGATTTATGTCTTGTTAGAATGTTTTGAAAAGCGATTGAACATTTTTAACCTGACGCAAACATATTTTTATTCTATTTTATCAAGTAACTAGTGGGGTGCATGGCATCGTACCTTAAGGCAAATTGCTGAAACTTTCCGTACCGTAATTAAAAAAAAATTACACAAAATGTGTACACATTATCAAAATCTCTATAAAATATCTGATAATTTGATGTACATATGTTCAATAACCATTTTTGACCGCCAAATGACATGTTTCACAACGGCTGTTCTGCTTCCAACAAATTTAACCAGTCCTCCATCTCATCAACACAAATGAAATTTTTTTGAATTATTAAAATCGAACGCTCCGTTCTCTTAAAAACTGAGTTACCACTTCGGCACTTTTTCACTGTATCTTCGAAACGGCTAGACCTGCCTTCGCCAAAACCTAATCAGCACGTCTCCCTACCAATACAAATCGAATGTTTTTTGAATTATTTATATCGGTTGATCGGTGCTCTCGAAATCGTCGACGAAAATTTGTATCCGCACACGCACACACACGCACACATACACATACACGCATACATCCATTAATTCTAAGGTGTTCCAAAATATTCAGAAACCTTAAGATACATAAAAATTTTCATTTTCGATTTTTTGCGAATACTATAACTTACCCTACGGGAAGTTAAAAATGTTTATTGCTACTGCTAGTAATCAAATTGTCCAAACTATAGGCGATAGCGATAGCAACTTGTCTGTAGGCCACACTGTGAAGAATTCGAAGTTGCGATATATGGGAAAAAACTAAGGATTTTGATACCTTTATAACGATGTATAATATTTTATGTTTTCTTTACAGAAATATCTAAACCATATAATCACTAGATCACTAGGACCACCCGTTACTAGTTGGATTTACAACTTTTTAAAGCTGGGCAATTCAAAGTCAAGCAATATTGAAAATTTGAAATTATAGTTTAATAATTAGCCTTATTTTTTGCAAACCTGAGAAAATTGTGGTATTTTTGCTGTAGTCCTAGAAATGTTGTTCAAATGTTCAAAAGAACCAAAGTAGTAAAGATTAACCGCAATAACCTAAATATGGTCATAACTTGACTAAAGCTCTAGGTTACACTTGAAAGCTCATAACTTCTGAACAATGCAAGCTTTTAACTTCCCTTAGGTTAAAGGGACCGATTCTGCCGCAATGTTATGATAAGGTCATGTTATGAAGAATTTTTCATAGTAATATAGACAAAAGTTATGCGGTTGGTGTTCAGTCAGGCGAATTTCTCAGGTTTTCTCATACAAAACATAACCTAAAAGCCGCACAAATGTCAAAAAAACGATGTTAGATAAGTGTGTGTTTCTGATTCCTCTTAGATAACATACGAGTGACGTTGCAGTTTATGCTTAAAACGCCGGAATGAACAGCAAATACATAATATTTTGACAGCATTCAGTATGATTCATTCGCATAATGTATGGAGGTCGGAGCGTAACATAGCTATGCCGTAACATTTCTCTGTTATGCGCAGAATCGGTCCATTATGGAGTTTAAGTTACAGCAATCGCAAAAAAATCGAAAACGTAAATTTTTGCATAACATAACGTTTTCAAGGTTTCTGAACATTTTGGCATACTTTAAAAATAATGGATGTATGTGTGTGTGTTTGGATACAATTTTTTGTTCACGATTTCGGGCGCACGAATCAACCGATTTGAATTATTGAAAAAACATTCGATTCCTACTGATGAGGAGACGTGCTGATTAGTTTTTGATCGAGAGAGGTCCAGCCATTTTAAAGATACGAGGCAAAAAAAGCCAAAAACGGTAATTCAATTTTTGAGAGAACGGAGTACCCGATTGGAATGATTCGAAAAACATGTTACTTGTATTGACGGATTGAAGAATTTTTGGTAAGGTAAAAAGTAAAAAAAAAAGATATTTGGCGGTCAAAAATGTCAATTAGACATATGCACATCAAATTATCAGATATTTGATAATTTTTTAATAATGTGCCCTAATTTTGTTGGGTTCCGTATCAAGATTGATAATTTTTAAAGTCATACGGATCAAGCAAATTTCAAAATTTTCAGATAATTTTTTTTCAAAATTTTCAAAAATATACACAATTTTATATTTCAAATATGAATTTTAAATTTACATTTCAGTTTGAAAATGTATATATGTTCAAATTCGTTCAAATTCTAATCGTAAGAAATACGAGTATATCCTCAGGTGGATTTATTTGGCACCTATTGCTAATGAAAACTTTCTGAAGTGTTTTGAGCGATAGGATATAGCGATTATAATTATCTTTCTGAAAATGTTAACAAATGTTAATAATATATAATTTAATAGATCAAAATTTATTGATTACTGATTGTTTCCCTTCGATTATTTAATTCTGGTACGGAAAGTTCCAGCAATTTGCCTTTAGGCACAATGCCATGCACTAGTGTAATTTGTAATAATGAAAAATATTACTATGTTTGAAAATGGGAAAATAAAACTTTTTAAGATAGCAACTATCCCCGAAAATTAAAATGGGTTCATGGCGACCGAGTGAAATGTGTCAACCGTACTAAAATCACATCTAAAATGTTCTGTAACGTTTTATCTTATATTGAAATGTCATACAATTTGTTGGCATTAATATTTTTGAGTGCTTTATTCTAAAGATATTTTCACAATAAATATATCGTCTAGTAGCTGCTTGTTATTTTATGAAGAAGGCATGCTATTTGTAGGATTGGATCACTTCTAAAATAAAGTATGCTAAAGACATACTATTAACTAACTATATTTTAATTACATACTCATATTTTATTTTTCTAAAATATTTACTACATACACGATTCGCACTAAACATTGTCCAAACTATGTATAAATATATTTATATACTATATGTGTAAAGTTATAAATAATTATATTACTGAATCTGTTTTTACTTTGCCTATAAAATACCATGCACGTTGCAAAATATTTCTGAGGATTATAATTTTCGAAGCAATGCAAATATTTGCACACGTGTTATTTTCATTTATGCAAACGAAATATATGCAAAGTAATGAACTCTATAATATTTACATTATTTATTCTATTCCGTTTTAAATCTGATTTTATTTACATACCGTATTTATTTTATAGGTACTATATATAAATAAAATCATAACAGCAAAATAAAAATGGCCATATGTTCTAAAATAAAATGTTGAAAAAAAGGAGATATCTCATTCGAGATAAACTCTCTAAAGGCAAAAGGACCAACGGATTGCCTTGAAAAATAATTTATAGATTAATTGACAAAAAATATATGCATGCACCTACATGTAACAAAATAAATTATATAAATAATAAAAGAAAAGTTGCATATTTAGTGTATTTTTGAAAAATATATGGAAATGGTTGGGATGAAGTGTATGTATGAATTTTAATTGAAAGGTAAAATGATTGTTACTAAAATATTATATTTTAGAAATACTGAAGCTTCAGTAAATTTGTCTTATACTTTTTTGTAATCGGATATTGCAAATTTAAAATCATAATTTACATATATCTGCATAAAAATTACAATTCAAATACAAAAGTTTTATAATTTATTATAGATGTTTTATCTGCATATTTATATTTAATCGCTTCCTTCTACCTTCAGAACCATTGACCCAAATTGTGAATATACAAAAACTCATTATATAAACATTTTATACTTCATCGCCTTAAGTTATAACCTATACCACATTGAAACTAGAAAACATATTCAATTTTACTCGAAACGTTAATGCATAAAACATAAGAAGTGTATAAAGTTATGAAAATTTCGAACTTTCGCAATATCATCATGACGAAACATCAAACTTACTGAAAACTTTGAAAGAAGCAACTTTGGCACGTGTATACTGTTCGTGTGCGATAATTATAATTTGTATGAATCATATAGAAGATGTATTCATTATTGTTTATTCCTTAATAGAGACGCTCTAAATTACTTCGAATTTAATCGACATACTTTTAAAACAAAATCAATCAAGAATCCCTGGTGCATTCTGGATAGTTAAAATAAAATATGTTTAAGCCGGTATTCTGGTTCAGAATATTTTGTCCTTTTAGCATATTTTTAATGTGTAATTATTCAAGATTATGTGTACAAGAAGATTTTATAGATTAATCTATTTTTGGGGGTATTGCAGATAATCAACCTGTTTCTTCCCTCAGCAAAACATTAAACGCGTTTTTCTCGAAACTGCTCTTTTTGATACGACCCAGATTTCTCATTTCATACTAGATTGATTTATTTGAAATTTTCACAGAGTTTTCTTTATAGACTTTTCTTAGTATGAACTACGTTTATGCCTAAATTCCGAAATAAACTATTTTTAAAAAATTTAACAATATTTTTTAATAATATTTCTAATAAATTTGATAAAAAATATTGTTTTTCCTGGCAGTTGCTACTTTGTGAAATAGTTTATTCATCTTGTACGTTGTTTATAGGATGATCATATCATTCGTAATTAATAATACATTGATATTTTGTCTTCAGGCAAAAATGAGTATAAAACAAGTGCCAATTTTTTGAGATCCGCCACTTTATCCCCTTCTAGAATTAAAAATTTACGCCTATATACCAGAATACCCCTTGAAAACGCGTATAAGATCTTTTATGAAAAGATCCTCCATCGTTATCTCAGGTTGTTGGATTATAATTTTACCTTTGTAACTGTCGTCTGTAAGAAACACTGATTTAGTATAAAACATCTGGTGTGACCATCGATGTAAAATTATAAGATTTTATTTCACATAACTGTAAGGTTAAATCTGGTTAATCCTGAAAATTGGGAACAATCTCGCCCAGGTTCGACAGCCCATATAATTGGGTTGTAAAATATTCACCTTTGGGCCTGGAATTTATAAAAAAAATTTAGTCTAGTATAAGCACTCAGAGAAACAGGATGTAATTTTAAATTAGTTATATAAACCTGACGTAAAAATATAAAAGGACTTTCATTTTCTATGAAATAATAATTGTGGACCATTCGGTGGTCATCAAAATTACTGTCGACTAAAGATGCAACAATCAGTCGACGTTATGTAAATTGCTCCAAGTATGATATTTTCATTTGTTGCTAGTTTTTATTATAAGGCACTTGATTAAAATTTGCATATATTCATTGGTTATTCATTATACAAGTAACTACGAGGACTTCAATTATAGAAGTGAAAAGAAGAGTAGACTCTGCATTACCCCATCTACAGGGTATCAACTTTTTGGTACAAAAGTTCGATGCCACGAAAATTGCTATATAATAATATAAATATAATAATGTGAAAATATGTCCAAACGCCTTAAGGTGTTAGTTTATTAGCAAAGTCATGCACTGATTTTCTTTAGAACTTCTTTATGTTTCATGAAATGTAGACAATTTTAGATTGTTTTAATAGTTGCTGATGGGAAAAATATTTAATTATTTTATTAACATTTTTATATTCCTTTTGCAGCAAGCATATTTGAAATAACGAATCTTAAGGAGCACATGTAGGGTGAATTTTTTAAAAAGTCGAATTTTGAATTTTTTCATATTTTGATAGGTTATATCTTTGGAAATAACATAGTAAAGTTTTAAACCGACATCTTAAATAGTTTTTGAGTTACAGCTATTTATAAGAGTATATATATAGTATATAGGATAACGATCATTTTATATTCAAACGCGTATTTTCTCGAAACAGCCTTTTTCGAATTTGCTGGAGTGATTATTCGGAGACAAATGACCCAATTGCTATCATATTTTTTATTTGCATCTCCTATTTATAATTCTCCATACGATGATCTTCCAGTTTTTTGATCTGATCAAAAATCGAATTTTGGCATGCTAAAAATGTTGGTAAAAATCAAACTTTTTTTCAACATGCCGCTATTCTATCAATTTTTAATTTTTTTGTTCACCCGAGGATCGTCGTAGAGACAATATGTTTCAGTTTAACAAGATTTTTTTTAATGTTTTATCAACGGAGAAGAATGCAATCACTCCAGCAGTGGAGGACCTTTCTTTTGTGGCGCCGCCGGAGATTACGTGTCATTTCCAAAATATTTAATATTTTACTTCAAAAATTTCACTATGTTTTCTTACATGTATAAATGTACCCTCAAAGTTTTAAATAGTTGAATTCACTAGTTTTTTTTTTTTCATTTTAATCCCCAAATATGATCTTTTTTTAGGTTGTCACACTAAATGTGCCCCTTAATGCAATGTGAATTTTGTTAATCATTCTATTTACTTCATTTAAAAGTATAATCTAAAACAAAACCGATATATAATTTTAAAAACTCAATTTTCAATTTTATCTGTCCCATGAATTCATATTGAAAAAGTATGATACCATACCTCCCAAGTGGCGTTCAATTCCTGCCGTACTAATAAATTCCCCTAGCTCGCAAAATGATCTCTTATTTAATGAAAAAATGCTTAATCAACATTTAACGCAGCCGAAAACCACGTTTTCTACGCAGATTACGCGCAATACAAATAAATCAAGTTGAAAAATCATCGGAGAGAGAGACACCCCCCACACCACCCACATCACCCACCCACCACAAACAACGAACAGTTGAGTTTGCAATATAGCAAGCAAGGGGACGTTTTCTTGCCAACGCAAAATAAATACCAATTTTCTTTTTAATTATAAAATCACCCGAAAAAAGTTTGTATTTTTCAAGAGACCAAAGTATCACTGCCTTTAAAAATGGCACGATACGATGCGCTGAATAAGCAAACGCTTCTACTCGGCTTTTTATTTTTTTTTTGCGGACTTGGGAAAATATTCTAAAAAGTCGAAGAGCGAAGGAAAAAAATATTCAATTATTGGCTGTTTTTTATAAGTGGAAATATATACAATATGATATAATTTATAGGCAGAATAAATTATTATATTTAATAATTCAATTGTTCAATTGAATAATGTTTATTAGTAATATGGTAACACTTATGATGCACACATTTATTAGTGACAACCATTATACACATTTATATAATAACAAACTATTAATTAAATATTTATAATAGCATCAAAAATATTTATAATATTTGAAAACAATAATGTAATTAAAGTTATACTTCAATTGTGAAATCATCGGTTTGTCATTGTAATTAGCATTTAGGACATGGATCTTCATTAAAGAAATGAAGTAATTGCTGATTAATATCTATAAAATTCGATCACACAGTAGATTATGTAAAACAACGCCTAAAGAAATATTGTTTTCACAATTTTTCTCATCATGTAATAATTGTATTTGAAAAACTTCATGTAATTTAATTTTTTTTATATTCTCATCTAAACTCAACAGTAATTGTTGTGATTAGTTCTTAAATAAGTTTTCAAAATATTACCCATTGGTAGTATTTCAAGTTAGTCTAATAAATATAAATATGTGACAATAATTGCAAGCAAATAATAAATATAAATATGTGAAAATAATTACAAGCACTATACTAAACATATAACTATACTAAGTGTAATGGATCTAATCTTCTTAGTCTCTTGACAGTGTTCGCAGAAAGTAGGTCCTTTGCTAGTTAATTTGGATGGTTCTCCAATCTTGACTTATATTTCGCAGCAAATCTACTAATTTTTTTCGCTATTGTTTGTATGCTGCAGTCCTGATGAACAAGCCAATTAGGTACATACCTGGGAGCCTCCAGTATTTTTTTGAGGATCTTGTTCTGAGCTCTCTGTAAGATGTTTATATTAGATCGACTAGAACTACCCAAGAGAGAAAGGCCGTAAGTCCAGATTGGTTTTAAGACGACTTTCTATACAAGAAGCTTATTGTAGGTGGATAGTTTGGATTAACATACATTCATTGACTGTTTGTATTTTTTTTTTAATTTTGCTGGCAAAAATCTGTATTGCCTAAAATATTCCATTTTAATATGTTCAAAGATTTATAGAAGCTATGAATAATATAGTGAAATGATATAAGTGTGGTGGTAGTATGGTTCGGGTATGGGTTGGAGGTCCTTTTGTTGTAAGATCCACAGTCCGGGATATTGGTTACTGTAGTAGCTTCTTTATGCAATATGGTAATAATGTCCGTCCTTTCCTGATGCCTTGGGTCGAGCAGTAGGAATAATGTTTAATCGACTGGTTTGATGAGAGTTCTCTTCAGACTAATGGGTCCTTTCAATAAGGTATTCGCTAGAAGAGACAAACTTCTGGTTCCAATAAAAATCCACTTGTAATGTTTTACACTGTATTTATTGCTTTACTTCACAGACATAATCTCCACTTAGATTATCTAAGACTACTCTAAATACATCATCACTCGGCTAGAATCTTGACTAAGACATCACTGGTTAATACAAATAATTCTGACTCTATATATTATGCATTGTACGTGTCAATTCTAGGAATGGCGTCTTCCGCGTTCATGTAAAGAATTTGGACTTTGATCAACATTGAACAGTGAATTCATATTTTTATTAAAAGCACGTATGATCATGCTATTACAGAACACGCCACCCCTAAAGAATATTGTTAGTCCTCTAACAATTGAAAAGAAAAAAAAACAAAGAAATTACAATTTATTTGGGATTCCTCCCCTCTAAAACAATTTATCGTCCTCGATAAATGAAAAATAGTAATCTATGGTACAATTGATTATAGCAAAAGAGAGAAAAATTTGAAAATTTGCAAAATATGAAAAAGTAAAAGTATAAAATTTTGTAGTATGTCTGCAATATAGTAATTAGATAACAATTCTGATGATAATATGAATAAAAAAATTAACATCAACTCTTTTTTTTTTTTTTTTTAAAAAAAAATCTAATATTGTTGTAACATTTTGCTGCATATTGTGATTTTTAATAATTCATTAAAATTATTTTGATTTAGCTTCAGCAGTTTGTTTAATTTCAAAAGTAGGATTTTGATAATACAGCAAAATATTACAAACAATAATTAGTTACATTATTCTTATTGGATATAGTATGCAATGATGCAATCTAATACCATATGAATTCGCATAGTTGTATAACTTGTGTGACTGCTTTAAAATGATTAGTAGACAAAAGCGAAGTTGTGACCTATTTGATTTATATACATCAATAAAACTTCTAAAAATTTCTGTGATAAAATTAATTATTTGATACATTATCACTATCATTAATTGGTCTATTTGCATAAGAATATTAACAAGGTGCAAGATCTCTCTTTCTTTTCACAAATTTAATGTAATAAATTGTTTAATTTTGTATGATAATTTATTTATTTGATTCGAATTTAAAATATGATCAAAATACTCTGTCAGATTCAGTTCAATATTTTTAATAGGATGTTTAAAAATCGCGCGATTATAACTGAATTCTAACTATATGAGAATCCTACATCAATCTTCGAAAATTTAAAAAAAATAGCTTGCACACTTGTTGCCATTCTGATGCATTACATCTAGATTGAAATGGAAGATAGTGATAATTCGTCTTGTAATCTAAATTCGTCTTGTAATCTATTTTGTGTTGTCACATACTTCTACATTAATACATTTCTGTAGGCCCTCTTGATTTTAACTTTTATTTTCAAATTTTTATTTTGAACATTCTAAATATACAATATAAAAATATTAAATTGAAATTATCATGTTTAGAATGTCAATATTAATAAAAAATTGAGTGGCCTTTCAATTTCTGAATATTTGATACAGATATATTATTATATATATTTTTTCTATATTTTGTTTCCATTTGAATTATTGATACTACTCATCAAAATTACTTTTGTTATAGGTGAATAAATAATTAAAGCTTTGAACACTCGAAATTCATAATTAGTTATTATCAAAAAAAATAAAAATGCAACTATAAAAACATTAATATGTCAAATGAAATAAATAGATTACGATAAAATTATTCAAAATCAAAATTAAAATATTAAATTAATGAAATTTTAATTGAATAAAATATGTCGCCAATTAATACTTAAAAAATTAAATAATAATAAAATAAAATTTTGTAAAATACATCAAGATTCATAAATTAACAAAGTTAAGACATCATAAGCAAATTTGTATTGCGTGCCTTGTCAGGGTTTGAATCCGAATGTTAGGTGATATTTCTTTACTCAAATTTCAAAATAGAAATATGATAGAGCTTGTTATGCTATTTAAGCAAATAATAGAAAACAAATTTACTCAATCGCTTACTAATTTTCAAAATAAAATTTATTATATTTGTAGAGAAAATTTAGGAAATATTTTTCGTTCAATATAGCACCAACGAATTGAATTGAATTTAAAATGAAATCATTTAGTATCAATAATTCAAACATGGACTTTTTCTGTATTCCTATTTTTTTTCAATTTATAATTCTGTTCCATGGGGATAGTTACATTGCTATTATTGACATTAATTTAAATTTATCCCCTTCATTTCTGTAACATTTTGTGGTTAGGGCAGTTGATTAAATTTAATTATTATTGAAATTTGCGTTTTCAAGTTCAATTATTTTCACACCAAACTTCAAAGTTCTTTTTAATGCAATATTCAAGATTAAAATTTCATTCTTATGTAATATTTTTAAAATTATTTCTAAATTCAACATTTGGAAATTATTCTCATGCAAGATTTAATCGATAAAATCAACGAGCGTGTTTTGGCCCTGAAATGAAAATAACGAAATAAATTTATTTGAAAGATTTTATTGACTCGTTCCAGCGGATTCATGAGTCTCTTATAAGTCATCAAAATTACGTCAAATATATTTAAGATCTCGCGGTTTTCACTAACCTTACGAGTCTCCATTCGGGTTTTTCCTACCCTGATTAATTATTTATTTGTCAGATACCTATTGTTTCTTTTGAACAATTTAATATTAGGCTATCTGATATGAAGGATTGGCACTATCGCCTGAAAAGTGGCACAATGGCTACACTAAATCCTTTAGGCATTTCGCCTTTATACTGGCATTTAAAGCCACATTAAAAATCGCGACGTTATAAAAAGATCAACAGATGTAAATTTACTCTTGATAGGATACTCAAAGTCATTAACTAGAGTCACTAACTTTTCAATATTACTTTCTGAGTCTTTTATATTATTACTTGATGACTTTGTTACTAATCTTTACAATTATTTTACTTTGAAATATTTCTGTTATGAAATTCGGACCTGGCAATGCTCGTAATTGTTTTTGTTAAAAAATGCTTAGCTAACAATATTTGCTTGAACTTAACCTTGACGTGTGATATGTGAAGTCAACAAAATAATAGTGGTGTGAACAATAATCGAACTGCCCGTTGTTACAAAAATGTTACCCAAGTACAACCAAAATCCTAATACTTAAAAAAAAAATCAAATTGACAAAATAATATTTATAAATTATATTATAATTGACAAATAAAATCTTTAAAAAAAAATGAAGACTATGATGTTCTGGTCTGGTGTTCAGGATTGGTTTTTCTTACTTGGGGAGTGAGCCTTAGTCAAGAAGTCTGCGTCGATGTGCGTAGATCTGTCTGCGCAGTTTATCTCGGTAATGCTGCCACCTTTGGTGCCTTTAGTTCCTCGTGCTAGTCCTGGTCTTGCTGCTTGCTGGATACTCCGTTTTAGTTTAATTACTCTGCAGCCTCTGGTTGCGAAGAAAACCGGATCCAGATTTCACCAAGCACAATTCACAAAACTAACACTTCACTACAAGGAAATCCACCGCTTGACACCATGAAATGATATAATGGTGTTGGTAGTATGGTTCGGGTATGGGTTGGAGGTCTTTTTGTTGTAAGATCCACAGTCCTGGATATTGGTTACTGTAGTAGCTTCTTTATGCGATATGGTAATAATGTCCGTCCAACCTTTCCTGATGCCTTGGGTCGAGCAGTAGGAATAATATTTGATCGACTGGTTTGATGCGAGTTCTCTTCAGATTAATGGGTCCTTTCAATAAGGTATTCGCTGGAAGAGACAAACTTCTGGTTCCAATAAAAATCCACTTATAATGTTTTACACTGTATTTATTGCTTTACTTCACAGACATAATCTCCACTTAGATTATTTAAGACTACTCTAAGACATTATGGCCAGACTTTTGGCTAAGACATCACTCCTAAACTCTTGTCTAAGACATCACTAGCTAGAATCTTGACTAAGACTTCACTACAAGGAAATCCCACCGCTGCCACCATGAAATGATATAAGTGTGGTGGTAGTATGGTTCGGGTATGGGTTGGAGGTCCTTTTGTTGTAAGATCCACAGTCCGGGATATTGGTTACTGTAGTAGCTTCTTTATGCGATATGGTAATAATGTCCGTCCAACCTTTCCTGATGCCTTGGGTCGAGCAGTAGGAATAATGTTTAATCGACTGGTTTGATGAGAGTTCTCTTCAGACTAATGGGTCCTTTCAATAAGGTATTCGCTAGAAGAGACAAACTTCTGGTTCCAATAAAAATCCACTTGTAATGTTTTACACTGTATTTATTGCTTTACTTCACAGACATAATCTCCACTTAGATTATCTAAGACTACTCTAAATACATCATCACTCGGCTAGAATCTTGACTAAGACATCACTGGTTAATACAAATAATTCTGACTCTATATATTATGCGTATTATTGTACGTGTCAATTCTAGGAATGGCGTCTTCCGCGTTCATGTAAAGAATTTGGACTTTGATCAACATTGAACAGTGAATTCATATTTTTATTAAAAGCACGTATGATCATGCTATTACAGAACAATAGATATTATTTCAATAAACTTACGGCACAAATATCTCGACAGCAAAATAAAGGAAGTTAGGTTTATCTGGACTAGAGTTTAGTGGCACTATTCTAAAGAATATTTTTAATCACACTATATTTATTATTTATATGTTGATAAATTTTTAATTAAGATTCACTTGGTACATGCACATCAATAAAATTGAAGTTGATTCTGGAGATGTCTTGGATATGCATCTCAATGTGATTCATATGTATAATGTAAAAAGTCTTCTTTGAAAACAAAGGTCAAATAATTATTTAATTCATTAGATTGCATTTATAACATTGGCAGATTTTTGGTTCCAATTAACATTTTTTATAATATAAACATAACATTCAATCAGGTAATATAAACATCGGGCAGCAAATGAATTCAACTACACACACTTGAATTTTTTTGAATTTATCGACTACGACAGCTTTTCTTTTTTAAATTCTTACTTTTACATATTATTGTAGTGTTCGCATTTTATAACAGACTTTTTTAATTAAATTGTCCAGCTCTGTCTTTTAACTAACATAGAATAAAAAACAATTAAAGTGCGACTCGAGATCTGGTGTCCGCAATTTAAATTACGACGTACGAATTTAAACTACTATACAACTAAAAGAGCAGTAGTGGAAAATAATAATGACTTCTGTTTGCAGAATACAAAATGCACGCTTTCGAGTATTAAATACTAGTAAATGAATAAAATAAAATTGGCATTTATTTATCTTTAAAACTACTGTTCAATATCCAAAGAAGCGCTTCATCTACAAATAAAAATTTTAAAATAATGAAAAAAACAAAATTTCCACTATTTTGTTATCGAGTTTCAACTCGATAGAGTAATCTTCTGAGGTTTGTTTTTTAAGTTTTGCAAGGGAGTCAGAAACCTGGCGAAAATAGCGTCGTTCCCAGTGTACAAACTGACTCAGCATATTCTTTTTCCCGATTTTTTCCAAAGTCATTTGAGAGTTGTTGCAGATTGATATTTATGTGCAGATACACGAATGCCTATATGTGAATGAAAACTGAATGTTATGTAGCAAAAGTGTGCGGGATTCTCGGCACGTCAGCAAAAATTTGAAACGTGCTCTCTTATATCTCATGGGTATTTTGCAGGGGTTGCAAACCAAAAAGGCACAAAGAGAGGTTGATATCACGGTACACGTACACAGAGTGATAATGCTTTCTTGAGGTATTGAAAGGAATAATATTATTTCTCCATGTTTTAAAGGAAAAAATCGCTTTTCAACGAGATATTTGGAAATGCTACTTTGAAGTTGTGAACCATGTATATACTCGCTAATTATTGAATATTTTTATCAATTCTACATTATATGCATGTAAATAATTATTGTTATGAAATTTGTTTTTAGAAAATTATTGCTATAAAAATATTTCTAATCTTTGTGTATTATCTAGTTTGACTGACAGCTAATAAAAAATTAATATGTAATATGTAATCAGGTCATTTTTATACAAGCTTTCAAATTGAGAATTGGAGACTAGTTCTAAAAGTTTTACCTTTTCAACCAGAAAGTCCAGGCTCGATATCTCAGACATCCTGATATCAAACAGTAGGCATTATTGATTCGAATAAAAAATCGACAACGTTAAATACCTAATAATCAAAATATATCTTTTTGTGTAGTACGAATATATGATCGTAAAAGGTGTTATCAGTTAAGAAATATCAAATATCAAATGAAAAATGAAAAATATTTATAAAGACGTTTTTTTTAAGAATCACACCTTATTCTCTTAATTATATACCTATTACAAAATTTATATATTTTATATATTCAAACATTTGGTTAAAAAAATCAAGTAATATTCCTAATAATTATAATTTATATTTATTTTTAAATTCCCGCGTATAATAATCGCAAAAAAATCGAAAATAAAAATTTTTATATATCTTTACGTTTCAATGGTTTTTGAACATTTTGACATACCTTAGAAAAAATGAATGTATGTGTGTGTGCGGATACAAAATTTCGTCGACGATTTCGGGAACACCGATCAACCGATTTGAATAATTCAGAAATCATTCGATTCGTATTGAGAAGGAGACGTGCTGATTATTTTTTGGCGAAGGCAGGTCTAGCCGCTCCGAAGATGCGGGGCAAAAAGCACCAAAAACGGTAACTCAGTTTTTAAGAGAATGGAGCGTCCGATTTTAATAATTCACAAAACATTTTACTTGTATTGACAAGATGAAGAACTAATTATTATATGATTATAATATAATAATAATAATTATACTATTGAATTAAAATCTATCAAATTATAATGAAACACCGGAACCCACTTCATGTACTGCTCAATATTTGTAAATTTTTTCTTCCAAAAGTTTGAAATTTAATAAAATAATGAAGGTTTGTGTTAGATTTTTCACTAATTATTAAAGAAATAATTATAATTATAGTAAAATATAGTAGTGAAAATATTGATAATTTGAGATAAAAATATAAATTGATAATTATGGAAAGAGATATTGTTTCAAAATTTGATACAAGAAACGAACTGTTACTTGGTATATGATTTTTATATATTTAAAATTATGCTGGCACTATAAAATATTCAAAATTTAGTATTTTCTTATTTATTAAATACAACATTATTTATTATAAATTATTATACGATGAGTTACTAATGAGTCGCAATTTTTTTAATGCGATGTAAAAATACCGCCCGATTTTTCGGCGGTATTTTCACCGGTATTTACCCCAAAAATACCGGTTTTACATAAGCGCTATTTGATACATAATACATTAAAGTTTAAATTTCTCGAAACAAATTCACTTTAAATACCATAATCGCATAAGCTATATCTTCAAGTGATTCTATAGGATAAACAAATGTCAAATATTATCTCAACTCGTCATTAAACTGAATTTATGGATTTAATAAGGGCTACATGTCGTATTACAATAAATAGAATTGGACTGATAGATAATGATGTTTGTTTCATCTTTTGTAAAAATGTAACGGTTTTTTAAGCGATATT
>NW_020537758.1:43383279-43458490 GCF_003426905.1 Ctenocephalides felis
TTTGCTTCGATTGGGAGGAATGGTAATTTGATTTTTAAATCTGAATTGGATAATGAATAACTCATTATACGCTTTAAAATCGGTGTATATTCATATGTATGTAATAAAAAGAGCGAATGACACTAATGAGGAGCAAAGTATAATTAGGAGTAAGAATCAAAGCATTCCAGGTACCCCATGAAGTAATACCTAACGGCGGTTTCCATTGGGACAGAAAGCAATAGATAAACAATTAATTATGCAGCAAAATATTTGAGGTTAAGTGGTTTATAAATATTCTTATGTTTCATAATATTTGAGATCATAAATACTATCACAGATACCGCAAGAATTACTTAATGACATATGCTAACAATAAATATAAGAAACTTTTAATTGGTGTGCGGTCTATCTAAATGTTAATATTTAGAGCTAAATAAATTAAAAAATATCCATGTTAAGGACCACCCTAATATATATATATATATATATATATATATATAATATACCAAACAAGTCTTTTCGTAAACGCCAATGACGAGAAAACTGTATCTGACTATCGGAAAAAACTACTTTTGGAGTATGAGTCTGATATAAAATAAAGGTAATGATCTTGAGCCAGTAATTCCTAGTCCCAGGCCCTAACCTCGTGTAGATTGATACTAAGCAGTATGATACCAGTTTCTTGGATCTCAAGTGAAAAAAGTTTAGGGGGCATTGCTGCAACATACAGACTTAACTATCTAATAAAATCACCACACATAGGAGAAAGATGTTGCTGCTGTTAAAATAAATGGATAAAAAAGTATGGTGCAATATAAATAAGAAATTTCAGATTTGGGAATAGAAATCGTAGTTTGAGGAAGGCTCAAAAATCACTATGTATCAGAAAGGGTGCTACTGAGTTTCATCAGCATAAAATTTATACTAAGTTAAAAATCTTAGTTAAAACCAAGTAAAAAGTATTTTAAATTATATTCAAACTCAATATTGTAATATATGTTTCACCGATATTGGTATTCAATATTTGTGGCATTTTATCAAGAATATATAATTATTGATTTATTTTATTTATATATTTAAATGTATTTTCTGAATATATATTTATTTATTATGACAATTTATCATAAATATCTAATATTAGATTTTCTTGGATTAGGGTCACCAACTTCAGTATTATTTATTTATGACATAATTAATTTTTTAATTAATAATGTCACATAAAACGGTTAAAACATAACGATCTTCAGTTTGAACAGACTCACTAGCTTTCCACAAATGTGGACACTATTATTTTTCTATAGAATCTTTACTTTATAATATATATTACAAGGTAGCATATTCAACACTATAACATATCATGCTGTTATATGTGTTACATTATTCAAATGATAAATCTGTGAATCGTTACTGTGTATATTTAGCAACCAATGAAGCTATCATTAAAATAGACAATAATATAGAGTACATAATTGCTGATAACTTACAAAAAAAATTAAAATTTAATCTAATTCATTTAATGTATTAGTTTCTCAGAGTAAATACTCATTAGATTTTTTCATCATTGAAATTGAATTTTCTACACGGATTTCATTTAAATCGAGATATATTTTACGCTTAGTTGTAAAACACGATTGCTATAAATTTATTCTAATTTATCACCAACATTTGTTGTTGTGTAATAAGATTTTCTTGGGAATCTCTTGGCAAGTGTCGTTTGTCTATGCGCTTTAAGTCTAAGATCGTCGAGTTTTCTTCAAGAGCTGTTAAAGAAGAACATTTAATTAATGATTTTTTTATTTTAATCAGATTCTATTCATTATTTTAATGAAATCGTGGTATTCAAAGATGTTTCAGTAAAGTATTAAATTAAATTGTGAATGTTTTGTAATTAAAATATATATCGTAATCACTTTAGAATAAAACTATATGATAATAGATAACATATTTAATAATTTGACAATTAACATAATTTAAAATTAAAATATAATCATTTAATATTTAGATTAAGTAATGTTTTCTGATGAAATATAATTACTAAATAACACTCTTCATACTCTATCTTGGAATACGTAACTTTTTATCTAAAGTTGGATACTCATTTTACTCAATTTGATTATGATTTGAGACATTTTTCTAGACACATTTTACTAAGTTTCAAATTTAACTTCGTAAAATTTAACAGCTTGTAACTTGATTTTCTCTAATATACATATTTAATATAGAGTAGAGACCCAATATTTTACCGCTAAAAAGATCCAACACCAATATTTAAGTGAAATCATGATTTATTTAACATCAATATTTTAAAGTAGAGGGGAAAAATATACGTAACCAGCCATTGCCTCAAATGAAGGAATGTCGCTATCATAAGATAAATAGCCATGTTTGAAAATCAATTCCAAATTTTATTTAATTGTTGTTAAAAAATGTATAGTTATAATTGAGTTTAATTACCTTGCCATTGGGTAAGTTATAGTACTCGCAAAAAATTGAAAATGAATTTTTTTTTATATCTTCACGTTTGAAAGCTTTCTGCACATTTTGGCATACCTTCGGAAAAATGGATGCATGTATATGTATGTTTGGATACAGTTTTTGGACGTATGAATCAACAGATTTAAATGGTTCAAAAAACATTCGATTTCTACTAATGGAGAGACTTGCAGATTAGTTTTTGGTGAAGACAGGTCGAGCCATTTCAAAGGAATGAGACAAAAAGTGCCAAAAATGGTAATTCAGTTTTTGACTTAATGGTGCGACCGATTTGAATGATTCAAAAAACCATTTACTTGTACTGACGATATGAACATTTGGTTAAATTTCTTGGGAAGGGATACAGTTGAAAAAGTATATAAAAAAATATTTGGCGGTCAAAAATGATTATTAGAAGACATATGTTATTCAAATTCTCAGATATTTTATAAATGAGTACTGATATTTTTACTACTTTTTGGGTTCCGTACCAAGATTTTTACTTTTTAAAGTTCACTTGTACGGTTCAAGCAAATATCAAAATTTTCTTTTTTTTTTTTAAATTCTCAAATATATACAAAGTTTTATACTTTAAATATTAATTTTAAATTTACAATTCAGCTTTAAAATGTATATATGTCGTTATTGTAATCGTAAGGAATATATCCTCAGATGGATTCATTTAGCATCTATTTCTAATGTAAACATTTTGAAGTATATTGAGCGATAAGATCGCCACTGTATATTATATGAACGAATAAATATACATATAGTAATTATAATTATCTCTTAAAAATATTTAAAACAATTGTTATTAATCATTGATCAATATTTATTGTTACTGATGTTTTTTCCCAGAAGTAATTAACTCTGGTACGTGAAGTTCCAGCAATTTGCCTTAAGACACAATACCATGCACCACTAGTTTGTATATAATATTTGAATGCATAATAATACCTAGCTAAGAATAAATAATATCTCGTCACCAGGTCCGACAATATCCGCAAAGAGGTCTTCGTTGATATATTCTTATTTATCCGCGGGTCGAGTTAAACCCGCTCCTGTCATCTCTCTCACTAACCTAGGACAGTAATCCTAAAACATTTCACGATTGTCCCATTTATATTATAGACGAAGCACTGGAAAATATTTTTCTCAATAATACTTACTAGGCAACTACATCTGCAGATGTAGTGGGCATGTCTTCATACTACACTCTATAAAATTAAACCCTTACCCAATTTGTAATCAAAGTTGTACAAATACAAATAACTGAACATAGTAATATTGATAATTAGTTATAGATCAGTTCGTACTTATGAGGTAACTAATTAAAAGATCAATTGACGGGGCAAAGTTTTTTTTAGTTTATTACAATAGCGTGTATTATACAATTTGATTGCTTAGAAGCTAAAATGTCATTCACAAGTAATTAAAATACTTGACAAAATGCCCAACATTTTTATTCATAACTTTACTTTATAGTTGAACACATTACTATATTCAACTTTAATTTTGGAATTACATCAACAACAAGAAATCTCTAAAAAATCCTGTATTTATTACTGATAATTTATTTTCATACATTAGAAAACGTACCAATGAGTGGTTCTCTAAAAACATTATACCTAGGTTAAGTTTCAGATTAATTACTAAATGTCTTTTAATCATAAGACAGATTGTAATTTAAATATGAATAAAAAAAATATTACTGATAACTTTCCTCGTTCAACCGAAACTGATAATTATTACTACCAGGTCTTTAAAACGAAATGAAACATAAAGTTCAACATTCCAACTATGTAAAAATTAATCCTAGTAGCCTTAAATATTTATTTCAATCGATTTTCGAAAGCTTAATTCTGCACATGTTGATGCATCACTATACGAATATTAAATATTTTGGACACGTTATTTATATTTATTGCACAAAATTGTAGTTTTCTATTGTGCAAAAATAACCGTTTGTGGTTTGAATTTTCCAATTAAATTATTTTTAGCTGTCGACGATATATGAATTAAATTATTTGGTAGCATTATGAAATATAAAGGAAACACTGTATAATGAATATTTGAAATATAATATTAATAATGAAAAAAACAAGTATAGATGTGTATTAGAGCGGGTCGATTTGTATGGGTCAAAAAAGTCGCTTAGGCACATTTGATTTAGGATACTAAGTATCAAAGTAATATACTTTGCTGAAGAAACCATAACTGTAATGAATTTTTATGACCCGTGCATTGACCTGAATTTAACATTTATCCATCCAATCATTAAAGAATCTAGGTTGCGTTTAATTAGTTTTTAATAAAACATCCAGACGTTTAGAGTCCCAAATTAATTATTTTTAGTAGATATATTTCAAAATAAATTAATATAATGAATATCTAAAATTCATGAAAAAAATCAACGGAAATAGTACACAACATGACTGTTATGCTGATGTACGAGTAAAATGATATAGATGTACAATTTAAAAATGTACGATTAGGGTTAGTCAAAACCGGTTTTTGAAAACCGTTTTTTTTACGAAAATTATGTAATTTGATTTAATTTGATTTGATTTTTTAGCGGAAAAAATCGGTTTTTACTGCATGAATGGAAAATGACAAATATACTAGATGGAAGCAGTCGTATTAAACTTGGAATCATATGGCTACAGTACGATACTATCATGTAATAAAATACATGAACATTTGCAGATAAATTATTTAAAAAAAACGCAGAAACCATCAGTGAAAAAAAACCTTTAATAAACAGTCGTTTGTCAAATATGCGATTGCAAATATATAATCCAGTGTGCGAACTATTCAATTAGGAACATAAAGTAAATAATACTAAAGCGCGTTGCTCTGTTTTTGGATTGAAATAGTTGAATGCAGATTGTTTATAACCGAACATTTCATTTTATAAAATAAGTAAAAATGTTTAGCATACTATTTTTTAAAAAATACAAACATTACATGATGTCTATTTGTTTTTCATGCAGGATTTCATGGCCTAACAAGTATGCAAGAGGTACAGAAATCAAACATTGAGTCGCCTTGTTCTGATTTGGTACAATATTTTTTAATACAAAATTTTATTTGAATGAGTATTAAATTTTATAAAATAAGTAAAATTATGATCGGTGCTATGTCTATAAAACTAGGCCACAAAGAAAAACGCAAATAGGCGAACGGGTTGTTGGCTGATGAATAAAAAGGCGCGCGTGACGGTTCCAGCGCTCATTCTTCAAGCCGGATTTTCTTATGCAGAATAAATCTTTTGTTTTGCGCATCTTCCGTAAGCCGACGTCACATAAATACCAGGGCTTTGCAACACTGTCGGGACGATCATCATAATTCTCGAGCCGGCGATTTTTTTTATATAAACCGCAACGGGAAAGAATCACTATAAATAATATGAGATTTAGGAAAAATCTTGATTTAATGGGTTCACTTTGACTTTTGACGAATTACAACAACCATGGATCAATTTTACTCTTGACTAAAAGTATAATTTTGATATTCACAAATCGCGTTCAATAGATTTCTTTTTTCTGGACTTTTTTTGGCAAATCAAGTTTATCATTAAAATAGTTATTAGGCAATTTTTTTTATATAAACCGCAACTAGAGGGAAAGAATCATTGTAAATAGTATGAGATTTAGGAAAAATTTTGATTTAATGGGTTCATTTTGACTTTTGACGAATTACAACACCCATTGATAAATTTTACTCTTGACTAGAAATATAGTTGTGATATTCACAAATCGTGTTTAATAAATTTCTTTTTGCTGGAATTTTTTCGGGAAATCAAGTTTATCATTAAAATTGTTATTTGTTAAATATAAAACTTATATGTTTAAATATGTTTACACAAAATAATGTAAACGAAATTATTGTACCAAGTCTGGGAGATAATAAAGCACCATCATTTTTCACCTTTTTAAATTGTCATGTACTCTGCACTATATCTCTAAAAGTCTTATATTGCAATGAATTGACAATCACTATTTCGATCAATATTCTAGTGTATCAAATTATTAATCTTATAATGTTTATTTTATTAACTTCCCGTAGGATAAATTATTGTAATTGTACAAAAATCGAAATTCAAAATTTTTCCATTTCTCGACGTTGAAGGTTTCTGAACATTTTGACATACCTCCGAAAAAATGGATGTGTGTGTATGTATGTATGGATACCATTTTTCGGTCACGTTTTCGAGCGCACGGATCAACCGATTTGAATGGTTCAAAAAACATTCCATTCCTATTGATAGGGAGATTAGTTTTTGGCAAAGGCAGGTCCAGCAGTTACGGAGATACGGAGCAAAGAGCGCAGAAAACAGAAATCAAGTTTTTGGAGCATCCGATTTGAATGAACTAAAAAACATTCAATTAGTAATGATTGGGAGAAGTGGTTATTAGTTTTTAGCAAAGGCAGGCCCAGCCATTTCGAAGATACGGAGCTAAATGTCCAAAAAATGGTAGTTTTTGAGAGAACTAAGCGTCCGATTTAATTGATTCAAAGAACTTTCTGCTTGTCTTAACAAAGTAATTGATTTTGAAAAAAAAATTTGTTTCACCTTTTTTTTTTAATTTTTTGTATATCGAAAATTATTCAGGTTTTATTTTAATTCTGACTATAGTTCTAATATACTTTAAACAAATAATTTCAACTTTGCAATTCAGTTTATATAATTCTTATAAATATTAGACAATTTTATAATAATTTATTTGAAAACATTCAGTATTCTTCGAACATTTCGTTACGGTACGGGAAGTTCCAGCAATTTGCCATAAGGCACGATGCCACCCACCCCGCTAGTTATGTTTTGGTTTCTTGACATATCAATTGCAAATCATTACTACTGTATTGTGCCAATATTTTAGACCAACGTTTGTTGGTCTAAATATTACAGTCCAACGTTTGTTGGACTGTATTGTGCCAATAGACCAACGTTTTGCCATGCAATTCCTGAATCATCAGTAATCGGAGCACTATTTTTTTATAATTATGGAGCTTACTTTCAACAAAACCATTACTTATTGATCACTACCCTACCGCCTTTCTGAACATTTTTTTTTTAAATTAAACTTATTGGAGTCTAAAGTGTTCGTTTTGACTACCAACTCTATCACCATTATAAATACAATACATCTTTATAAATACAATTTGGGTATACAGAGAAAATCTTGTCTTACAATTACAGAATCATTAATACAATAAGTACTAATTTGATATCATTTTATACATTATCTGAATCATTTCTACACGATTGTGGTAATATTTTGGAGAATGCCTTTCCATAACAATAACCGAATCATTACTGCGCTATTGTGGTATTATTTTAAAGCACGTTTTGCTACGCAATTACTAAATCATTACTACACTGAGTACTGAATTTTGGTACTATTTTAGAGAATACGTATCATAACTTAATGAGGCTTGATGTGTCGTATTACAGCGCTAATGTCCCCGTATTAATCGCATGGGACGCGTTTGTCGTTTGTAGGTTGTCGTTTGTTTGGTAGTTCGCATGCATGCATTATCACATCGGCAAGTGTTCGACATTGAACAACAGTCGTTGTCCAGCCAAACAATGTTCTAAGGGACCTCTGCTCCATTCTGCTCCAACCTGCTCCACTCACAATGTTATGCATTGAATACGAGAGTTGCCGCATGAGAACATATTGACCTCGTCACATCTGGGGACAGATTAATAATCTGCGTTTTGCTAATGAGCTTGTAACACCGGATAAGGGCGGATGTACATGGACCATAAACCTTAAATTTTAGTAAAGGATTATACCACTGTTAAGCAAGAGTACAACAAGTTTGCGTTTGAATTTGACCTCTTTGTATTAAGCTGTACTCCATTATGGTTTACTGGGCAGTCCATATTGACTGACAGTTCTTGGGATATTTGACCCATATCTGATGACAGAATAATAATCTGCTTTCCATTAATGAGCTAGCAAATCTTGTATATTGGATGGTGGAAATTACCATGAAGATTGCTTATCATAATGCAAATCTTATATAATTTTAAATGCACGTTTCAAAAATTAAAAAAAAAAACTTCTGTTCCCTTCTACTCCACTTTGGCCTAACAACTACCTTAACATCTGTTAAGGGCTATCTTGTATTCAATATTGCTATGATAATATATTAGCTGGTACATCTGTGGTCATTTGATCCATTACATCAGAGAACAGATTAGTATAGAGTATTACTGATGAAATTGTAACAATGCACAAGGACAGATTTCCATGATCGGGAATTTAATCGTGTCTTTTAGTTATTGGACGCTGGTAATGATTGAGTTCATGTATATATTTCTAAAAACCTCCAATTTCACTTTGGTCCACTTTGCTTCAAGTTTTCGCACAAGTCGTATACTATATCTAAGGACAATTTATTGGACATTGGAGATTGTAAATAATCTGTGATTAGCTAATAAGTTAGCAAAGGTTGAAGTGGGATGAAAGAAGAATTTGAACATTTAAGATAATAGATGGTGTTAAGGATGGGGTTTGATTAGTCCCTTTCGGAATAGTTTATTGTGCTTCGATTCAATAGGTACTCCGAGGACTTTGTAAAATTGAGTATATTAAGGAAAAAATTGAGGTTATCTGCTTGAAAGTCGGCCCAGACGGATGGCTGCTTGAAGTCTGGAATTCTCTGATCGCCCTAGGTATTTGGTGCTGAGGAAGGAATTGACTTCAAAAGCACAATAAGGACTGGTTGCATTTATTGAAAAGATTCATTCACATGAATAACAGATAATACTCGGAAAATATATCAAACTCGCACGTAAAAACAAGTGAACAACGTAAATGAATAAACAAAAGGACTCATAAACGCTCATGATTAGCATTTATATACAAATCTTTTTCTTTGGGAATTGCCAGAGATTTAGTAATGTCCGATTCTCACAATTACGCGTGTCATCTAACGTCATTTTTACGCAAACAGATGACGCTTATTAGTTGATGAGATGAACTTGATACTCATATTATAAAACTGCGATTACTCATTAGAATCAAATATAAATGCTAGTTTGTGTATTAAAAAAATGTTTTACTCTTTATTCTACTTTGATCAAAATTGATTTACTATCTCTGTCGATTACCTGTTACTGCATGAGAACATATTGACCCTATAACATCATGGAACAGACTAATAATCTTAGTTTTGATAACCAGCTTGCAACCGAGCCATCGGATAAGAGCAAATTTGCATAGACAGAGTTGTGATCATAAACTTAAGTTACTGGTTGGTGCATATTATATGAAAATTAGGTAAAACTTGACGAGTTTATATTGAGCATACGCTTAAGCTGTAGAATAAACTATTATGTTGCTAAGTCCATATTTCAGAAAGTTAGAATAAAATTTACTCCACCACTGTTGCCCCATGAAGTTTCATACACAATAATACAATAAGAAATTAACAAAACAATTAATAATACGCATTTTAATGATGATCATATCTGATATATGATCTGATGATTTCGTAGGCATCATTTTGATTATAATGTGCATAATCCTGAATATAGGATATAATTTCATATTTTCTGGTGACAAGGGTGATAATCAAAAACTTTTTTCAAGTATATTTCAAAATAACAGACTCAAAAATATATTTTACTCTACAACAACTCACCCTCACCTCACCTACGAGAAGTTAATAATTAATTCATATTGCCATGTTAACCTAGCCTTATGCTGCTACGTTGCGTTTTGAAACAATGCATACATTATGGGTAACGCGACGTTGTTATTACGTTTGTTAAATTGGATATCCGGAACTGCCGAGTAATGTTACCAAGTTTGGCCATGGCCATTATCAAAATTAATTGCTGAGATTGATTGTTATTAATACCCACTAAAGATAATCTCGAAAGGGATTTATTATATGAAAAGGTTCATTTGTATGGATCAAGGATTCCACATGGTATCAATTACATTGATTTAATCCACAGTATAGAGATAAATCTGTGATAATCTACATTTAATCAACAAACTAGTTTTTTAAATGTTACAATGGCAGAGAACCAATAAATACAGAAATATATTTTTTTTTGCCAATAAATTCATTTTTGCTCTACCATGAAAATATTTTTTATGAAATTTCAAAATGACTTTTATTGATGCCTTCAATAGATATTGCATTCATTGGTTTCCCTGAACGAGTAATTGTGTTTTAGGACTTACTCTTTATACAACAAAAATTGCGTTTTTTGATTGGATCGAATGGGAGCTCTTAAAGGAGTCACATACCAAAAAAAATTGTTGCAATTTTATTGCTGATATAAATTCAGATTCGATTCAAACCTTGAGAGCATATTATATATTATTCATATTCATTATTAATTAATAAACTTATTTGTTTACAATTAAGTTTCTATAAGTCTATCATTTCATCATTTTCCAATTTTTCAATCACTTCAGTACATTTTTTTAAGGTTGGGCTTACAAAGTCAACCAATTTTGAAAAATTTAAAATCATAGTTCAATAAACAGTCTTAATTATATTAATCTTGTGATAATAGTGGTATTTTTCTAAATGTAATCTTAGAAATGTTAGTCACGGTTACGATTACAATGTTGAAATTAACAAAAGTAGTGAAAATTAACAATAATAACCGAAATATGGTCATCATTTCACAAAAGCTCTAGGTTGCACTTAAAAGCTCATAATTTCCAAACAACGTGAGGATTTGTATATAATTTTTTAGCCTGGATTTTTACCCCGTTTTGGCTGACGTCATGATTTGGGACATATATATATATATATATATATATATATATATGTCATAGCAGCGAATAAGTGGTTAAGTCCATTTTCACGATTTTGCAAAGCTTGACTTAAAAGTTCTATTACTCGTATAATATTGCGAATTTGAAATTAAATTTCATATAAAGTGCTTCATTAACTTCTGTTCCTAATTAATAGTTTTTTCATTTAATAACTAATATCTGAGAAATAGTTAATATCGCTATTTGAACTTTTTCCGAAATTTGACTTAACCCAGTGGTTTCCAATCTATCCTGCACCGCGCCCCCTGCTCTAATAAAAAAATGTATATATATATATATATGATTTAGTAGTTAATTTTGATGTTGAAATATATGAGTGAGTTCTTGAGGGCGATACATCAAACAAAGAAAAGCCAAAGATTTATAAAATAATCTTTATTTCCAAACGTTTCGACATTCAATTTAATGTCATCATCAGTGGATCTAAAAACAGTATGAAAATTAGCATATCTAGGTAATTATAATATATGTGGATTGGTAAAGTAACTATACAATAAGAGAAAAATTAACAAACAGCAACACTTAACAACAAACCAAATATAAAAGATAGGAAAGGTAGTAGAGACTAGAATTAAATAAATAATTAAAAAGTATAGGCAAAAATATTTAAGTACACTCATATAAACCTACGCATATATACATATATATACATACACATATACACACATATACATATATATATATACATATATATATATATATATATATATATACATGTATATATCCATATACACACACATACAAACATATAATACACATATACATATACAGATACAACAATATATACCTATATATGTACACATATACATGTAAGACTATACACATATAAATATACGTATATACATATATGCAACGTGCAAGCATATTCACAACGACGTACATGTACATGTATGAACCATACATATACTCATACCTATCTATGTAACTATAGCTATACACGTATACACATACATATACGCATAAACATGTATATACACATATATACACACACATATATATACATATATATACATACATATATATACATATACACACAATATATATATATACATATGTACATAAATGCTCACAAATATATATATATATATATACACATACATATATATACATATATATATATATATATATATATATACACATACATACATGCATATATACGTATATATAACTACATGTATACACATATACATATGCACATACATACAAACATACATGTAAATAAGTAATATACATATATATACATACATACATACAAATACATATATATATATATATATATATATATATACATATAATATATAAACATACAATATATGTAAACTCGTATATATGTAAAGCAAACAAATTATTTATGAAGATGGATAAAACATATAAAATACAAGTGGACTTACATTACGTTGGTTAGTTACATATAGAGAAGTGTACACAGCACTAGAGATTTGGCACTAACATTTATACAACTAACTTGTCAGCACTATGCATTTTTTATATAATTTTTTTGTATGATGTAAACAGAAAAATGATAGTTTTATTGAACAAAAATGTAAGTAGAATTATGTAATTTCTGCCACGACTTCTGTACTTTGCTAGTACCGAGGCATATATAAAAGTCACCACATGTTTTGAGAGATTTTTAAGGGTCATTCCAGGATTGTTATGGGCGGGTAGGTAGAAAATAGTCGGAAGTTGAAACTAGTAATGTTAGCCTAGGTTTGTATGGTTAGAATTAGGAGAAAAAAATTGGAAATGTTATTTAGTATTACTAAGTAGTTATAATAATAACTCAAAAATCTAAAATAAAAAATTTTTTTAAGGTTTATTCAAAATTTGCTATGTATGGGTAGGTAAAGCTCGGGTATCAAGGCCGAAGTTAAACTAGGAAGTGTTGGCAAGGTTAGTAAGGTCACTTAGTTTTGTTCAGAGGAGATAAATTTGGAAACATTATTTAGTATTACTTGGTAGTTATCGCAGAGTAAGGAGGAATCCGATCTTTTATTCACCACGTGGTCACATATTGATATGAAACAAGATTCTGCAAAACGTCTCTGAATGGTGTTCCGTTCATGGTAGAGAATACTGGCATTATAAAAGTTAAAGGAGTGTTTGAAATTTTTTATGTGTTCTGTTATCATAGTTTGGTTTTGGTTGGGGTTTTTCGAATTATTGTCGTGTTGTTTGAGTCTTTTTATTAAATTTTGTCCGGTTTCACCTATGTAAGTAGAAGGGCAATCATTGCAATTTATTTTGTAGACAATGTTGGAAGGTTTTGTAGTATAGAACGTACTTCCAACATTGTCTACAAAATAAATTGCAATGATTGCCCTTCTACTTACATAGGTGAAACCGGACAAAATTTAATAAAAAGACTCAAACAACACGACAATAATTCGAAAAACCCCAACCAAAACCAAACTATGATAACAGAACACATAAAAAATTTCAAACACTCCTTTAACTTTTATAATGCCAGTATTCTCTACCATGAACGGAACACCATTCAGAGACGTTTTGCAGAATCTTGTTTCATATCAATATGTGACCACGTGGTGAATAAAAGATCGGATTCCTCCTTACTCTGCGATAACTACCAAGTAATACTAAATAATGTTTCCAAATTTATCTCCTCTGAACAAAACTAAGTGACCTTACTAACCTTGCCAACACTTCCTAGTTTAACTTCGGCCTTGATACCCGAGCTTTACCTACCCATACATAGCAAATTTTGAATAAACCTTAAAAAAATTTTTTATTTTAGATTTTTGAGTTATTATTATAACTACTTAGTAATACTAAATAACATTTCCAATTTTTTTCTCCTAATTCTAACCATACAAACCTAGGCTAACATTACTAGTTTCAACTTCCGACTATTTTCTACCTACCCGCCCATAACAATCCTGGAATGACCCTTAAAAATCTCTCAAAACATGTGGTGACTTTTATATATGCCTCGGTACTAGCAAAGTACAGAAGTCGTGGCAGAAATTACATAATTCTACTTACATTTTTGTTCAATAAAACTATCATTTTTCTGTTTACATCATACAAAAAAATTATATAAAAAATGCATAGTGCTGACAAGTTAGTTGTATAAATGTTAGTGCCAAATCTCTAGTGCTGTGTACACTTCTCTATATGTAACTAACCAACGTAATGTAAGTCCACTTGTATTTTATATGTTTTATCCATCTTCATAAATAATTTGTTTGCTTTACATATATACGAGTTTACATATATTGTATGTTTATATATTTATATGTATATATATATATATATATATGTATTTGTATGTATGTATGTATATATATGTATATTACTTATTTACATGTATGTTTGTATGTATGTGCATATGTATATGTGTATACATGTAGTTATATATACGTATATATGCATGTATGTATGTGTATATATATATATATATATATATATGTATATATGTATGTGTATATATATATATATATATATATATATATTTGTGAGCATTTATGTACATATGTATATATATATATGTATTGTGTGTATATGTATATATATGTATGTATATATATGTATATATATGTGTGTGTATATATGTGTATATACATGTTTATGCGTATATGTATGTGTATACGTGTATAGCTATAGTTACATAGATAGGTATGAGTATATGTATGGTTCATACATGTACATGTACGTCGTTGTGAATATGCTTGCACGTTGCATATATGTATATACGTATATTTATATGTGTATAGTCTTACATGTATATGTGTACATATATAGGTATATATTGTTGTATCTGTATATGTATATGTGTATTATATGTTTGTATGTGTGTGTATATGGATATATACATGTATATATATATATATATATATATATATATATATATGTATATATATATATGTATATGTGTGTATATGTGTATGTATATATATGTATATATGCGTAGGTTTATATGAGTGTACTTAAATATTTTTGCCTATACTTTTTAATTATTTATTTAATTCTAGTCTCTACTACCTTTCCTATCTTTTATATTTGGTTTGTTGTTAAGTGTTGCTGTTTGTTAATTTTTCTCTTATTGTATAGTTACTTTACCAATCCACATATATTATAATTACCTAGATATGCTAATTTTCATACTGTTTTTAGATCCACTGATGATGACATTAAATTGAATGTCGAAACGTTTGGAAATAAAGATTATTTTATAAATCTTTGGCTTTTCTTTGTTTGATGTATCGCCCTCAAGAACTCACTCATATATATATATATATATATATTGCAACATTTTAATTTTATAAATAATCAACTGAAATTATCAGACTACAAATTAATATGCAATATTATGTAAAAATATGCAAAAAAACTAAT
This sequence comes from Ctenocephalides felis, assembly GCF_003426905.1. Taxonomy (NCBI): domain Eukaryota; kingdom Metazoa; phylum Arthropoda; class Insecta; order Siphonaptera; family Pulicidae; genus Ctenocephalides; species Ctenocephalides felis. The sequence goes on from NW_020537758.1 coordinate 43,398,906, forward strand.
TATTTTTCGCTTATTTTTTAATATCATTTCAAAAATGTTGGGTTATTTTCGATAATTGTATTTTGGAACCAGATGTACGCGCCCTACAGGGTTGAAAACGCTCACTCAACCACTTGTTCACTGGGATGGCTTATTTGATGAGACTCTCTTCTATATATTCAAATTATTTGAACAGCAATCAGACCTTATGCGTTTATAAGGCTATGCGATGAATTGCTTACTGCATACATATGTAGTTTTATTATAGATTACTCAAACAGTCGTCATCTCTATATGATCAATTTGGTTATTACAATATCCGTAATACGGATGACTTATTACAAATGCAGTAAACACCACTTGCACTTGGCAATATATTGCTATCTAAATTTGCAAGTGAACACCAATATTACTACTACTATTTGATATCAGGCTACTCTGATTCAGATCCAGTTATTATAACTCACTTACTAATAAGGGGGCGTCTATTATTCACAGGGGCGAGTTTTTAAGGATTTTTGGAACCCCATTCCCTTGGTGATACAAGGGGTATTCGAAATTATCCCGTTCCTCCTTTTCCACCAAACATCACGTGTATATTTAGTTACGTGATAAGGCTGTAAAATTTATGATTTTTTTTTTGAAAATGTTTTTTCAAAAAAATCAGATAAAAAATAAATATACGTGATATCTTACTATACCCCTCCCTCCCGTGATATCACGTGATACTTCGTGATTTTTTGTCAAACCCGCTCTCCCTAAAATCCTCACTGGACGCCCCCTAATGAAATTATTTTTCTTTGAATATAGTTTGTGGCCTTGATGATATTGTTAAGTAAAAGGTTTGATGAAGTTCGTCTCTGTTGCTGACGATTCCCGTGATAACTTAGCTTATTGTTAATGTGTTTGGATTTATGACAATATACGTCATAATTAACGCATCGTGCAGCCCGAACTTCTATCATAACTCAATGCTACGCGCTCTCATACGCGCATACGCATGGCGGTTTCGCGTTTCACGTCGGAAACTAAACGATATATATAGACCGAATCCGAACCCAGGATGCAGTGCATTGCCTAGTATTTAGCACTTGACTGGAATAATCACATCATGCCGACTGTAGTATTTTCTAGGATACTTCTACTTAACCCAATGGCATGGGTCGCCTTCTACGAAAGAACTCCATATTTGATTTATGTCTTGTTAGAATGTTTTGAAAAGCGATTGAACATTTTTAACCTGACGCAAACATATTTTTATTCTATTTTATCAAGTAACTAGTGGGGTGCATGGCATCGTACCTTAAGGCAAATTGCTGAAACTTTCCGTACCGTAATTAAAAAAAAAATTACACAAAATGTGTACACATTATCAAAATCTCTATAAAATATCTGATAATTTGATGTACATATGTTCAATAACCATTTTTGACCGCCAAATGACATGTTTCACAACGGCTGTTCTGCTTCCAACAAATTTAACCAGTCCTCCATCTCATCAACACAAATGAAATTTTTTTGAATTATTAAAATCGAACGCTCCGTTCTCTTAAAAACTGAGTTACCATTTCGGCACTTTTTCACTGTATCTTCGAAACGGCTAGACCTGCCTTCGCCAAAACCTAATCAGCACGTCTCCCTACCAATACAAATCAAATGTTTTTTGAATTATTTATATCGGTTGATCGGTGCTCTCGAAATCGTCGACGAAAATTTGTATCCGCACACGCACACACACGCACACATACACATACACGCATACATCCATTAATTCTAAGGTGTTCCAAAATATTCAGAAACCTTAAGATACATAAAAATTTTCATTTTCGATTTTTTGCGAATACTATAACTTACCCTACGGGAAGTTAAAAATGTTTATTGCTACTGCTAGTAATCAAATTGTGCAAACTATAGGCGATAGCGATAGCAACTTGTCTGTAGGCCACACTGTGAAGAATTCGAAGTTGCGATATATGGGAAAAAACTAAGGATTTTGATACCTTTATAACGATGTATAATATTTTATGTTTTCTTTACAGAAATATCTAAACCATATAATCACTAGATCACTAGGACCACCCGTTACTAGTTGGATTTACAACTTTTTAAAGCTGGGCAATTCAAAGTCAAGCAATATTAAAAATTTGAAATTATAGTTTAATAATTAGCCTTATTTTTTGCAAACCTGAGAAAATTGTGGTATTTTTGCTGTAGTCCTAGAAATGTTGTTCAAATGTTCAAAAGAACCAAAGTAGTAAAGATTAACCGCAATAACCTAAATATGGTCATAACTTGACTAAAGCTCTAGGTTACACTTGAAAGCTCATAACTTCTGAACAATGCAAGCTTTTAACTTCCCTTAGGTTAAAGGGACCGATTCTGCCGCAATGTTATGATAAGGTCATGTTATGAAGAATTTTTCATAGTAATATAGACAAAAGTTATGCGGTTGGTGTTCAGTCAGGCGAATTTCTCAGGTTTTCTCATACAAAACATAACCTAAAAGCCGCACAAATGTCAAAAAAACGATGTTAGATAAGTGTGTGTTTCTGATTCCTCTTAGATAACATACGAGTGACGTTGCAGTTTATGCTTAAAACGCCGGAATGAACAGCAAATACATAATATTTTGACAGCATTCAGTATGATTCATTCGCATAATGTATGGAGGTCGGAGCGTAACATAGCTATGCCGTAACATTTCTCTGTTATGCGCAGAATCGGTCCATTATGGAGTTTAAGTTACAGCAATCGCAAAAAAATCGAAAACGTAAATTTTTGCATAACATAACGTTTTCAAGGTTTCTGAACATTTTGGCATACTTTAAAAATAATGGATGTATGTGTGTGTGTTTGGATACAATTTTTTGTTCACGATTTCGGGCGCACGAATCAACCGATTTGAATTATTGAAAAAACATTCGATTCCTACTGATGAGGAGACGTGCTGATTAGTTTTTGATCGAGAGAGGTCCAGCCATTTTAAAGATACGAGGCAAAAAAAGCCAAAAACGGTAATTCAATTTTTGAGAGAACGGAGTACCCGATTGGAATGATTCGAAAAACATGTTACTTGTATTGACGGATTGAAGAATTTTTGGTAAGGTAAAAAGTAAAAAAAAAAGATATTTGGCGGTCAAAAATGTCAATTAGACATATGCACATCAAATTATCAGATATTTGATAATTTTTTTAATAATGTGCCCTAATTTTGTTGGGTTCCGTATCAAGATTGATAATTTTTAAAGTCATACGGATCAAGCAAATTTCAAAATTTTCAGATAATTTTTTTTCAAAATTTTCAAAAATATACACAATTTTATATTTCAAATATGAATTTTAAATTTACATTTCAGTTTGAAAATGTATATATGTTCAAATTCGTTCAAATTCTAATCGTAAGAAATACGAGTATATCCTCAGGTGGATTTATTTGGCACCTATTGCTAATGAAAACTTTCTGAAGTGTTTTGAGCGATAGGATATAGCGATTATAATTATCTTTCTGAAAATGTTAACAAATGTTAATAATATATAATTTAATAGATCAAAATTTATTGATTACTGATTGTTTCCCTTCGATTATTTAATTCTGGTACGGAAAGTTCCAGCAATTTGCCTTTAGGCACAATGCCATGCACTAGTGTAATTTGTAATAATGAAAAATATTACTATGTTTGAAAATGGGAAAATAAAACTTTTTAAGATAGCAACTATCCCCGAAAATTAAAATGGGTTCATGGCGACCGAGTGAAATGTGTCAACCGTACTAAAATCACATCTAAAATGTTCTGTAACGTTTTATCTTATATTGAAATGTCATACAATTTGTTGGCATTAATATTTTTGAGTGCTTTATTCTAAAGATATTTTCACAATAAATATATCGTCTAGTAGCTGCTTGTTATTTTATGAAGAAGGCATGCTATTTGTAGGATTGGATCACTTCTAAAATAAAGTATGCTAAAGACATACTATTAACTAACTATATTTTAATTACATACTCATATTTTATTTTTCTAAAATATTTACTACATACACGATTCGCACTAAACATTGTCCAAACTATGTATAAATTTATTTATATACTATATGTGTAAAGTTATAAATAATTATATTACTGAATCTGTTTTTACTTTGCCTATAAAATACCATGCACGTTGCAAAATATTTCTGAGGATTATAATTTTCGAAGCAATGCAAATATTTGCACACGTGTTATTTTCATTTATGCAAACGAAATATATGCAAAGTAATGAACTCTATAATATTTACATTATTTATTCTATTCCGTTTTAAATCTGATTTTATTTACATACCGTATTTATTTTATAGGTACTATATATAAATAAAATCATAACAGCAAAATAAAAATGGCCATATGTTCTAAAATAAAATGTTGAAAAAAAGGAGATATCTCATTCGAGATAAACTCTCTAAAGGCAAAAGGACCAACGGATTGCCTTGAAAAATAATTTATAGATTAATTGACAAAAAATATATGCATGCACCTACATGTAACAAAATAAATTATATAAATAATAAAAGAAAAGTTGCATATTTAGTGTATTTTTGAAAAATATATGGAAATGGTTGGGATGAAGTGTATGTATGAATTTTAATTGAAAGGTAAAATGATTGTTACTAAAATATTATATTTTAGAAATACTGAAGCTTCAGTAAATTTGTCTTATACTTTTTTGTAATCGGATATTGCAAATTTAAAATCATAATTTACATATATCTGCATAAAAATTACAATTCAAATACAAAAGTTTTATAATTTATTATAGATGTTTTATCTGCATATTTATATTTAATCGCTTCTTTCTACCTTCAGAACCATTGACCCAAATTGTGAATATACAAAAACTCATTATATAAACATTTTATACTTCATCGCCTTAAGTTATAACCTATACCACATTGAAACTAGAAAACATATTCAATTTTACTCGAAACGTTAATGCATAAAACATAAGAAGTGTATAAAGTTATGAAAATTTCGAACTTTCGCAATATCATCATGACGAAACATCAAACTTACTGAAAACTTTGAAAGAAGCAACTTTGGCACGTGTATACTGTTCGTGTGCGATAATTATAATTTGTATGAATCATATAGAAGATGTATTCATTATTGTTTATTCCTTAATAGAGACGCTCTAAATTACTTCGAATTTAATCGACATACTTTTAAAACAAAATCAATCAAGAATCCCTGGTGCATTCTGGATAGTTAAAATAAAATATGTTTAAGCCGGTATTCTGGTTCAGAATATTTTGTCCTTTTAGCATATTTGCAATGTGTAATTATTCAAGATTATGTGTACAAGAAGATTTTATAGATTAATCTATTTTTGGGGGTATTGCAGATAATCAACCTGTTTCTTCCCTCAGCAAAACATTAAACGCAGTTTTTCTCGAAACTGCTCTTTTTGATACGACACCCAGATTTCTCATTTCATACTAGATTGATTTATTTGAAATTTTTACAGAGTTTTCTTTATAGACTTTTCTTAGTTTAAATTTAACAATATTTTTTAATAATATTTCTAATAAATTTGATAAAAAATATTGTTTTTCCTGGCAGTTGCTACTTTGTGAAATAGTTTATTCATCTTGTACGTTGTTTATAGGATGATCATATCATTCGTAATTAATAATACATTAATATTTTGTCTTCAGGCAAAAATGAGTATAGAACAAGTGCCAATTTTTTGAGATCCCCCACTTTATCCCCTTCTAGAAATAAAATTTCACGCCTATATACCAGAATAGCCCCTGAAAACGCGTATAAGATCTTTTATGAAAAGATCCTCCATCGATATATCAGGTTGTTAGGTTAAAACTTAACCTTTGTAACTGTCGACTGTAAGAAACACTGATTTAGTATTGGATGATTTTTTAAACCAAAACATCTGGTGTGACCACCGATGTAAAATTATAAAATATTATTTCACATAACTGTCAGGTTAAATCTGGTTAATCCTGAAAATTGGGAACAATCTCGCCCAGGTTCGACAGTCCATATAATTGGGTTGTAAAATGTTCACCTTTGGGCCTGGAATTTATAAAAAAAATTTAGTCTAGTATAAGAACACAGAGAAACAAGATGTATTTTTAAATTAGTTATATAAACCTTTTTTTATTTATATATATATATATATATATATATATATACATTATTTTCATATCTCAGTCGGCAGAGTTGCCTGGTATGAGAGATTATGAAAAAGAGTTTTCATATAATATATACATTTCATTTGACTATAATATCTATTTCATTAATATAATATCTATATATAATGTTATATAATATAAGTTATATCTTTATATATAACTCTTCAGTCTTCTTTGTCTTCAATTTCCTTATAGTGCTTCTTTATTTTTCTTTTAAATTTATCGTCATCATTGGTCATCTTAATTTCGTTTGGCAATTCGTTATATATTTTGCTAGCACTCCATATGACATTTTCTGTGAAATTCTTCTTTCTATTGTGTTCAATGTGACGTAAAAATATAAAAGGACTTTCATTTTTATAAAACAATCATCGTGAACATTTCACATTTCGTCGATCATCCAAATTACAGTCCACTAAAGATGCAACAATCAGTTGACGTTATATAAATTGCTCCAAGTATGATATTTGTATTTGTTGCTAGTTTGTATTATAAGATACTTTTTTTTAAATTTTTAAATATTTATTGCTTATTTATTATACATGTTACTATGAGGACTTCAATTATAGTAGTGAAAAGCAGAGAAAATTCTCTACTGCCCCATCTGCAGGGCAGCCAGCTTTTGGTACAAAAGCTCAATGATATGAAGATTGCTGTATTCAATATAATAATATGAAATTACGTCTGAACGCCCCCTTCCTTAAGGTGCTAGTTTATTAACAAAGTCATGCACTGATTTTTTCAGAGCTCCTTTATGTTTAAAGAAATGCAGATAAAGAGTGGCATGATATAAACAATTTTATATTGCTTTAATAGTTGCTGATAGAAAAAATATTTAATTATTTTCTTAATATTTTATATTTCTTTGCAGCTGGTCTTAATACAATGTGATAACGGGTCTTAATACAATGTGAACTTTGTTAACCATTTTATATAAGTATAATCTAGAACAAAACCTATATAGAATCTTATTAACTAAATTTTCAATTTTGTCCCATGAATTCATATTGAAAAAGTATGATACCATACCTTCCAAGTGGCGTTCAATTCCCGCCGTACTAATAAATTCCCCTAGCTCGCAAAATGATCTCTTATTTAATGAAAAAATGCTTAATCAACATTTAACGCAGCCGAAAACCACGTTTTCTACGCAGATTACGCGCAATACAAATAAATCAAGTTGAAAAATCATCGGAGAGAGAGACACCCCCCACACCACCCACATCACCCACCCACCACAAACAACGAACAGTTGAGTTTGCAATATAGCAAGCAAGGGGACGTTTTCTTGCCAACGCAAAATAAATACCAATTTTCTTTTTAATTATAAAATCACCCGAAAAAAGTTTGTATTTTTCAAGAGACCAAAGTATCACTGCCTTTAAAAATGGCACGATACGATGCGCTGAATAAGCAAACGCTTCTACTCGGCTTTTTATTTTTTTTTGCGGACTTGGGAAAATATTCTAAAAAGTCGAAGAGCGAAAGAAAAAAATATTCAATTAGTGGCTGTTTTTATGAGTATATTGGTAATATATACAATATCATACAATGTATAAGCAAAATAACTTATTTAGATTTGATAATTAAATTAAACAACACCCAGCGGCACATCTAATAGGTTTATATTATAACACATCATAACAAAAATAACAAACAAAAAATCAATCTAATATGTCTAAGGCAAAACAAAATAATTTAGGTTTAACTAGACTAGATTCAATATGTATGATCATATTCTTGCTACTATAAATATGAAAAGTCTGACTATGTTTTGCAAAATATGTTAACTAGCTGGCCAAATTCAGTCTTACTAGGCTAGAGCAAGACTTCTTAAATTATGGGTTGTGACCCCAAATGGGGTTGCGAGGGAAAATTCTGGGGTCACGATATATTTTAATGACAAATATTTACATCATTTTATAACATTACGCCTTGATTTTTGTATGTTCTCAATGAATTTTACTATATAGTTTCATATGTATATGTATATTGTTACCATTTTTTTGGTTTTTTTTTTAATTACAATATTTGTTACAACAATAGTTGTTACTAAATAATATAACATTATTGAACTAAAACATAAATAGAATAACATAAAAAAATAGAGCACAAAATAATGGATAGTATTTACATTGAAATGATATCCGTATTTTGATGATTTAATATAAAATAATAATAATAATAAAATTAATAAGTAAAATAAATAAAATGTGTGAATAATAAAAATAATACTAGAAAAACAATAAAGTGAAATAAAAACAATAATTGACAGATAATAATAAATATAACAATAAGAATACTAGAAATAATAAGATAATAATATATTAATAATAATAATAATAATAATAATAATAATAATAATAATAATAATGATGTTAATAATAATAAAGAGTTTACAAATGGCTATTTATGAGATCATTGAATTTTTTTTGAGTTAGCCTGGTAGTGCGCGCCAATTTTTTTATATGTTTTGGGTCGCCAAAAAAACTCGCAATCATAAACGGGGTCGCAAAGCACAAAAGTTTAAGAAGCTCTGGTCTAGAGAATATCATTAATTATACTAGATTGATCGTTCATATGTTAGTAAATTCTTAAATAAGATTCACTTATTATATGTACAATAATAATATTGAATTTGATTCTGGAGATGCCTTGAGTATGCATCTCAATGTGATTCATATGTACAATGTAAGAAACTATTTTTTGGAACTGCAAAAATATGTAGTTAACACAAATATTTATTTAATTCATGCCCATCAATTTATTAGATTTGAATTGAACACATAGTCATATTTTTGGTTTCTATTAACATTTTATATAAGAAGTAAATAATACCATAAAAAATTACCAAGTCACTCAAACAAATATTTAAAAGAATTGCTTGGGGGTCAACGATTAAGAAAAAATGGCCATATGATCTCAAATAAAATGCCATAAAATAAAGAAGAGATATGTCATTGGAGATAAACTCTTTAAACGCATAATGACCAACATATTATCTTGAAAAATAATATTATTTTGATCGGCAATAAATATATGCAAAAAAATAACATTTTTTATAATTTAAACATAAAATTTAATCAAGAAATATAAACATTAGATAGCAAATGAATTGAACTACACATACTTCAATTTTTTTCAATACTATCACCTACCACAGCTTTTCTCTTTAAATTTCTACTTTTACATATTACTGTAGTGTTCGTATTTTATAACAACCTTTTTAAATTTAACTAATTGTCCAGCTCTGTCTTTTAACTAACATAGAATAAAAAACAATTAGAGTGCAACTCGAGATCTGGTGTCCGCAATTTAAATTACGACGTACGAATTAAAACTACTATACAACTAAAAGAGCAGTAGTGGAAAATAATAATGACTTCTGTTTGCAGAATACAAAGTGCACGCTTTCGAGTATTAAATACTGGTAAATGGATAAAATAAAATTGGCATTTATTTATCTTTAAAACTACTATTCAATATCCAAAGAAGCGCTCCAGGATAGACGGTAATTAGAAGATCTACAAATAAAAATTTTAAAATTACGAAAAAAAAACAAAATTTCCACTATTTTGTTATCGAGTTTCAATTCGATAGAGTGATCTTCTGAGGTTTGTTTTTTAAGTTTTGCAAGAAAGTCAGAAACCTGGCGAAAATAGCGTCGTTCCCAGTGTACAAACTGACTCAGCATATTCTTTTTTCCGATTTTTTCCGGAGTCATTTGAGAGTTGTTGCAGATTGATATTTATGTGCAGATACACGAATGCCTATATGTGAATGAAAACTGAATGTTATGTAGCAAAAGTATGCGGGATTCTCGGCACGTCAGCAAAAATTTGAAACGTGCTCTCTTATATCTCATGGGTATTTTGCAGGGGTTGCAAACCAAAAAGGTACAAAGAGAGGTTGATATCACGGTACACGTACCAAGAGTGATAATGCTTTCTTGAGGTATTGAAAGGAATAATATTATTTCTCCATGCTTTAGAGGAAAAAATCGTTTTTCAACGAGATATTTGGAAATGCTACTTTGAAGATGTAAACCATGTATAAAACACGCTAATTACTGCATATTTTTTTAATTCTACATTATAAATACGTTAATAATGTTTGTTAAAAAATCCGTTTTTAGGAAATTACTGCTACAAAAAATATTTCTAATCTTTGTAATGCTAATACAAATTTAATATGAAATATGTAATCAGGTCATTTTAATTCAAGCTTTCAAATTGAGAATTAGAGATTAGTTCTAATAGTTTGAGCTTTTCAACCACAAAGTCCAGGTTCGATACCTATCTTAGACATCCGGATATCAAACAGTAGCAATATTTTTCGGCATTACTGATTCGAATAAAAAATCGTCAACGCTAAATACCTAATAATGACAATATGTTTTTGTGTAGAAAATATCAAATATCAAATGAAAAATGAAAAAATATTTTTTTTATTGAAGGTGTTTCTTAAGTATCACATCTTATTCACTTAATTACATATTTATAACAAAATTTATATTTATTATATATTCAAATATTTTGTTAAAAAAATCAAGTAATAATCCTAATATTTATAATATATATATACATATTTATTATTAACTTCCCGTAGGGCAAATTATAATAATCGCAAAAAAATCGAAAATGAAAATTTTTATATATCTTTATGTTTCAATGATTTTTAAACATTTTGACATACCTATAATTTGATATACCATAAACATTTTGGATACAAAATTTCGTCGACGATTTCGGGAACACCGATCAACCGATTTGAATAATTTAGTAATCATTCGATTCGTATTGAGAAGAAGACGTGCTGATTATTTTTTTGGCAAATTCAGGTCTAGCCGTTCCAAAGATACGGGGAAAAAAGTGTCAAAAACGGTAAACCAGTTCTGAGCGTCCGATTTTATTAATTCAGAATATTTTACTTGAATTGACAAGATGAAGAACTGATTAAATTTTTGGTGAGGCAGGTTCACCGGTTATGGACTCTCAATAAAAATAAGTTAAAAAAATGTCATTTGGCGGTTAAAAATGTTTATTGGAGATATGTACATCAAATTATCAAATCTTTTATAAAGATTTTAATAATGTGTACACATTTTGTGCAATTTTTTTGAGTTCTGTACCAAGATTTTTAATTACGGTACGGGAAGTTCCAGCAATTTGCCTTAAGGCACGATGCCATGCACCCCACTAGCTATCTTAACATTTGTAAAATAAAAATTTAAGAATAAATATAAGTAGTGAATTAATAATATAAAACACAAAGAAATATATGTAACAAAAATATTTAAATGAATTAAGAATGAAACTTTGACTACAACATATAAACCAGTTTTAAATAATTCCATGGCGTATGTTTGATAGAAATATTTTCTATAAATAAGACTAATAATTATATGTTTATAATATAATAGTATAATAATAATAATTATATAAATAAATTACAATTTATCGAATTAAAATTTAACACCAAAACCCATTTTAAAAATGAGCTGCTCAATATTTATAAATTTTGTTTTAAACTTAATAAAATAACGTAAGTTTGTGTTAGATAATGTGAGATAAAAATATTAATTGATAATTATGGAAAAAAAGATTGTTTTAAAATTTAATACAAGAAATTAACTATTACTTGGTATATGATTTTTATATATTTAAAATTATGCTGGCACTATAAAATATTCAATATTTAGGTTTTTCATATTTATTAAATACAACATTATTTACTTTAAATTATTCTACGATTCTATAAGATAAACAAAAGTCAAATATTATTTCAACTCGTCATTAAACTGAATATTTATTGCTTTACTAAGGGCTTCATATCGCGTTACAATAAATAGAATTGGATTGATAGATTCTGATGTTTGTTCCATCTTTTGTAAAAATGTAACGATTTTTTAAGTGATATTTGCGCCAAAATATTTTATATCATACAGATTACCTCTGCGTAATCTTTATTTTTTTCTTACTTTATACATAATAATTATGATAATTGATAAATATTTTTGCTTCTCATTACAATTATAAAATATTTCTTTTCGCAAACGTTTCGAAGTTTGAGAGTACTATAGAAGCATCATATTGTTTTAAATAACAATATATACTCAACAATTTTAGTAACTTATTATTTATCTTGACGAAGTATCCGATCTCAAATTAGTGTAGAAAATTATTTTTTTTAAATATTGAAGATTATGCTAATTTAACACATCTGATACAGAAAATACAGTTTATTATAATATTGTAATATGATCTTTTATGAGTTGTTGGTCTTTCTTACTTTTAAGTTTGTTTTTGGTGAAAATTACTTAATTTACTCGATAGTGATAATGATTTAATTAAATTGGATATAATTTTGTTAAATTATTATTTAAAAAATGAATTATTTATTTTATTTTATTGATTTTATTGCTTAGGTGAATATAGTAGTTGAATATACATTTTTCTATATTTGTACTAGTAACATTCAATTATGTTTACGTTTGTTTAAGATAATAAAAATACCGGTAATTTACCGGTATGCCGGTTTTAAAATGAAAAATTACTGAAATAGCGGTACTAAAATTTTCCATCGGTATTGCATTCCCTAGTTACAACGACAAGCCAATGTATTTTTAAAACGCTCAATCGCTTCTAAATTAAAAATCCTGAAAATGATTTCAACACAGCATGATTTTCTTTTATCAATTGACACATAAATAATCTTCTCCATAACAAAACCTCTTAATACATCTGTCAATAGGAGTACGTGATTTTTATAGAATTTTTCCCGCGTGAAATAGGCGAAATGAAAAGGTCCACAATTCTTTGTGAGAGGTTGTCGCGTGCTCGGATCAGCGTTGGCTACCCGTAAGGTAGAAAAGGTGGATTTTCGTATAAAAGCAACTAACCCCTTTCATTTCATCCACCTTTGTAAAGTTGTTTTGTTCGCGGGTTTCAGGTGCTTCGCGACATGACGCGCATAACAAAATGGAAAAATTGAAGAGCTGGGGTATGGTTTTGTTTTGAAGTTAAAAAAAATTGTTTTTATTGCTCTTGACTTAGAGCATCTTAGTAAAATTGGTGCATGGCATCGTGCCTCAAGGCAAATTGCTGGAACTTCCCGTACCGTAATTAAAAATCTTGGTACGGAACCCAAAAAAATTTACACAAAATGTGTACACATTAATAAAATCTCTATAAAATATCTGATAATTTGATGTACATTTGTCTAATAAACATTTTTGAACGCAAAATGAAATTTTTTAAATTATTCTTATCGAGAGTCCTTAACCGCTGGACCTGCCTTCAAAAAATTTAATCAGTTCTTCATCTTCTCAATACAAGTAAAATGTTTTTTGAGTTATTAAAATCGGATGCCCCATTCTCTTAAAAACTTTGTTACCGTTTTTGGCACTTTTTGCCTTGTACCTTCGGAACGACTAGACCTGCCTTCGCCAAAAACTAATCAGCACGTCTCCTTATCAATACGAATCTAATGTTGTTTGTATTATTCAAATCGGTTAATCAATGTTCCCGAAATCGTCGACGAAAATTTGTATCCGCACACACATACATACACAGACATACATCCATTTTTTTCAAGGTATGACAAAATGTTCAGAAACCTTTGAAACGTAAAAATATATAAAAATTTTCATTTTTGATTTTTTTTGCCATTACTATAACTTACCCTACGGTAAATTAAAAATGTTTTAATTGCCTTTGACTTAAGGCATCTTAGTAAAATTTATAATAAAACACAGACTAAGGGGTTGATACTGCCATAAAATTGACCTATGTTATGGCAAGGCTATGTTATGCAGAAGTTTTCATACAAAATGGTACTAAATACTGCCTAATCCATGGGGTTGCTATGCAGTCAGGCGCCTGAAATAGAAAATCTAACCTAGACAAAGCACAAATGTTAAAAAAACGATGTTATAATAACTGCATCTTTGTGGTGTGGATTAATGGCATATGAGTGAAGTTGAATTTTATGTGTAAAACTCCTGATTGCACAGTAAATACATAACATTTTGACAGTATTTAGTACCATTTTGTATGGAAACTAGAACGTAACATAGTCTTGCCATAACAATGAACTACTTTACAACAGAATTGGCCTATAAGACCTGTAAACGGATCTCAAAAAATATCACAATGCATTTTATTAAAATTTGTAATTTGTTGACCGAAAACAAATGATGCTAGCAAATCATTAATAACTATTAAATTGATCATAACTTTTTAATTGATCATAAATTTTTACTACTTATATCTTAATATTTTAGCATATCAAATTTATTTGGTTTTATTCCTATTTATTTTTCTATTTAAAAATAGATGAATAAATTTGTTAAGAAAATTGATTGGAGCTTGAAAACATCTTACGTGACAACTTTCCGAAAAAAGTTTATTTTCGCCAGAAAATCTGATTTGCTTGTTTTGTTTTCCCGATGTTTGCAGTGATTTGGAATTGTTTGATACCAAAATTGAGAAAAGCATTATTATTAGTAGTACCGTGTACGAACATTTATTTGTAAGTAAGCAAAATTTGACTAAATTTCATAGATTCAATTTTAGAGTACCTACGAAGTAGTATGAAATATATTCGATCAATTAAATTCGAATAATATTCAATAATTATAAATATTACTAGATTGTAATCAATTAGAAATTTAATTGCTTAACTTTCAGGTATTTAGATCTTTCATAAATAAAATTTTCAACTGTTTATCATCAATGGATTTTACTTTCCTTAAGTATCAAAATTTATTAATCACATATCCACAAGTTCCTTCAAATTGCTTTGAAATAAAATGCCACTTACAACTATATATTACATTTATGTTAAAAGTGTATTTCTGACTACATATTGTTTATAAAATATAAGAGATTGAAAATAGATATGAAATATTTTGAAAAATAATAAACAGCAGGCATATATAGTGGCAAATTTAGTATAAGTTAATGTATTTTAAAATTATCATTGAATGCAATTAATATGAGAAACATAAAAAAATTATGATATTAATCATAATGTTGATACGATCATAGGATAATTCTTCTTAAGGCTTGTTGATTGTACTTGTTGATAATCTCTTCTTTGATTGCCAGGTTATTGATTAATTTACAAATATTTTTTTTGAATACTTCTAAGACTTTGTCAATAAAAGATTATTAACGATTAAAGATTAATAAAATATACTTTACTAAGTAAAACCAAAGCTTCATCTGAAAATCTCAATCAAACATATGAACATACTTACACATATTGTTTAAGCAATTTCAATGTATCATTCTGGAAATAAAAATATTTTAAACATTATATATATATATATATATATATATATATATATATATATATATTGTATGATTCTGAATTTGATGTTGACATATGTATTAACAAAGTCTAATAATTGGGCATAACATCAATAAAAAACATTAATTTCTTTCAAAAATTTATTTTAAATCCATACGTTTCGGCTATAATCCTAGCCTTCATTCAGTGGAAACTAAAAATAAAATTAGTTTCCACTGAATGAAGGCTAGGATTATAGCCGAAACGTATGGATTTAAAATAAATTTTTGAAAGAAATTTATGTTTTTTATTGATGTTATGCCCGATTATTAGACTTTGTTTATATATATATATATATATATATATAAATATATATATATATATATATAAATATATATATATATATATATATATATAAATATATATAAAAAGTCATTTACAATTTTATTTGACCTACCTATATGTCCTATTATCAGACTGATATTATTAGATTTATCTAGTATCATCAGACTCGAAAAAAGTCAAATTGAAATATGAACTCACGTGTCACATACCTCTATTAAATTAAAAAAATAAAGCAATGACGAGAAAAAAATATAAAAAATGTAAAATCCATATCAGCGTTATGTGATTCAAATGACTAGCGCACGTTTTTTTATTATAAAGGTAGATCACGTTTTTATGCAAATTTAAATAACTAAAATAAAAAGATTCACATTTCATTGCATGTAGATTGTTTGTATCGTGAGATAAATCGGATGAAGTCGAGTAAAAATATACGAGATACCTTTATTTATTAAAAAAAGTTTATAATAATTATAACTTATTAAAGAATAATATTTTATTGCAATTAGTTGGGAGTTCTTAATTTTATTTATGTGTATAATATAACCAAAATAAAACTTTAACACTTACGGGACGGTACCGATTTCAAAACAATTTATGCACCGGCTGTAAACTTGATTTCATTGTGTATGTTATGCAATTTGTTTGATAAATATGTGTGGTCATTGAAGGACATACATTTTTAATATTAATTTATTTTTGATCATTTTATAAAGAATGGTGACGTTCAAAACAATTTCCAAAATGCATAGCTGGTTGATTTTGACATGTTTTACAATAAAATGTTGTTCGCCGCCTTCCTCCTGGTGCTTTTCTGTCAGAACAGACAATACAATCTCTTTTTCTTTTAGAATTTAGAATATTCCACTGATTAGTCAGTTTATTGGGTCATTTTTTTGCTACCATAATGGTTTATTTTTTCTATTATATTGTCTAATAATTCATTTATAAAATATAAAGTAAAATAATCTATTGGATATCTTATATTGCTTGGTATTTGTAGTCGGGGTGTTTGTTAATGTAAGTCAAACTCGATTATTGAAGGAGAATCGGCACATTCGCTAATGTCTTCCCGCTCTTCATTTATTTTGTCAAACTTCTTCTTTTTGTTGGTTGAATAATATCATCATCACATTCATCACAAAATTTGTCTGTATGAATGTCTATTTGAAACTCATCTTCACTTCTGCTTAATTTACAAAATTTATCAGTCGTTTTGCCATATTTAAAAGCGCTCGGTCGTTTTAAATATTAAAAAAAGACCATATAGCAAAGAAAAAGGATAAAAATACTACTAAAATAATTTAAAATTATTTTCAAAATACAATACTGTTTATCACTGCTATATGTAATTTATTCAACTTTTCGATGCAAACTGAGTCATTGTTTATAAAATAGCCTGTGCCTTACAGAGTATGTTTGTCCACTGAGGTGAACAGCCGTCCCAAAAGTGTTAATATTGTAACATTGTCTAATATTCATAAACTAAATTGCAAATATATTAATATTTGTTCAAAGTATATTAGAACTTTAGTCAGAATTAAAAATAAAATCTGAATTATTTTCGATATACAAAAAAAAAAATTTTGAAAAAAAAACTGAAAACAAAAGTTGAGACAATTTTTTTTTCCAGAATCAATTATTTTGTCAAGACAAGCAGAAAGTTTTTTGAATAATTTAAATCCAAAATCCAAAATCTGACAAACACTTCTGCCAATCATTACTAATTGAAAGTTTTTTAGAACATTCAAATCGGATGCTCCGTTCTCTCTCAATAGGCGATTTCTGTTTTCTGCACTCTTTGCTTTTTATCTCCGTAACTGCTGGACCTGCCTTTGCCAAAAACAAATCAGCTCTTTTCCCTATCAATAGAAATCGAATGTTTTTTGAACCATTCAAATCGGTTAAACCGTGCGCCCGAAAACGTGACTGGAAATTTGTATCCATACATACATACACACACACACATCTATTTTTTCTGAGGTATGCCAAAATGTTCAGAAACCTTCAAAACGTCGAGAAATGTAAAAATTTTCAATTTTGATTTTTGGACTTTTAAATCAGTTCACTAATTAAAAAATCTCGAAAAAATACTTAAATTAACTTGGGCTTATATTTATATTCAAGTCCTTAATTGAAACCCTTCTTGAAACTAATGAAGCAATCTTATACAATGAAAGAAGCATGGATGTAATTTCTATTCTTGCACAAAATAAATGCCAACAAAGGGACTATGTTAATACAAAATACTAAGAATAAACTAAACCATATATTTTTTTAGTCAAAAATTTAATTTTAGATATACATCAAGGTTAATGCATAATATTTCTTGCATGTATGGTATTTGATGATTTTATAGACAACACAATATTTCCATTCTAAATTCACCATTATTAAAATATGAATTAACATTCCACGGCATAGACAGCACTTACTACTTACAAAATAGTTGCTCACATTATTCATTTAAATCCCTGCATTAATTATGTCATCACAAAAAAATACTTAACATGAATGATACAGTTTATGGCTCGACAATGAAAGAAGCACGTGTGTAATTTATCTTCTTGCACAAATTAATTGTCAACGGAAGGACTTTGTTAAAATAAAATAATACAAATCAACTGTACCAAGGTGAAAAAAATAATTTAAATATACATCAATCAATGCTAATGTTTGTTTTGTGTATAACATTTGAAGATTCTGTATCGTATATAATGCAAGAACGCCGAGACAATGTATTCCGACCTCAAATTTACTGCTATGCAACAAGGTGACCTTAAATACAAACTGCGTTATAATAACAAGGACTCACCCACCGCGGCACAGACATCATGCACATACCATTTTCAGACTAATTGTCCACTTTTAATTCATTTTAATCACTGCACTAATTAAAAAATCCCGAAAAACACTTCCATTAACACTTACATTAAAGCAAACGCTCCTTACCATAGATAATATAAACTTATTTCCCATCACTGAAAGAAGCGCATGGGTAATTTACATATTTGCACAAATTAAATATCAATAGTTCGTCTTTGTTAATGAAAAACTTATACGAATCAACTGTACCACACATATCTTTATCAAAGTATTCGAAAGCTATTGTTAATAACTTATTTACAAGGGTGAAAACGAAATTAATGGCTTAACAAATTTTACACAGAATTTTTACCGATGCTCACGGGGTTGTGGATCAGCACATACTGAAGACAGATATCGATTTTTGCATGATCGGGTGACAAGGACAGGAGGATCACCTAGATACAGCGCCAAATTTGGCAACAATGGACAATTAAACTACGGTGTAGATGACAAAGTTATTGAAATAAAATTATATACTAGCTGTAAGTGGAATTCTGTCTTAAGGCAATTAGGGCATCGTGCCTTAAGGCAAATTGCTGGAACTTGCCGTACCAAAAATTTATATTTTTTTTAAAAACGATTAACGTTTTTGAAAAAACTTTACTTAAAAAAATTAGATTTTTGAGAAACTATAAATTTGACAAAAAATTACTTTTTTTTTAAATTTTTTTTTTTTTGAAAACATAAAATTTTTTTGAAAAAAAAATGTTTTCTTCATTTTGACATATTTTGGAAATTCTGAACTTTTTTTCAAAGCAATCGTACTGCTTGAACTGCGTAGAGACGAAATGTCGTAGCGCGTAAGTGCCGCGCCGCCGTCAAACGGATAAGCATTGGTACGGAACCCATAGGAATGTAAAAAAAATTATACTTATTGTTAAAATCTCTATAAAATATCTGATAATTTGACGTGCATATGTCTAATGATCATTTTTGACCGCCGAAACCGCTAGACCTGCCTTCATTAAAATTCTTCATCTTGTCAATACAAGTAAAATGTTTTTTTTTATTAGTTTTGGAATACCCGTATCTTCGAAACGGCTAAACCTGCCTTCGCCAAAAACTAATCAGCACGTATCCTTATCAATACGAATCGAATGTTTTTTGAATTATTTAAATCGGTTGATCAGTGTTCCCGAAATCGTCGACGAAAATTTGTATCCGCACATACACACATCCACGCACACACACACATCCACACACACGCACACACATCCACACACACGCACACACATACATCCATTTTTTCTAAGGTATGCCAAAGTATTCAGAAACCTTTGAAACGTAAAGATATATAAAAATTTTCATTTTCGATTTTTTTGCGATTACTATAACTTGCCCTTACTTAGAAGTTAATAAAGTTAGAAATTTTAAACAAAAATATTTGAAAATTAGGGTCAAAAAATCTTTAACCAAATATAATTTTGATTCCCACGACATCGTTATCAGATAATAAAAGGCAATGTTTGAAAATTTAAAACAAAACTATTTGCTTTCGTTGTTAGTTTTTCTGGTTGTGAATAATTTATAAAATCGTTGTTTTTAAGTTAAATTTAAAAGTTTTTTTTTTCAAATAACCTTCATAAAATCTTGCATGTGGGTTAGATAAAAAAGACTAACAAAACCATTACCTTGGCAAAGGTGCCAACAATAATAATACTAAATAAAAACTAAATTGAGTTAAAAAAAAACAATTCTGGAAAAGATAAGTAAAATAAGTAGGTTTCCCAACTCTGCTGATGATTATTGCTTTCCAAATACCAAATAAAAATTAAATACAGTATTATTTCTGTGAAAAATACACCCATGAAATTTATATTTTGCATTAGTCGAATAATGTAGCTATTATTTCGTGAAATTCCTTTAAAATTAGAAATAAGACATTAGGCCTACGTACCTCCTGAGCGTCCAATTTTACTCCACCTATAGGATAAAAAGAACATGTGAACAGGTTTCTGAAAAACAGCAAAGTAATCCAAGCATCGTTTAATTTTAAATTTAGCTAACATCAAAAAATCTACTCATTTTCTCACACTTTGATGAATTTTTAAAATTAAACTACTTGTCGTAAGGCCCTAATATTACAGTAAGTTTTATAAGACCATGGTATATATCGTCAAAAAAAAAATCCATAAAAATCGGCTTAAATTTTTTTTCCAACAGTTAATTACAAGAAAACGGCTCGGTAGATTTTCACCAAAAACTAATCAGTACCATTCCCAAGTAATATCTTTCGAACAGTTTTTGATTTTTTAATTTCAAAGGTTCGGTAGGATGAGCTTGAATGTGGACGGAAAGTTTAACACTTTTTTTCAAATTACAAAGAAACGGCTTGGCAAATCGTCGTACAAAACTGATAAACGATAGTCCTCATCGAAATACATCAAATGGATTTTAAATTTCTGAAATCGGTTCAGATGTTTTTGAGAAAACGTCGATGAAAGGTCTAGTTTTGACAAATGCCAAAAAAGCGATATCAATATTTGCAAATTTTGACGAATTTTCAAAGTTAAACCAATTGTCGTAGGGCCGTAATATTTTAGTATGATCTAGTAGACTATAGTATCTACCGTCAAAAAAAAAACAATAATAAAAATCGTCGAAAAAATATTTTTTAACACTTTATTACAAGAAAACGGCCCGGCCGATCTTCACCAAAAACTAACCAGCACAATTCCCAATCAATATCTTTCGAACGGTCTTTGAATTTTCATAATCGGTTTAGAATTGCGGGCTAAAACGTGGACGAAACGTCTCGGCCGATCGTCCCACAAAACTGACAAACGATAGTCATCGTCGAGATACATCGAATGACTTTTAAATTTTTGAAATCGGCCCA
The DNA here is from genome assembly GCF_003426905.1 of Ctenocephalides felis. NCBI lineage: Eukaryota > Metazoa > Arthropoda > Insecta > Siphonaptera > Pulicidae > Ctenocephalides > Ctenocephalides felis. Next base: position 43,420,414 of record NW_020537758.1, read on the forward strand.
GCCGTTTTTGAGAAAACGTCGACTTCACGGCAAAAAATCTGTTCACATTCACACATACTTTTTCCAAATTTGGTCTCATTCGATTCAGAAACGTGGCTTGAAACGTCGAGAAAACATAAAATTAGCGAATCGGATATTTTTTATGAAAACATAAACTTCTCCTTCGGGAAGTAAATTAAATGGTGAAATAAAAAAATAATTAGACTAATTTTTTCAGTATGATTGCTCAGTTCATCAAGTCAAATTCCTCCTTCTTGCCTCGCCCTACTCTAATGTATCTAATGTACATATAATGTTAATAATTGTACCTATCGAATCAAAGAAGGGTGTAGTTTTTAAATAAAAGTAAAATTTCTACCATCCTTTTGTTCTTCACCTATTGACTTACCCAGCATCTGTAAATAAAGCATTAAAGACGAACTAACCCTTTACTCGTCAGGTGAAGCGCGGTAGGAATTCGTTAAGGAGAAAAACCGACAACGAGGAATGCGCTAACAACTGCACAAAAAGACAAAGCAGGGAAACACACTGAGTGTGTTCGTGTTAAAGTTTGAATGTTCAAACTTTGCTCTTTTGCACAGACTGCAATTTAATAAAGAGTTGGAATAGATTTATACATAGATACATGTAAAAACTCTCAGGCTCATATCTACATATACATAATAAATAAATTTTGTACACTTAATCTATTTACAAGATTGTAGTAGGGAAAACTGGGTACGGTTGTGCCAGGGGGTAGTGACAGTCGTCATAAAAGCTAAACTGTACTGATTTTAAAATATGGTTCAAAGAGAGAAAGATAAGCTTGGTTTAAATGTTTATATTGTGTTGTTACATATCACATATATTATTAACGAAATTTTAGTGTACATCTCTATTGTTTTCAAGCTGTCACAACCTTTTTTGCATTATTCAATTTTATAACTAATACGTTGTATTCGAGTACAGTATTTCAGTATTTCTATATAGCCAAATGTTCAAATTACCATTCAATTTACTTTTCTACCAACTATCTTCTAAATTAATAAAATTATGACAAATCAAACAAATGTAGCACAAGCGTACCCAGTATTCTCTACATCAGCAAGTATGTTGTAATTAAGATATAATTGCAACCAGCATAAATTAAATAAAACTAAAAAATCCTAAAATTGAATTGAATGCTTTCTTACACATACGACTTTATTCTTTTCATACATTTGCTGAGATTCATTTATAACATAGTCTCTGAATTGGAGTACTGCCAAAATAGATTGTTGCAACAATGTGTTTCAACCCTAAAGTAATTGATATATATATATATATATATATATATATATATGTAGGTATGTATGTATGTATATAGGGTGTCCCAGAACTCAACGTCAAAGCGAAACATGGTATAAGTACAGGCTTTAAACACTGCGACAGTATAACATAGAAAAGCGATAATCACTATCCTGTCAGATATTTGTGGTTATTGTATTGTTACAGCCTCACAATAATTCTAAGAAGTGTAAAGAGGTTTTCTTATCATTGAATAGATAATGGGCCGATTCTTCCGCATAGGAAACCAATGTTATGGCAAGGCCATGTTATTCTCCAACTTCTATAAATTATGCTACTGAATCATACTGAATACTGTCAAAACGTCATGTTGTTGCTGTGCATTCAGGTGTTTTACGCATAAACTGCAACGTCACTTGTATGTTATGAAGCTGGGTCAAAAAGACCCTGTTATCTGAGACAGTTTTTTTTGACATTTGTGCGGTTCCTAAGTTAGGTTTATCTATCTGAAGGGTATAAGTTTAGGTCCTGAAGTAATTTGAAAAAAAAATATCTCGCGTTGTGTAGAAATTATGAGCTTTTCGTACAACCTAGAGCTTTGGTACAAATAATGACACAATTGCTCGAAGTCTTCAAGAATTAAGATTGTTTGGTAAACCATGAATTTGAATATTTTAAAATTGATTGACTTTGAAGGACTTCTTCTCGAAAAAATGCAGTAAAGTGTAAAGGCAAGTTTAATTAAAAGTTGGTGCATTTAAGGATTAAAATGGTAGAATACTTGATAATTTCATAATAAAAAATAATTCATAATTTTACATATATAATAAACAACAAATTTGCCAAGTATTCTTGCTATTTTTCCTAAATTTCTACAATCTCAAGAATTATACCTGATACTAAGAAGTAAATCTTCAGGATCTAGAATAAAGAAAGTTTCTTATATCTAATATTGTGTGTTAATCTTGTCATTTCTTCTGCTTGTATTGCTTTAGGCTATATGAGAAAAAGAAAATCCGCTTTCGTGTTCGATTCACCGTAATAATATGAATTGAGGTGATGTAACTATTGACCGGGAATAATACATATTTCTACATGTTACAAGCAATTGAATATATATATATATATATATATATATATATATATATATATAATTATTGTTATTTAGAAATGCAGGACACAACCTGTAGAGCTAGTATTTAAGTTTACGACTGTCGCAATAATAGACATTATGAGTTTAGTATCAGTATGAGTTTATTCGTCGTTCAAGTTTCATACCTTAATCATACTCAGTCTTGAGTCTGATCAGTATAATCTCATTTGTCATTTAGTTTCATGAAGTTTTCATCAGTTTTCCCGTTGTTTACGGTATATGTAAAGTGAACAAAAAGTTATGAAACAAACAAATTCATCAAACGTCTACGTTCTTTTATATTGATCAGCCTTTGAACAATTGAACAATTGAACAATTTGTTGGCATCATCGGCGGACTTTCTACACAGAAAGGGGTGACATTTTTCTTCATTTGAGCACCATTAATCTGAAGTAAATAACTTATTTGCTTATATATATCAACCCAATTCCCGCATATATATCACGGGTACCTATTTGCTGTCCGACTGCACTTCCATAAATTAACTTACGTGTCTATAATATGAATCCCAGTGCATTTAGTAATTTCGAAACGTTTACCTCTGGCAATGGAGAAGGCATCAATTTTCTGAAATTTCTCCTGCATTCGTATAACAAACTCACAAATGAACAAATCCCTTAAGATCGTGGCTTGCATTTCAGTCTCAGTCCGGCAGCCTCGAAATTGCTTCGCGCAGTTTTAATTGCCTCTAATTAGCGCTGCCACACGAACGATATTAGACGAAGCGCTAGTGGAAAAATAGATAAAACTAGTGGGGCATGGCATCGTGCCTTAAGGCAAATTGCTGGAACTTCCCGTACTGTAATTAAAAACCTTGGTACCGAAACCAAAAAAATTACACAAAATGTCAACACATTATTAAAATTTTTATAAAAGATCTGATAATTTGATATCCATATGTCCAATAAACATTTTTAACCGCCAAATGACATTTTTCAAACTTATTTTTATCGAGCGTCCATAACACCTGGACCTGCCTTCCCAAAAATTTATTTAGATATTCATTTTGTCAATACAAGTAATTTGTTTTTTGAAATATTAAAATTGATTACTATAACTTTCCTTATGGGAATTTAATTATTAGAAAAGTTGTGTAAAAACCTTACAATGTCATTTGAATTGAGCGATCAATTCAGGTTGCAGAAGGTTAAATTTTTTTCTTTTTGTTTACAAATATCTTGTTCCGCAAATCACATGCATAAGTAGTTATGCCAGATATTTTTTTGTTTAATTTATTTACTTTTCCTTCTATAATTAAATTTCCTTCTGTATAGAAATATAATAGATAGTTTTATCATCAGCTTAATAATTTATGCATTATAGCATCTAAAGAATACTAAAATGCATTGAATAATTTGCTCAATATGTTAATTAAAATTACTAAAAGAAATTCATGAATTATTTGAACAACCAGATGTTTATATTATATTGCTTATAGTAATTGCTAAACATTCTCTAAATAATTATTTGCTATTATTCAGAACAAAATACGATTTTGCTATTAATTTGCAAATGTGGTTAGTCTGACAAAAAATTTTGCATAGGTTCATTTTGCATCAATTTAATGTTTCTGAAATATAATTTTGTCCAAAAAGTGCAATGCAATATATAAACCAACAAAGTATTATATATTTTCAACCAACTATATTCAACAACATAAAAATTAAAACAAATTTATCTATTGACATTTTTTCAAGTTATTTTTTTCGTCCTTTTATGTACAATCAGGAAATACTCTTTGAAAAGAAATAAATCATCAACTACTTTACTAATTAGACTCATTTAATTCATAAATAATGTATATCTCAAACCGCATAATTTACTACGTTTTGTTGCTGGCAACAATAACAATAATGTACATAATGATCTTAATGAATTCTGCAAAATGTAAATCAAGAAAAACACAAATATAAGTGTTTAGAGTTACATATTTGTCTTAATATCTTATAATTGTTTAAATTAGTATTAACATTCAAGAACATTTGGTTTAATTTCAATTGATTTATTTATTGTTAAATTGATTAAATATTTTATTAGAAAACTAAACTGTTAAATAAACTCTTTAACCGTTTACAAAAGTAGCATAATTTTGAGATTAAACCAATTTGTACATTTGGCAATACTTTTAATTCTGAAGTATAAAGATTTCAAAATGTTTTGATAAAATTACGAAATAAGTAGATCTACGCATTTATGCAAATTTTTATAAATTTTTCAGAAATAATCACTACAACATACTATAAATGGAAAAATATTGCAAATATTTCATTAAAACATTTTAAATGTGTTCCGTGCTAAAGTCGGTTCAAACATAAAACCCTTTATTATAAATTATCAGGATTTGGAACTTCTCATTTGTACCGGAACCATATTTAGCAAAAATTACGCAGGAAAGAAATTTTTAGAATTAGAAATTTTTTCAGTTTTTTATTTTCATCAAACTACAACTGCCTAAAAGACATTCAGAAATTGTTGTGACTAAGATAATAAACAAAATTTTCAAATACTAAATGGTAGTATTTCAAGTTTGTATAATAAATATAAATATGTGAAAGAAATTACAAGCAAAAAATAATTATAAATATGTGAAAATAATTACAAGTTATATACTAAATATATTACTATACTAAATCTAATGGATCTAATCTCCTTAGTCTCCTGATAGTGTTAGCAAAATGTAGGTCCTTTGCCAGTTTATTTTGATGGTTCTCCAACCTTGACTTGTATTCAGAATTAGAATTTAAAGTAGCAAAAGGAATATCCTGAAATAAATATGCACTTACAGGATATTTTATTTTCAGAGAAATTTGCGCCTTAAATTCTGAGATAACTGACCGTGTTATATTCATTAATAATGCACAAACTTATTGAAGTATATGTTTATATTCTAAATTATAAAATCAAAAGTTGTTCTTAAAAATTTTAGAAATACGATCAGATGGTCTTGGTAGACATGAAATAGATTATGTATGAATAATGTTGGTAAAATATATTTTCTAAGCACTCACAATTAAATATTTACTCCTAATATTATCTATATCTTTCTGAATAAAGTGTTTTCAAATATATAAAATTATCGAAAGCTCCTTTGCTTTTGTATTTTGCAACAGTATTTGCAAAAAAAATCGAAGTCCTTTGCATGAAATTTCAGTTGTTTTGTCGACTGGAGTTATCTATGACGAGGGTAACTAAAACAATTTGAAATGGTGAATCGGTGAATTGGTGAATTCGTGAACTGGTGAACTGGTGAACTGGTGAATTGGTCTCTTGGACAACATAACAGTCTCCCACTCACAATTGTTAGGAACCGAATCGTGAACGAATTGAAAATTAATAGCCAGTTCGCCAACGCACGCACTTGATATATAACATAGCTTCTACAATGGGGATCCATATATTTTTGTATATATATATATATATATATATATATATATATATATATATAAATCAAAAACTAATGGTGTATTTTGTTGTTTTTATAGGCAAGTTGCTAGAGCATCATGTTCAAAAATTTACTAGAATTTTAAATAATAATCTGAAATTTATTGAATTTTAATTGATTATTATAATATGGAGGTTAAAAACATATTACAGAGTAAAGAGTAAGTAATTCGTAGTATCTATTGTGATTATATAAAATAAATTTCTAGAGTGTACAAAATCTCATTCAATGGACAGGTCGTGCAAATAGCATTCTAATAAAAAATGTTAATTAAATAGGAATTGATCAAGAAAAAAGATGCATTATTTTTGTATGAATTTCTGTAAAAATCTAAAGGTTTTCATTACACAAGACTTTTTGACATTGATTTGTTATAAGCAGTATATATATATTGACAAATTGATAGATGTATTTCTACTTTTTTAATATAGCAATAATGCTAACTAAAACTAGTGCAAAAAAGTATCTCTAATTTCTTAATATAGTAATAATGCTAACTAAAAGTAGTGCAAAAAACGCACTACTCAAAAATTCAAAATCGTTTCACCTTTTCCTTCTTTGGAATCATTTTCTTGCTATAATGAATAGATATGCCATGAACCTGTATTGAAAATTTAGAAGCGCTTATTCACAATAAATAATTTAAAACTTAAGAATAGGGTAGAGCGGGGCTCAAAAGTTTGCGGGTAAAAAGTTCCACCATAGACATCTAAACAACAACAATATTTTTAACAACAATATTTGAAAGTAGAGGCAAACAGATGTTTAACCAGTTATTACCTTGAATGTTGCTCTCGAGAGAATAACGGCAATGCTTCAAAATCCATAACAAAAGAATTTTTTTTGTTACTTTTTTGGTTGTGAGCACTATTGTTTAGTTTACCTGACCTAAATATAATTTAAGTATACGTTATTTACTTGTTTTATAAGTTGTATTATTAATTTTAAATCATATTCAAAAGTTGTTTTTATATAACCTTTATAAAAATTACCCCATGGATGTTTCACAATCGTTTTACTTTTTCGTTCACTATCGAATAATTATTTAGCAATATATGTTATTAATAATATATTTTATTATGATAGGAATGGAATTAATTGATAACGAAATTTAGAATTGCGTTATCTGGTTGAAGATATCTTTTGCAGTTGCAACTGCAAGTGTCTTTGGATAAAGGGGTCACTTTCGCTTATTTTCAATGGCATTTCAGGCAAATGATGAGCTAGGAATAAAATTAGGAATAAATTAAATTTGGTATATTGGATTTTTTCGACCTATAAAATGCCATCATACTAATTTGGGGCCAATTCTGTATGGTAACACGACCATACCCTTTATTTGCAAGATACAGCACAGTGTTAAATATATGATAAGTCATAAGAATATTTTTTTCGTATTTTAGAATAAATTCATATTCAACTATTATAATACTGGCTGCAGAACCAATATCAAATTTGATTTTGATAGTTAAGTATTCTTTCAACTAACTATGAATATTTAAAATTCTCATTTACCATGGTATAATAATATGAACTCTATGATTTCTCCCATATCATTTTTACTATATGACAAGAATATATGACCTAATTTCGCACAAAACATTGTAGGAACTTCCGCAAATCTATACCTCATGGGACGTTCAGTTATCTAGATTTGTCGCAGTAATATCAGGTATTCCCAACGCCCCTTAACCAATCGCTTAATGTCGCTATATCGGAGTTCCATATACAATGACTTCATTAGTAATAGAGCTGTAATAAAATTCTAGAAATTGATAGAAAATATTAATTGTAAAAAATAGAAAACACTGCTCCACGACACCGTGAAGTCCGGGATAAAAATAATAGCAATTCTTTTGAGTCTCAAAATATCCATGTATTGTAGATACCCAACAAGGGGGTAGTTTAGAAGAGAAGATTTAACATATAATTTTTTTTATTTTTGATATTAATAGGACTAACTATTTAAGAAAATGTGCATAACATGATTTTTTAAAATTTATTATTTTCTGGAGATATATATTCAATACAAGAGTTTAACTACAATAGCTCTCGTATATGTGATAAAATTTTTGAAGTTATCAACTCGTGCTTGGTCCAACTCTTGAACAATTGCATTTTTGGGTATTCTGATCAAAATATAATCAAATTGATGCAGTACGTATCGAAACAAATGCAATATTCATAAATAATTTTATTTTTCTTCATAATAATTGGAGAATGATTGAAACCTTTGATCAAATGTTACATTATTGGGCAATAATTGTGTACTCACATTAAGTCACATAGAAATAAAATAGAAATAAAACAAAATTAGTTTTAAACATTTTACTTACTGTTTTTATTTTACTTTTGTTGTATTTTACTTTTTGTTAAAGTTTTTTTTTATTTAGAATGTAAACTAGCTCTTCGATTAAATATAGCTACGTACTATTATAACGTTGTAGCTGTATAAAATGAACGTGCATTACCTAGAAATTGTTCTGTCTCTATATTAATGCAGTTTTACACACAACAACCGGAATTTGTTTCCGGTGATTTGTTAGTTTTAGCTGAACTTTATTGTTCTATAAAATATGACTTATGAGTAGAACGTATTAAAATATTTCACACATGAAATTTGAGTTTTGGTAATATTTTTAACATTTAGAATTGTTATCTAAATCTATCTTATGTAGTACGATGTTTGGTAGTGTATTATTCATATACTTAATTTTAGTTTTTGGGTGTTGTAATAATTAAAATAATTATTTATCAGTAACGGTATTGTTGCCTGAAATAGTTAAATCGCATAAAAATTTTATTCTTTACCATACTTCATGTCTCATTAAAGAAAAAAGCACCTCACTAGTTAGATACTGATCACTAGCAAATAAGTGTGGATAAAAGAGTTTTTGAATTTTATGACAGCAAACAAAACTAATATTTTGATAAGCAATATTAAATTTCTCAATATCTAAAATATTGTATGATTATAGATGCAAATCTTACACTTGTCAAACAACTACAGTAATAAAGTGAACAATTTTTTACGGATATTATTTTTATACCAAACCTTTCCATTATTATAATAAGGCATTAAGTTAGATTACCAAATATATCTATCTTTTTGTGAAATAATGAACTACATACAAATTAAATGAGCAAATTTATGACTTTGATTGACCCAGTAATGAATTTTAGATGCGTATATTTGGAATATTTTCACAATAAAAAAATTAAAAATTAAAAATATAAGAATTGTATAAACTGAATCACAAAGTTAAAATTATTTATTTTAAGTATATAAGTAAGCTTTAGAACGTTAGTCAAAATTAAAATTAAAATCTGAATTAATTTAGATTGCAAAAAAGAAAAAAAAAATGATTTTTTTCTCCCAAATGCAATTTTTTTGTCAACATAAGCTGAAAGTTTTTTGAACCATTCAAATCGTTTAGTTTTCTCAAAAGCTTTGTATCTTTAAAACAACTAGATCTGCCTTTGCCAAAACCTAAACAGCTTCTCCCCACCATTACGAATTGAATGCTTTTTAAAACAGATGATCATTCAAATCAGATGATCCGTTCTCTCAAAATCTTGATTTTTACTTTCTGCACTGTATTTCCATAACGGCTGAATCTGCCTTTGACAAAAACTATTCAGCACATTTTCCTATCAATAGGAATCGAATGTTTTTTTAACCATTTGAATCGGTTGATCGGTGCGCCCTAAAACGTGAACAAAAAAATGCAGACATATCATACATAATACATACACACGCCAAAATGTTCAGAAACCTTCAAAACGTGAAGATATGCAAAAAAAATTATTTTTTATTTGTCTGAGTATTACTATAACTATCCTACGGGAAGTTAAAAATATCAATAAATATTTCGCATCTAGTTATTTTTATTTTCTATATTTTAAATATTTTTTGCCGTTTCCGCAACTACGAAAATTTGCTAAAATTTGTAAAATAAGATCGAGTAATATCAATTAGTATTTTTACTAAAAGATTGATGCACACACATGTGGAAATAGTTTCAATTGTAGTCTTTATTTTCGAATTTTACAGGCACAAAGCAAAATCCAACACTTGGACATAAGTATCCTGCACATCGTAAAACTTCGGAAAGAGTACAATATTTTCTATTTTTTACTAAGCTCTCGGCATTTTTTTACACTCTCAGTACCACCGGGTTCCATTGTGTTTCGCCTCACACAAATGTATAAAAATCCATATATTTCCTGTGTCGCATTTATGTAGTCCATAGCTCTACAATTTACTCTGCACAGCTTACCGAGTGGTTTTATGTTACTTAAAGTTAAATATACCAAAAACTTGGCTACGACCGTTGGCATAGTAAACTCTAGAGGCAACTAACGATATTCGCAAAAAGTCATTTAATTTCTCAGAGCAGCGAGTTGTAACCGTCGCACGGGCGGTAACTTGCCGCAGGCGATTAGTTTATAGCGCCAGAGTTGATGTACAATTTTAATTAAAATCCTTGATAGTTTTGTTAAGGATATTAAGTGATAATATAAAGGACACGGGCACTTTAAAGTATTCTATTCATTATGAAAATATTTTTTTTTGTTTTAACTTTACTAACGAAACTTTCCAGTTTTGTTCTGAAATTTTAGAAGCATGTAGTAGTCTTTTAATTAAATCAGGGTTTTGTACCAAAAGACAAAATGATTCTTACTCATAATTTAATATATTCATACAACTCAAGTTCTTAACTTTTAATTACACCATGACACTTGATATTTGTAAACTGTTGTCCGTTTGTTAGATCATAAAAAATACACAGAAAACTAATTAAGTTAACCCTTAAGATATTTATCTCTGGTTTTATCAAAACTTAAATTTTCACTAACTAACGTTTTTAAAATTAAGAAGTATATCATTTCGTTATTGTTCAATTATTGAAGTATAACTCCTTCAGGTGCGACTAGTATGTTAAACCGTAATGACAATGCAACGGAAGTCCGTTACGCCCGAACTGTTAGTCATTTGTTCTCGATGAGATCATTTCTTTGAAGTTAATAAAATAGAAAATATTTTCAGGAAAGGCAGATGTTACAGCTGTTCAAAGAATGAAATTATATCGCCGGCAAGCAAGTAAAAAAAATACAAGCAGTAAATGAATGTATGTTAATTTTAATTACATGAAGTTCTTCGAACACAATTACGTAATGAGTAAAGTTGCGAAAACAATAATTGTTTAGGCGTTGCTTAACATAAACCACTGTGTGAACAAATATTATAGAATTTATTAATCAGCAATTACTTCATTTCTATAATGACGATTCATTTCTAAATGCTAATTACAATGACAAACCGATCATGTCATATTTGAAGTATGACTTTAATTACATTATTGTTTTTAAATATTATACATATTTTTAATACTTTTATAAATATACAATTTATCATTATATACATGTGTATGACAGTTGACACTAATAAATATGTGAATCACAAGTGTTACCATATTACTAATAAACATTATTCAAAAGTGTTATATGATGTATTTATTTTTACTTAAATGCCATCTTGTACAGTAGCAAAAAAGTTTTACTTCAATCGCGTGTGAACCTTACGCGCACTCTTTTTTTAGACTTTTAATTACTTAAGGCTTCTGAACCAAAACACAAAATGATTTTCACTCATAATCTAAATTACTTGGATATTTTAAATAATAATAATCTTTAATTACATTATGATACTTGATGTTTTTAAACTGTTGTGCGTTTGCTGGATCATCAAAAAAAAAATTACACAAAAAACTAATTAAGTTAACTTTTAAGATATTTATTTCTGGTTTCATCTAAACCCAAATTTTTAGTATTCAACGTTTTTGAAGTTAAGAAGTATGTCACTTCGTTATCACTCAATTATTTTGGACTTTTAATCAATTAAATGTTCTGAACCAAAACACAAAATGATTTTTTCTCATAATTTAATTTACTTACCCTCAAGATAAATTTTGTCTGGTTTTATCGAAACTTTTATTGAATTTTTATTATTTTATTGAATGGCTAATGTTTTTAATGCTATATTACAAAGTTTCTAACTTTGGCATTCATAAATTATTTCTATAAAACAATTTCTTATAAATCATGAAGATGTTCAGAAAATTCGTTGAATAATGAAATTTGTAATTTCTCAGTGAAATCTTTTGTTAAAACAGTGAATATTATTGTAAAACATATATCAAACTCGAATTCTGACGACTAGAGATTAAATGAAACTAATGCATAATTTTGAAAATTATATAAATAATGATTAGTTTAATTATAAAATAATAATTTACGAACATTTATTAACGCAACATAAAAGATGAATTCATCTTTATTTATTTTATTTAATGATATAAAATACTTTGTTTTAATATTATTAAACTCAAATTAAAATCCTTCATAATTTTGTTCAGAAAATTATATATTATACAATTTTAAGCTCTGATTAAATCTTTGTTTCATGAGTTATTGATTTTTGTGATATTATATTGAAACAGTTGAATAATGTTATCTTAATATCTGTATAATTTCAAAGCATCATAATAAAAAATATCTCTAATTTTTTCAGGTCTATTTAGATTTATTTCTAACTAATAGACATTAATTTTTGAAGGCTATACAAAGTAATAAAATGCATTATTTAAAAAAAATTCTAACCTTATAATCAATATAAATACATAAAATAATTGATACAAATATGAATATTTTCACAACAATTGTTAGTCATTGATAATAATCAACGATAATTACGTCGAAAACTTGTATAATTTGAAATAATTTATCAATAAAATTAATACCAATATAGAAATAAGCTTAAACACAGAATGTTATACTATTACAAATAGTACTGCTATTAATAAACTATTTGCTCTCTAAATTAATATGAAAAATAAAGTATCATTTTAGAAATTAATGCATTATTAACCAATATGATGAATGCCGACAAAAAATATCTTGTTGTTTATTTATGATAATTTTCTAAATGTAATGAATCTGAATTAAGTGATTGAGTGAGTTTAAATACGTGTTCATAAAACCTAAACTATTCAGGTCAAAATAGATGCAAAATTCCAAAAAAATTTACATAATTTTATATCATCATGTCTGAGATATTCATTAAAATTAGTTAACCCTCACATGTGTATTTACAATAGCAATATATATTATAATGATAGGAATTATGAGATGCATGTAAAATTATGTATTCCAATACAATTAAAACTGTTATATCAAATTAGGGTACATGTCATCACTAGCTCATACTCTACATGAAATTAGAACTTTACCTGTGTGCTACGTCTAACTCTATCTCCATTTTAGTATCATCTAGCTTTAGATATTACCCTGAAACTACAGACGTATTCGTTACAAGTGTTTGTTAATGCAGATTCAGTATACATCGAACGAAATTCGAGTTTCGATAAAGTTGACGAAGTCTCTGCACAACTGCACATGCAACTATGTCGTATTTGGAACTTAGTTGCTTCTAGAATTGATTATAAAACTTGGTAGCTTTTGTAAAAAAGTTAATTATGTGAGCTTACATATATACATAATGGTAAACAAATACAAAAATAATGTTTAAAACTTTTCAAGAATGAATTTGTCACATTTGAATCCAATCTAATCCAATAATCACTAAAAAGATGAATTGAAATTGATAATGGAAAGTATAACAAGCATATGCTTACTACTAAGAGTGCATAGAAAGATTTTATCTTTTATTTAAAGATAGAAAGAAATTATCTTTTTTCCCTTATATATTATTCCTTAAACCATTCATTCCTCGATAATGCTATTATTTTTATTGTTTTATAAATTTATGAAATAAAAAATAAATGTTCATTGTAGTCGTACTAGTCCCAAGTACGATGTAAGTTGTAGAGTTGCACTATTTCTTGTAAATAATTGATTATAAAACAATAACATATAGTCAAGGCATTCTTTTTATTAGATTCAAATAAGATGGTTACAGAATCCATCTATCTTTGTTCAGTAACAATTTGATTGATAATTATCAAGATATTTAAAAAAAATGTTACAAGTGTCTCGTGTTTCTTTGAAAAAGGCTATTAGTTCAGAAAATAGAACCGTAGTTTATTTACAAATGCGTTTTTTAGTTTCCTTATTTATGTACTTTTGTAATTAGTATAAAAAAAACTACTAATTATAGAAAGTATTGACTTTCACCATTAGTATCATGAGCACATTCCTATACGCATATATATATATATATATATATATATATATATATGTAATATGATATGTATTAGTCAGTTAGATTGTATATTGATTCTCCATATATCGTGATATATTTAGTGTGTCTATTATCGTGTGTTGTGCATTATATTACACCTAGAATATCTCATTTTGAGTATTCGGTAATTAACGCACAATCTCTCTAAGGCACCATGTACAACATACATTCACCTGCCAATATGTAATTGGATATGCTAGGTCAATATTACTAATACTGCAGTAATTGGAGACATATTCAAACTGAGATAGATTTGACAGACTGGCACGATTCCGGATATTACCTCAGTTATGTCAATGTTTAAACATTGTAAATTTGAAGCGCGAGTAGTTAAATTTATGCCAATGAAAATATAGATATTGTCAAAAAAAGAGTGCGCGTAAGGTTTACACGCGATATAAGTAAAACTTATTTGCTACTGTACAAGATGGCATTTAAGTAAAAATAAATACATCATATAACAATTTTGAATAATGTTTACTAGTATTATGGTAACACTCATGATGCACACATTTATTAGTGTCAAAGCTTATACACATTTATATAATGACAAATTATGAATTATATATTTATATTAGCATTAAAAATATGTATAATATTTAAAAACAATAATGTAATTAAAGTCATACTTCAAATATGACATGATCGGTTTGCCATTGTAATTAGCATTAGAAATGAAACTTCATTAGAGAAACGAAGTAATTGCTGATTAATGAATTCTATAATGTTCGTTCACACAGTGGATTATGTTACACAACGCCCAGACAAATATTGTTTTTGCAACTTCACTCATCGTGTAATTTTGTTTGAAAAACTTCTTGTAATTAAAATTAACATACATTCATTGACTGCTTGTATTTTTTTATTTTTTTGCAGGCGCTATAAACTTATTCTTTGACCAGCTCTAATATCTGTCTTGCCTAAAAATATTTTCGATTTTAATAACTTCAAAGATTTATAGAAACTACAAATAATATAGAAATAATTTCTAATCAATAAACTTACGTTTATAATTTTACGTTTTGTTATTTTCAAGGAACAGGGTAAAATATTCATCTGATTCAGGCATTTCTCATTAAATCAAGATTTGTACTACGATGTAACTTTAAATTGTTTATTTATCTATGCCGATTTCCTTGTTGATATAGGTACGTTTACAACGTAGATGCTGGTACGCATACAACGACAGATCTCTATTTATATACGCGACGACTAATCATAATCCAAATGATTTCATCGAGAGCAGTAACGCACTTCCGTTGCATTTGTACGGATTTACCCTCTAGTCGCTCCTAAAAAAGTTTTACTTCAAAAATATTTTGAGACGATGTGATAATGTTGTTAGGTTATCCTCTAATAACATATTTATAATATTTTACCAATGCATTGTGATACCGTACTTCCTTCTCTGGATTACAAATATGTTACAGCTTTAATTGTGACAGCAAATGGCTATTTATAAACTTTTTATAGCCACAAAATTTTATTACGTTCACAAGAAAACTTTTTTCTCGCTTCCCTTCTTTTCCACTTACTAAACTGGCTCTACCCACATCAGAGAGATGTACAATGTATTGTAATGGAATGAGTTTCAGTTGGACGTATTCGGAAAACTTTAGTTTTTATTGTCACAAACAAGTCACATGTTGGTCTCGATTAATGACATCGCTTTTCCAGAATGAACTTTAGCTGTCCATTCGATATCCAGGGCGTCACTTTTAACCATACATAACAGGGATAAAAGATATATTTTACTCTGAATTTAACAATAAAAAGTTTTCCCACAGAAGACTATAACACAGTGTTTTTACACTATTATTTTATTTTATGCAAACCTAAAAATAATAAAATAAATCTGAGGTATTCTACGTATACAACTGAACTGAATACTGTTTACTATTATCATATTAAAATACCTGAATTAAAAGAAAGAAATTTCGAACCTCAGTCCACAGTTTTAGAAATTAACTATACATAATTTATTATACCTCTCAGACTCTTTTAGAGAAAAGAGTCCTCCATTGAATTAAATAAGTCCTGTATTTAATGTGTTTTCCATTATCTGCTGTTTGGAGTCTCTCGAATAGATTTCTTATGTCTATTAAATAGCGAAGACGCTTTTGTGTTATGCTTTATACAATGGGCGATCACCATAAACATGTTTGTAAATATTTATGAACACAACAAAAACTAGCTTTTTGAAACATGTTTTTGTAGCGTTTTTCAATTAATAGGTAACTAGATATGTTGCTAATTAATGAAAAAGAAATGGTTGAATTGAATCACTTATATTAATAATAATTTCACTTTAATAGGTTAAGAGTATTTCCAATAAGATATATGTAATAATTTTTTTTTTAATAATGCATTAATTAATTTTATTGATAAAAATAATGAATGCTTATTAAACGTCATTTTTTTACAGGACCGGTTTCTCTCTCGGGGCATCTCCAACAGTTTTACAACCTTTGGTGAGTAAAATGAACTTTTTTTTTCTTTTGTATATATATATATATATATATATATATATATATATATATATATATATATATATATATACTTATATGTGTCTATTTTGATTGTTCCGATGTTTTTTGTGCTTAGTATTAGATTACTATAGTTTAGATTAGATTCTTTAAGTCTAGATATAGTTTTGCTCAAAAGTACACGGCGTCTCCACCGTGTACTTTTGAGCAAAACTTTTTTAATCCTACTTTATTATTATTATTTAAAATTAATCCCTATTTTGATATTTCAATAATTAAAAAATATTATGTTCAATTAACTAATATTAACGAAAATATTAATATCAATTTATCTTGCATAAATGTGTACTAAAAATGATTAAAAACATACGTTTTATTCAAAAATTTATGTACTAAGGTACCTGGTACAGAGCTTTTTATTTGTTGTATCCTATTGATTGATTTCATTATTTTTATGTGAGCTTGAACACATAGAACTAATTATTCACCAATTATTTTTGCTGCTAACTGTTTTCACACTTCTACGAACATCTTTAAATGCGTTTACAAATAATAACGTTACAGAAGCTTTCACAAACAAATATATTCATATTCGAATCGCTCAAACTAAAATTTCAAATGCGTCATTCTAGTAGTTCCCGATGCAAATTTTTCCATTTGGCTCGTGTTAAAATAGCAGAAAATTTCATTTAATGGAACTATCGTCTGTATGACGTTATTTATTTAAGTTGTCAGTAAGTTATGCGCATATATGATGTGTTTTAAAGCCAAGTGTCTCTGTGAGAAGTAAGTCGGGCGTGATGTAATGTACGCGCAAAATGTTTATGCAGGCATCGACGGAGCACGAAAGTATAGCATTACGATATTTACATTGTTGGAAGATCAATATTTGCATTTTATGCATCAAATGTAGAAGACAAAGAATTATTATAAGTGAACACGATGGAGAAATTATATTACATGTACGATATATTGACGATGCAAATATTTTATCTCGTATAATATGTGATGAAGTTTCAGATATGTTTGATTAGTATCTGGTAATTAAAATCTGATCGAAGGTATCTTAATAAGTATTACTTTGTACTAGTTTTACTAAAATGTGCGGATATATTTTAAAATATCACATATTTTATTATCAATTTAATTATTAGAGAACAAATGTAGATTCTAATGATATATTTAGTGAGATAGCAAACTTTAGTAGTTCAAAATACTTGATTCATACGGTTTTTAGATAAACATAGAAAATTTACTTCTTCTAATTTATCTTCTGAAAAATATAACCAATCATAAAAATGAATTAAATTTGTTCCTTAAGTTTGAGTTCTCAAACTTTTAAATAAAACTTAGTTCATTCAACACTTCCAACTTTTCTTTATAAATATAAAATGATAAAACCGCTGAATTGCAAATTTGCACAAACAAAGTTAATTTAAACTATCTTCTTCGAAGTGTTAAAATTTTTCAATAGAATTTATTGACATACGTAGCCTTTAACAAGTTGATTTAAAGTTACATCATAACTTTTGCGCTCAGGGAAAAACATCTCGGGTAACTTTTACTCTCTTAAATAATTTAGTGAGAAAATATAAAATTGCGCTATATAATTACAATATAATTTTTTCTTTATTGTGTGTCCTGTGTTATGTTTATTTTGATTTTTTAAGCAGAAATTATTTTATGTAGATTAAATTGCTAATTATTTGGAACTAATTTAGCATGTGTTCCATAATTTGGAAATGAGACTATCTGAGGAACTGCATTTTCGAATAATGCATTTGTAATGATGCATTATTTGCATACAAAATATGCGAATAACCATTTACATATTCATTCCAATTACATTCGAAATCAGCATCTGTTTAATTATTTATTTAATGCTGACTAACAATATTTTGTCATATGATAATAATCCCCCTGTTAATGAGGTTACATTTCTATACACGTTTATTATTCATCAAAATAACTACAAATACCAGTTAATTTGTATTAAACTAATTTTTGTACATTTGTCGCCTAATCAGGAATTTGTTAATCCAACAATATAATCAGATATGCCATAAATAATAAATGTAATATGTGTCCAGGTAATAATTTAGAACAACGCGAAAATAATGTCATCGCATCATGATATAATAATGTAGAATGTCAAAATTTGTATAATTTATGTTCTGATATGTAATTGTAATTATGGAGGCGGCTTTTGTGTCACTAGAAGCTTTCAACGTTATGAATTATTTCGCGTTTTTATATGTGTATTATCTTTTGATTAATATATTTATAATGGAGAGATAAATTATGTCGAAATGTGGATAAAATGTATGCGATGAAATAAATTTGATATTTTAGCTAAATAATGAAATGTATGCTATATTTGCAATTTTGTAGATTTTGCCTAACGTGATGATTTCAACACTATTGCACTCACATTTGTTCTCGTTATTACGCAATATTTTATATTAAAATAGCATAAATTTACTATTATGTTGTTATTTTATATATATCTTATGTGTAAAACGCCTGATCATAAAACAAATACATGACATTTTGACAGTATTCAGTAACATTGTGAATAAAAACTGGAACGTAACATAGCCTTGCCATAACATTAGTCTATGTAAAGGCAGAATAAGACTAATAAATCCCAATATATAAATGTCTTCACTATGGAATTGATAGCATGAACAATCATTAGCAATTCCCGTTAGCAAAATAGATTGCATCCAATTTATAGGATGGTTGATCATCCGCAGTGCAAGCATGTGCTGATGCAGCAGTTAGTAGACGTTCTGCACAGAGTCCAAGTCATCATACGATTTAGTTGAGTCTAAAGTAGTTACTGAAAATAAATATTTTGGAACATCTGAATCGATGGAAAATCTACACAAATACATTGGATTTTTTTCTTATAACAAAGAACTAAACTAGGTTTCTTGTCTGGGCTCAGTAATGCATGGGCATAATATCGAATAGAACATTCGCCTCACAAAAACCGGCGTTTTCGTCATAAATGTATGGAAATACTTAAATATATAAAAAAATACTTTTCCATGTATAAAATATATATTAAATTTCGATGATTATAAAACTTTATAAAATGCCATGAACATTTGTTTCTCTCAAATTCACGAGGCCCACTTGATTCCCACATATACTCATGCTCAGTGTTGACCTCACTCTAGTTCAAAGATGCACGAAAACACGTTATATTTATTTGGTGGGAAGGCAGAATGTAGCAAAGTTGTAAATTTGACATTTTAAAATTTTTGAATTATGCTCAATTGCTATCTTCCATCAAGAACTCACCAAATATGATGTTAATCATTTACAGGCCACCACAGTAGTACCATTCTACATTATGGTTTTATCAGTATACTGGCCACCTAGACAAACCATCAAATATGACCAATTTCTAGCATTTTTCTACACGATGGGTGCCAGATTTCTAGTTGAAGGTGACTTCAATTGTAAGAACACACTCTGTGGTTCAAAATTAACTACTCCTAAAGGTCGTGAATACGAAAAAGTAACCACCTTTAGAAAATACGCCGTAGTATCTCCATGGTCTCCCACATATTGGCCCAATGACCTCCATAAACATCCAGATCTGCTTGATTTTGCCATCATAAAATGTTTAAATCTATCTAGCATATCGATAATTTCAATCTACGACTTGTCATCTGATCACTTTTGATAGTAACACTGAATTCCACTTGCGCAGACTTTTTACCCAATTCGGGGACAAATTGGGAACGTTGCAGAAATAATATTTCTGAAAAATTGGATTTGAAGATTTGCTTAAAATCACCGAACGACATTGATGGTTCTCTAGAAGACTCAGGAAGAAACAACCAACAAATCTTCTCTAAGTGGCTAGTAACCCTCATTGGAAGATTATCTACCATGCCAACTTTTTATACTCAAGTACAACACTACTTCAGTTAAGATTGAACAAAACAGCCAGAGAACAACAATATGTTCTGACTGCTGTTAAATAATGTTAAAAAAATATTAAAAAATGTTATCTTCATTGTAAATGTCGTAGGTTATTTATTAACTTCTCGTAGGGTAAGTTATTGTAACCGTCCAAAAATCGAAATCGAAACTTTTTACATTTCTCGACGTTTTGAGGGTTTCTGAACATTTTGGCATACTTCAGAAAAAATGGATGTGTGTGTGTGTATGTATGTATGGATACAATTTTTTGTCCACGTTTTCGACTATATACAGTTAATTATGAAGTAATGTAACATAATAATGTTAAACAATGCTATTTTTACGACATTGATGGTTCTATATTCCTATGTATAAAAATATGTATATTCCCATTATATTCCCATATTCCTATATATTCTCATAGATTCCCATATTTCTATGTATAAAAATATGTATTAAATTTCGTTGATTCAAAAACTTTACAAAATGTGACGACCATTTCGTTTTATCAATTTCACGAGGCTCACTTAATTCCCACAAATGATTCCCTTCACTCTTCTTCTTTCAGTGGAGCAGTATCCGCTGCTCATTGTTAGAATGCACCAGGCGTACATTTGGCTGGTATTCAATATGAAAATAAACCAAACCGCTAACCCTACAGGAATATTTCACAGCTCTTAACTAGAATTTCTAAGCGCGGACGTTAGTATCAACTAGCCGCAGAATGTGTTTTGCAGATATATTATTCTCCCGTCTGCCATATACAACGTGCTTAGTGAGCGTGCTGCAATAAATCACTGCGGGTCCGTAGCCAATTGTGCAATGTTGTATTAGCCTAGGACGCTCTTGCGAACTACCGACGGAGTTTGTTGCTAGCGAATGCATTCACCGAACAAAATTAATCTTACTCCCGCGGATGTGTCAATGTGTGTGTTTTATTCAGTCACGGTTCGGGGGGGTCGACAAACACCCGTCGGAGGGGTAAAGTCCGGGAAGAGAATGGCTGAGGAAACATTTACTGGAATAATTACAGATTTTGAGCAGGCAAAATATGTAAACATCTGCTGATGCATTACTACAAAATATAACATTTGACAAAATGTCTTCTTTGAGTTCCCATAGGGTAAGTTATAGTAACGGGCCAAAATCGGAAATAAATTTTTTGCTTAAATTCATGTTTCAGAGGTTTCTGAACATTTTGGCATACCTCAGAAAAAATGTGTGTGTATGAGTGGAGATAATTTTTTGGCGACGATTTTAGGCGTATGGATGAACCGATTTGAAAAATTCAAAAAGCAATCGATGCCTTTTGATAGGAAGATATGCTGATTAGTTTCTGGCAAAGGCAGTTTCAGCGGTTTTAGAGATATAAAGCAAAAATTGCTAAAAATATCACTTTTTAAGAGAACGGATCAACCGATTTGAATGATTCAAAAACATTCGATTCGTAATGATGCGGAGAAGTGGTGATTAGATTTTGGCAAAAGCAGGTTCAGCAATTTTGGAGGTACAGAAATAAATGTGCAAAAAATGGCAGTTTTTGAAAGAACTAAGCATCCGATTTGAAAGATATAAAAAACTTTTTGCTTGTGTTGATGAAACGAAACGATTGCTTTTGGATAACATTTTTTTTAAATATAATTTTATTTTTAATTTTTAAAAAAGAATTTGTTTGAATATCGAAAATAATAAGGATTTTAATTATAATTCTAGCTAAAGTTCACTTATAATATCACTTATAATATTTCAAATAATTATAACAATATATATGAAAACATTTTATATTTCTCGAGTATATTATTAGTTTAATTAAATTTTCTTTAAGGCACGATGTCATACACCACTAGTTAAAATTTAAATGTTAATTTAAAAATAGGAAAAATTACTGATGCATGGCATGGTGCCCTGAAGCAAATTGCTGGAACCTCTAGTACCGTAATTTAAAATTCTTAAAAGTTTTGGAAAACTTTGAAAATATTAGATTATTGAAAATTTAGAAAATTTTGAAAAAAGAAATAATTTTTTTTAAAACATATTTTTTTGTATTTGATTTTTTTTTTGAAAACTTAGATTTTTCCAAAACAATCGCGATGCATAGCTGATTTGATAATATTTTGAAATACTTCCCAACAGTGGTTATTCTACATTCGGAAATTAGATGAAAAATAGAATACATAAAAAAATATGAAAAGGAAAGCCTACTTTAGGGGCATAAAAGCGATTTTTTTACAAAAATGTCTCCCAAAACTAGCTAAGAATATATTTCATAATTTAGGACTAAATTCTATTCCAGTTGAACCTAAAAAACTTAAAAAAGTTATAATTAATCCAACTTTAAACAATATAATGTGAAATTTTGTATCAAAAACCATAATTTCTTTTTTCAAGTTGTAAAAAAGTTGCGAATTTTTTATTTTTTCCTGGATTTTTTAGGTTTAACTAGAAACTATACCATTGTTTTGATTTTTTTGATTTTTTTGTTTCGAATGAAAATTGTGACCGGCATCTTTCCCGCCGAATGACACCTGCACGCACGTGGCGCATCGGAAAAATGCTTGTACCCCGCATATTATGACATATATTCTAAATGAAAAAAAATTAAGAATGTTGAAATATATAACAATAATACCTGAAAAATTTTTTGCAATTAAACATTTATTTTCTTCTCTAAAAATTCTTCAAAAAAGCGATTTTTTCAGGCCTCTAAAGGTTCTAAGGTTCTCCCCTTAAAAAAATCTAAATTTTATGTTGACTAAGTTATATCTAATGGATTGATTTTTTTAATTCTTCTCGCGATGTGTATGGAAAGCAAGTATTTTGGGAGTTGAATCGGATGATTTTGGAATTTTGTCTTGTATTTGGATGTAAAACCAAGTATAAGACAATTCTATCGACTAATTTTATTTGTTACTAGATATAGATTGGCCTTACTGACTCAGTCAATATGAGACATTGTGATACACTTGATAAATTTTTTCAAATCTATCACACTGTTTATTATTTTAATGATCGTTTGATTTCCATGGTCTTTGAACATGAGATCAAAACAAAAGTTTTATTATATGTATCTAGCTTGTGATTATAGTTATTTTAGTAGTAGTATTTAGAAATTGTGTTACGTGATTTAGTAATAATTTGCCTTCGAATAGTTTGTAATTAATTGTTAGCATTTCAAAAAGCCATTGCATTACTAGAAAAAGCATAATTAGTGTTGAAAATATTTTTCTCTTATTTTGCAAATTCAATGTACTTCATGGTTCAATATATATCAAAAAAGATTTGGTAGGTCATAGGACTGCGCTAAATATCAGATATTATTGCTGCAACAACGCATTATAAATATAGAGTTATTTCAGTAACAGCACATGTGTTAATACAACATTATTTTATAAAATAGCAATTTGGTAACAAAATAAAATATTTAACACACTCTTAGTGTTTGTATTAAATGTCTGAAGCTATTATATATATTTATATATTACTCTTATATTTGATTTTTTATCTAAAAATAAATTCAATATATTACTAAGGCCTTCATCACATTTTCATATATCTTGCAAACAATTTGTGAGTTATATAAACGTGTCTTGTATTTCCTGCATGTTCATTTCATACATCTTTGCTAGTTTCCGTTGAATATATTTTTATGAAACGAAACAACTTTTACTGCAAAGGCGTAGGAAATTTATATAGGGAAAGTTTTAATTAAATTCTAGATTCTCTGGGTGGTTCTGGTTATCATAATATTGACGATATTTCTTACTTAAGCATCAGGGAGTATATAACAGTTTTTCTGTGGTATATTTATGGCAGTCAACTCAATTGGAAAATTTATTGTTTCGTGGTTATACTTTGTTAAACGTAAAAAATTATACACTGTACACAAAATAAAAACATTATTGTTTTGGTAATTTAATAATAAAAATATTTTGCTTTTCGGTTCTCTAATTTGCTCAAAGGTTGATTCATTTATTATATCTACATTTTTATCAGACTTTATTATATTCTGTAACAAATATTTCCATTAAAATTTGTAGAAAAATATTAATTTATAATTAGTAATGATGGATTAGTCGTTAGGGCTATATTATGGCACAGCTTCATTTTGGTCTTCATAAATGTAGGACATCTGTAAAAATATTAGTTGAATCTAAAAATTAACTACATACAATATTAAATAAAAATATAGTAGTAGTTCGTGTGATACAAATATTTTATTAATTTGTTAAAATTTATCTCGATTTGTGTTTTCACAAACATTAAACAGAAACTGCTAACAATATATGTGGGAAAACAAACATTGACTAGAAATTAGTAGCTAACCACCTTGGCGTATCTACTAAGAACTTGTAAGATATAATAACAAAAACAATAAAAGCAAAGAAAAACTAGTGGTGTATGGCATTGTGCCTTGAGGCCGTACCAAATTGAAATTTTGAAAATCTGAATTATTTTCGATATTCAAAAAAAAAAAAATGTATGAGGTTCAAAAAATTTTTTTTCTTCTCTCAAAAACTATCTTTTCATCAACACAAGCAGAAAGTCCTTTGAATCATTCAAATCGGATGTTTATTATTTTCAAAAACCATCATTTTTTGCACATTTAGCTCCGTGTCTGCGAAATGGCTGGACTTACCTCTGCCAGAAACTAATCACTACTTCTCTCTTTTAATAGGTATGCCAAAATGTTTAGATTTTTGGTCGATTACAATAATTTACCCTACGGGTAGTTAAAAAACTATACAATATAGCAAAAAAAGTTATTAAATTTAACTAGATAAAATGAAGTCTGCAGACAGTTTTCGTTTCAACCAGATGCGAAGGCCTCCCAGGTATACTCTAATGGCTAATGAATAAATTTTGCTTTCTAAAATTAGAATTTTTATTTTATTTATCGTATAACTGAACCTACGTATAAATTAATTGATTATAGTTGTCATCTGTCAATACCTTCAAATTTTTCATTAATAACTACAAATTTTTATTTGAAAGTTACAGGCTGACTTTTGTGAAATCATTTAGTTGAAATACGAGAAATTTCAGGATTTTTTTATCCATTCGCACAACTAAAGTTATTTAAATTAATTCAACTAACTATTTAATTTATTAGGAACTAGTGGACTGTATAATTTGATGTGTAGGTTTTCGTTCCCTCATCTGCATATATCACTTTCGATTTCAATTCATGAGAATGTGGGCTTTCGTCTTTTTCAGAGTGTATATAATACTCAATACTGGCTCCTAGCATTGTTTTTCTTATCTTCGTTTCATCAACGAAATAGGCCAAGACGGAATTCAATCTAGCGCCTCTTCTGCTATATTGATTCAGTTGTTTCCAAAAGACAAGATATATATGTATGATTGTCTTCATGGCGAAAATACTGAATATGAATGACTCATAAATAATCATTCGATTCATGAAATTCACTAAAAATGTATCAAAGATTGTTCAATATATGCGTTTATAAATATGTTGTGTAGTAGTCTATTTATTCTCTTCAACTATATAGAACAAACTATGTGGGTATAGATGACAACTGTGCCAACAAAGAGCTACTAGATGGTGATATAGTTTTATGCAGGTTTTTTGACAGTGTATTGATGCAATTATAGTCAAATCTATCCAAGAAAGTAGTTAAAGAAATTTTCAGAATATATAAGTGGCTTAAGATAATCAAGTTTTTGATATCGCTATTAAGTTGATTTAAAATAAGGCTTCTGGTGCTTCTCTTCTAATGCACCAGATCGACTTGTAATATTGATCATAAGTCAACAAAACTTCTTGAGTTTAATAACTCATATTTAATTTAGTTGTTATTATAATTATTAAATGATTTTTTGCACCAGGTGTTAAAAAATCATACTACTTACATCAGCAGATAACTTTATATTAGTACGACTCACCGTTTGCAAACCAGGTGTATTTATGAGCCAATCAGTATATACATAGAAATACACTTTTGCAGAATCAATAGTTCGCTTGCGGATTCACAAAAACTGTTAACCTAAAGCCCAGTTAACATCAACTGGGTCAACTCATTTCTTAGATGTCGAGAGGATGTCACAAACATATTTCGATCTATGAAGTTGAGCTTTTATTCACAAATGATTGATGAAATATAATCGTTACAAAATATAAGATTTATTATATTTAAGCACATATCGACATTCCTATCTTATAAATACAATTAAATTTGGAAACCAAGAAGACTTTATAATACTCGATAAAATTAAAGCCAAACGAGTGGTTTATGGCATTGTGCCTTAAGGAAAATTGTTGCACAGTAATGAAATGTTCGAGAAATTTTTAATGTTTTTTTATTTTAATTGAAATCTGAATAATTTCAGATATTTAAAAAAAGAAAACTATTTTCTTATGAAATTTGGAAAAAAAAAAATTTGTCATCCCAATATTGTGGACAAAAAACTGTGAATATGCTACTACAACATCAATTTTTTCTAAGGTACGCCAAACTTTTCAGAAACATCTGAAATGTAAAGATTTGCAAATATTTTTATTTTAGATTTTTAGATAATTGCTATAGCTAACTTTACGAGATGTTATGTTATTAAAACACCGTTAGTTTGGAATAATTTACATAAAGCTGAATAAATCGACTATTCAAACTGGATTATTTCAGATTAATATGTACAATTTTGATACAATGTATAATGGCTGTTGTTTGGTCTAGATTTATTCAATTGAGATTGCATTTGGGTTCGGGTTCATCTTTTTTTATCGAAATTTTGATCAAAACATCTTACACAGATTTATTCGTCTTTTGGCTTGTATACATCATATAATGATACAGTATGGAGCAGGGAGTTCATTTTCCATCTTACATGATGCCACTATAAACTGGCGCATTTATTCAATATGATGATGAGGATTTAAACACATCAAATGGTCATAGTCGTGCTTTGCATTCATATATACTTAATTATTTTCTTTACTTCATTAAAAAACAAACAGGTATATGAACTTTCACACTAGAAAAATGACATAGCTGGCTGGTGTCGCTCAAGGAGGAAAATATTTGGGGGATGTTCTATAGTTTGATACTTTAAAAGACAACTTTAATAAACTTATACTATCGAAACACAAATCAAAGATTATTTTACTCTGCATATTGAGAAAATTATGAATGGTTGAACCATTTAAATGGCAATATCTTAGGAACGTTGATTCTGACGAAAAAATGTCTTAATACAACTTTGTAGAAAAGTTGATAATACAAAAATTTGCCTAAAATTTTTTTTCAATATTCCTTATGGTATTTACCAAAAACGGGAAAAACTATAATTTTGTACCTTTGCCCTTGAATAAAACATTCGCAGTGGTCAGATCGATGAGTACCTTTAACGTTTCATTTGTAATGATTCAACTAACATCAATTATCAAGATATCAAAACCCATTTATTTTTCTTAACTAAATAACTCTGTCTAATTCCCTCTAAATATTTTCTCTACTTCTAAAACAATCCAAATGCTTTTTCATAATAAATGCGTCTGTTGCGATACATTTCCGCAAGCATATTCCTTAACGACTCATGCATTCAGTTAGAGTAAAAAAACTATGGGAAAAAGCACTGGTCGTTAGCGAGTCTTAGCCGGAGATTAATGAAAGCTATTTTCCTTCTTGGAAACTGTAACACTAGTACCAAACTGCAACAAGATCGGATTAATTCTAGTCGGAAGGTTTCTTTTTTGTTAATTTATATACCTTGTTTATTTACATAATTAGTGTACTGCTTGTATTACAAATTAGAAAATATAATAACGGACATTTAGGTCTGACAAGGGCACATGGAAACAATGCTTCTCACAATGCCATCATAACTGAAATTTTACTACTGTTTAGATGGTATATTTGTCAAATTAGTCAATTTAAAAAAAAAGATTTATACAAATATATAGTAGGTAAATAACGTTTTTTTGAAATCTGACTATGATATAAAATAGCAATTAGTGGTGTATGGCATCCTGCCTCAAGGCAAATTGCTGAAACTTCCATTATCTTTAATGCAATATGCGAGGAATATTAAATGTTTTTAAAAAGATTATTATATATAATGTAACATTCATTATTCTTATTTCATAAAAAGTGAATAAAAAAAAATTAATCAATCGGATTTAAAATGAAGGACATTGTCTAATATTTATAAGACTTCAGTACTTTAGCTAGAATTAAAATTGAATTGAAATGACATATATATTTGATATTAAAAACAAAATTAACTTAATTTTTTCCACAAAAAACAATCATATTGGAAACACAAGCAGCGAGTTTTTTGAATTAATCAAATTGGGTGCATTGTTCTGTAAAAACTGATTTTTTTGCACATTTAGCTTTGTATCTCCGAAATGGCTAAACCTGTCTCCACCAAAATCTAATCAACATATTTTCCTATCAATATGAATCGAATGTTTTTTGAATAATTCAAATGGGTAGATCCATGCGCCTGAAAACGTAGACAAAAAATTGTATCTACACATACGCACACACACACATACTTCCATTTATTCTGTAAATGAAACTTTCAAAACGTGAAGATATGTAAAAACTTTCATTTTCGATTTTTGAACGATTACAATAACTTACGCTACAGGAATTTAAAATCTTTGTAGATTTCATCAAATTCCTATAAGTTTTATGGGACATCCAGGGGGCAAACAAGTCCAATGTCTTGGTTTTAATCTGAAGGCATTTTACAAAATAATTGCTATATTATTCAACCAATGCAAAATATAAATTTTAAGGGTACATTTTTACAGAACTGTGTATAACCTTGTTCTGGTATTTGTTCAGAAATAATCATCAGCAGAGTTTGAATAACTATTTATTTTATTCATCTTTTGTAAAATTATTATTACAACTTATTTTTTTCATTTACTGGTTTTTACAGTTACCGTCTTTGCCAGAGTAAGGGTTTAGTTGATCCTGTTTACCCCACACACTTGTCAGCTTTTTTACAGTGATTATATAGAAAAACTGTTGAATTCAACTTAAGTTATGAATAAATATATATATTTTGAATTGTATCTTGTATGACAAATAATATGACTTTTTCAACTTCTCTACTGGAAAACAACAACATCATTCCAACGAACCCATATATCTATTTTATCATAAATATAATTTCATATTTCTCTAATTAATTTTTATCCGTTTGATCTTATTTCTCTCGCAAGCATGACATTGATATAAAATCTTTTTGATTTTCTAATTATAGTACAATGGGCAAAAACAATGCACCCGGGAACAATATACAAGATGCATGATTATCTTGTTCCATTGAATCAAAGACATTTACCTCGAGGCGATGGATGGCATTATACAGTGTCGTCGTGATTCTTTGTTATTTGAAAGACTTTTAATTAACTAATATATATATATATATATATATATATAATTCCTGTTAAGTAATGAACAAAGCACAAAGACAGTTTTCTTCGCTAACAATGCAACAGAGCTTTGAGTTAGTTTATTTGTCTTTAATTAAAATGATAAAAGTCAATAAGAACACTGTGTTTTAATACAGTGAAATAAATGCAAAGCCTTTTGTATAATGACAAAACTCTTTTTGTCACGAATAATATTATACTAATTTGTATTCACTTTTGCATGTTGGAAATATTAGAAATCGTATATAATTGTTTTTTTTTTAGGATTGATTACAAATACATACCTTCTGTAATTTATAACGATTGTTCATCTTTAGAATGATTTGTATTATGGATAAATTATTATTAATAATTAATATTATAAAAAACGATGATTTTGTATAATAGTTACCTGGGACAATAATATATTATTGTTTTAAACTTTTAATTTATTAGCCTCAAATTTAATTCATAATAGTGATAATAAAATTATTATGAGAAGTTATACTCTAAATACAATAGATATAATATAATATATTAGCAATTTTTTGTTTAGCAAGCTTTTTAGCAATGTGTTTTCAGTGCTTTACCTGAATAATGAGTATATAAAAAATTCTATATCTAAAATTCTCTAAATTCTATAATTCTGGCTGAAAATCTAATTCCGTGAACATTGACTCTTATGAAACAACCATAATATTAGATGGAAATAACATTATTTGTTTTCAAAATGGTTGGATAGAAACATTTATATATAATTGATTATTTAATTAATATTAATTTTATTTAATCTTTTAGATAATGAACGCAGAACTGAAAACACTTTGTCTGAATGTACAACAATGCTTCATATTTTTTTGCCTTGTTATTTCTTCACATTTTTCTCATAACTATAATGCGATTTTAATATAATTGAAAATGATGAAACAGTAGTGATAAAAAAAACGTATGCAAAATAAACTTGTTCGTTTATGGCTTGATGTTTGATAAAATTGAAAATTTTTATATATTTTCACGCTTGAGAAAATTGATGTATGTCTGTGCGTGTGTGTGTGTGGATACAAATTTTCGACGATTCCGAAAACAAGGATCAACCGATTTGAATAATTCAAAAAAAAAATGATATGTATAGATAAGTAGACGTGCTGATTAGCAGAATTTTCATAATATTTCAAAGTATATAAAAAATTAAATTTTTTCAGAAAGGTCAATTTTTTCAAAAATTTAAAAATTCTCAAAAATCTATAGTATTTTCAAAGTTCTACAAAAATTGAATCTTTTTTTTAAAAAAATAATTATTGGTATAGAAAGTTCCAGCAATTTACCTTTAAGCACAATGCCAATAACCACTAGTTTTAAGAGAGTTTGATAAGAATTAAATTATTAACTTCCGTAGGGCACGAAAATAATTTTTTTATATATCTTTACGTTTCAAAGGTTTCTGAACATTTTGGCATACCTTAGAAAAAAATGGATATATGTGTGTGCGTGTATGTGTGTTCGTGTATGTACGTGCGTGTATGTGTGTGCGTGCGGATACAAAGGTTCGTCAACGATTTCGGTAACACGGATCAACAAATGTGAATAACTTATAAAACTTTCGATTCGTATGGATAAGGAGACGTTATGATTAGTTTTTGGCGAAGGCAGGTCTAGCCGTTCTGAAGATACGGGGCAAAAAGTGCCAAAAACGAGAAACTCAGTTTTTAAGAGAACGGGGCGTCCGATTTTAATAATTCAAAGAACATTTTACTTGTATTGACACGGTAATGAACTGATTAACTTTTTGGTAAGTCAGGTCCAGCGGTTATGGACTTTCAATAAAAATGAGTTTAAAAAATGTCATTTGGCAGTCAAAAATGTTTATTGGACATATGTACAGATGAAATATGTACATCGATTTATCAGATATTTTATAGAAATTTTAATAATGTGTACACATTTTGTGTAATTTTTTTGGGTTCCGTACCAAGATTTTTGATTACGGTACGGGTAGTTCCAGCAATTTATATCAAATATAATTCAAATGTTGTTTATGTTGAATTTGTAATAATTGTCGTAATGTACTTTGTATAGATTGCTATGAATAATAAATCAAAAAAAAAAAATTGTTGTAATCATTTATATAGTATTTATATAGGCATTAGCTTCAGGTTTCAATAAAGAACGATTAATACAGCAATTGTTTTTCTTTTATTTTCCGAATCCAAAATTTTACACGAGTATTAATTAATCGAAATATTAATGTTATAATAATTTACGTAATATAGATATGTACAATTAAAATAGGCACATGTATATTTTCGTTGGTAATATGATCGCATATTGAAAATTGTTTAAGATAATCCTCAATGAAATTTTAACATTCCATTTATAACAAACAAAATCCTTTGTATAAAAGTGGTAATGCATGTGTTTACATGGGAGCTTTTGGGATATCATATTTGAACCCGCAATTTATGTAAATTTCAAACAACATTGTTTGTTAGTAACCACGATGTGAAATGGATTAAGATACTCAAACAAAAATATGTTATTTTGAGATCAAAATTTAGATTTTAGCATGATTAGAAGATCGATGGTATACGTAAAATAAATGTAGAGTAGGGCGGGGCACAAAGGTTCAATTTGACTTACAGTAATTATACTGTCTAAAGTAAATGAATTACATGATAATACGTTTTATGTGTCAAACAAACTATACTCTGATTACCAAAATTCCCAGTTAGAAATTTGTTTATTCACTATTTTTTAACATTTATCTTCTGCCCATTTTTGCTCTATGAGCTGGGTAAGAAGAAAAAGTCTGATGGCAAATATATCCAACGTATTTTTCAAAACTTTGAAGGTATTTTACAAAGTAAGATCAATACTAATGTGTGCTACAGATTTTATAGAAACATTTTTACGAAGATTTTATTATTTATAACCTTGATCTGGTATTTCTGGTATCAGAAGTGGTGTAGCTGTAATATGATGTATTCTGTGATTTAGTTTTTTTTAACTTAATTTATTTGTTTGTTTACTCTTGTTTATTATTCACATATTTGTCAATGTAAACCTTTATTTGATCCTTCTTACACCTCCCACTTGTAGGTTTTTCAAGAGGAGGTAAAAAGTACATTTTGCCTTCTACTTTAAAATGGTATCACTAAAAAAATTCTATACTTTGCTCATTTTCAAGAAAATTATGCCTAATTATACCTAAGTATTACCTAAAAACCCAACTCTATCCGTCAATAGATTTATCAAATATACTTTTTGTAAATTATTTATTTACTATATAGATAGATAGGCTGTATGCTATAATGAAATTAGATCAATAAATATTGTTCAATTTATTTTTTGATCAAATTAAAATAGTTTCAATTATACTAATTGCAATATCTAAGTGTGTTCTAATTAAACTTCTTTATATTTAAAATAATTCAATTAATACATATTAACTTCCAGTAGGGTGAAATTCAGTTCATACAATTCTTATAAAAATAGACAATGTTACAGTATTTATTTATAATAATCTATTTGAAAACATTTAATATCCCTCGTACATTTTGTTACGGTACGGAAAGCTTCAGCAATTTGCCTTAAGGCACGATGCCATACACACCACTAGTTTCAATATAAAATTAGACCAGTTGTTTTGTACCTATTTGATATATTTTTTTAAGCGTTTTGGAATAATCAATCCAATTAGGAGGCAAAACTTGCTTTCGTTATAAGCTAATATTAGATAATAATTTATATGCCAATATTATTTTTGCACCGAACAATCCTTGCTTATATTAAATTACCTTAATTTTGATTAGGTTTGTATATACCTTGGTACATACTACTGGAATCAGCATTTTCCATATTTATTTTTACCCTGTCAAGATGAGATATGTATCATGCACGTTTCAGAATCATGTTCTGTTTGCAACAGTGTTGATTTTTTGCGAACCGAATGCGAGAACATGGTTGAATTCATGCAGCGTTTTCCTATATTCACCTATAAATTTTCTCGTAAGTTATTACAATATAGCAGTGGAAATGGAATCGCGCCAACTGCTAAATCATCTTCCGCCATGGGAGACTTTCCTTCTACCGGAAAACACACATCCAATCGGAAAAACAGGGTTTGTGTCGAATGGAATTTTAAATCTGCAGATATATTTGATTTTTTTGACTTGGCTAATTTAGAAACATTGCAGAAACAAACAAATCCTAAAACTGAACAACTTTTTAATAGGTGCACACACATAGTTAAGTGGAGCAAATTAGCTCCGCACTAAGTATGCTATGATATATTATACATAAACAAAGAAGTGTATCTAAAATATTGACATTTAATAAAATGTAATAAATTGGTAAAGATTGATTTACAATTAAACATGCCTAATTAGGGACACTAAAATAAATCAAAATATGAATAAAAAAAATTTTTTTTTGTGCAAAAGCTTCCATAGAAAGTCAATTCAATCACAACTTAAATGAGGGTATTGTTAAATTGGAATGAAATATACAAAAGTAACTTGAAAATATTCTCAATATAAGAATTCTGTAGTTTATAATTTTATCAAATCATGTATTTGTACTGCCTTTATGACTTTTTAAAAATACTGATTTTTATGTAGTTTTTAGTAATTGTCTATTTGGAAAGCTGGCATTTTAAGTAAAGTTATTACTAAGTTTAATTGAATACTTTACAGATAGAGAGCAGGTATATCACAAATTTGTTTCGACTACTAAAAAATTAAGTTATATTCCTTTATAAAAACATATTAAATTTATACACTTTTGTGAGAAAAATTAGATCATGCCGAATTAAAAAAAAAATGTTACTTAAAAAATGAAAAATATTTTGCATATAATAAGAAGCTTGTAATATAGAGTATAAACATATAGAGTGATTAGTTCTTGAATTAAATAAAGCATTTGTCTGCATTTTTCATATCACTCTATAATAGAATATAAAATATTATTATTTTCAGAGAGTATTGTGGATTGTTTGGAAGTGCTGTAGATTGTCTAAGAAAGTTGTGAAAGATCTAAGATTGTTGTAGATCGTGTGAGAGTGTTGATGATTGTTTGAGAATATTGTAGATTTTCTGAGACCGTTCTAAAATATCTAAGAGTGTTGTAGATAGTCGAAGAAGGTATTGCAGATTATCTGAGGATTTTGTAAATTAGCTAAGAGTGTTGTAGAACGTCTGAGGGTGTTGAGAGTATTGCAGATAGATCATCTGACTCTTTTTTAGATTATCTACAACTACATCAACTCCAATTTTTGTGGAAGTTTTCATACTGATTTAAAATTGTCTGAAATGTTGATATTTTTATGTAAATATTCACAACTAAGTTCAATATTTCATCATGTTATTACGAGTTAAAAAGGGTTGAACTACCTTTCTTAGGAAAGCAATGACTGCTATGAACACTCTGTAATTATCTGTGGAGACTGACATTTGTTTACTAAAATGTAAACTGTATTTTAA
This sequence comes from Ctenocephalides felis, assembly GCF_003426905.1. Lineage (NCBI taxonomy): Eukaryota > Metazoa > Arthropoda > Insecta > Siphonaptera > Pulicidae > Ctenocephalides > Ctenocephalides felis. The sequence continues at coordinate 43,455,825 of NW_020537758.1, forward strand.
AATTTGTAATGTGTAACAGCCCTATTTGATATAATATTTCGAAATCTTCCGTCACAGTCTAAACTTCTTTTAGCGGAAGATTGCGCCGCATCATTGCCGGCATCTGAATTTTGACATGGGTTTCCACACACATTCATAAATACATATATACACATATATATATATATATATATAAATTTATATATATATATATATATATATATATATGTACATAAATTTTCAAATGTATTGGTATCTAAATAGAAAATTCTGGAAATGTTACGTGAAATCTCTGGGATTGTGGCTATTTGATATATGTATCAATGAATCAAAGAAATGTTTTTTTGAGCGATTCAATATTATTTTACTGATCGAATTCTGAAAAATGAACATATATAATATTTAACGATTTAATGAAATATAAATATAAAATCTATCATTTATTATCTTTTAAAAGCTTATTAAATAATCGAAAATTTATATTTGACACATAAATTTTTAATGACCAGATTGAGCTATTATTTCACATTTTAGCCTTTGTATAATAACTGTAGTATAGAATATGGATTAATGAACCTTTCAAAAAATTATAGAAACATATAGAAATAAAAATTTTGAAATATAATTCATTTTTTTTTTAAACTATGAGTATAAACACTTGATGAAGATGAACCAGATGTCAATTATGGACTTTTATGTGATCACAGAATATCACCCCTTTAGTAAATCAACCATTTAATAAAATCAAATGTCGAGTTCTATATGATAGTAATCCTTTTTTAATATCCTATACTAATATTTACCGTTTAGTTAAAAATAATTACTATTGTTTTTGAATTACTATTTACACCAGACTATGAGTGATGGTAAATGTTGAACTGCTTTAAATAAAATGATCAGTTTCAATTTCCACAGTTAAGTCTTTAATTATCCCTTTAACAAATATCGAAAGATGTTCTTTAAAATTATACCTTACAATTTGTAGAACGAATTTTAGTACAATTATACCCTACAATTTATAGAACGCATTTTAGTGCAATTTAGAATTTTAATGACCAACTTTTCTAGCAAAGGAACAATACTAAGTTTCCAAATTAATTATTATTATATGAATTTATTCAAAATCATGTAAGTAAGAATTATTTTTCACATTTTATTTTTTTGTAATAATTAATATAATTCAAATACTAATTTTACGAAAACTTACTGTAAACAATCCTCAATTTTAATATGGTGCATTTTCTAGTATCAAAGTGAGTAAATATTTTTCGTTGTACCTTATCATTACTCAACAGTCATTAGTTTCATAGTTTTAATTTATAATATATTTATTAATTAAACAATTGTCACAGTATCATTCATCTACTACATTTTATATGCATGGTAATATCTCATCTTTTGCATCTCATACTTTGTATTCGTAAGATTTTTCACAATACGTGACATGATATTTTTCGAAATCGTGATTATTATTATCGTTATGACGTTCATATATGTGGAAAACCTATCAGAAATGCAAGCATCATCTCTGTAATAAACAGAACATATCACGGCTCCGAGGTAAATCTAGCGAAATACATAAAAGTGATGCTGGGAGAGCCGCGTCAATATTGGCTCGGGCACGTTAACCGACACTGACCCTTAAATGACGCTGGATGGAGAGCTGATGGAAGAAAATACTCATTTAAAAATAAAACTAGTGGTGCTTAAGGCAAATTGCTGGAACTTCCCGTACCAAAAATTATCTTTTTTTAAAAAGATAAACATTTTTGAAAAAAAATTACTGAGTTACCGTGTGTGGCGCTTTTTGTCCCCGAAACGGCTAGACCTGCTCATGCCAAAAACTAATCAGCACGTGTCCTTATCAACAACAATCGAATAATTTAAATGGGTTGAACAATTTTTTCCAATAAATGCCAAATTGTTCAGAAACCTCCGAAACGTAAAGTTATATAAAAATTTTCATTTTCAATTTTTTTGCGATTACTATAACTTATACCCTACGGGAAGTTAAAAATTACAATATTTCACACATTTTACTGAACGGATTTTTTTATTTATTATTTTTTTTTCATAAATGTTTATTCTGCAACTTTTTTTAATAATAAGCCGCGACTAACAATGAATATTTCAAAGTATTAACTAGAAAGTAGTAAGCAAACCAACTCAAATGCAGGATAAAATCTCTGTTAACGGGAAATGTTTTGCATAATGGGCAGAAAGTTAGTAAAGTTAGAAAACCAACATTTATTAAACTACAAAAAATTAATTAAGTGAATAGAATTTATGATACGATTAAAGAGCCATTATTCTAAGCCACATATTATTACAAAACTGGATTATTTTTGAGAATAAACTACAGAATAAAAACTACATTTTTCTTGCACCAACAACTACTTAATCAGCTCGAAATAAAACTATTTTAGTAAACAAACTTTTAATTGTAAAAAACAAGTGATTGAAATAATAAAGGACAATGATTTTTTCATAAAGTAACCTAATAAGTCTTATACCAGTGAAATTATATAATATTTTTCGAGACATATGTATAAAAAAACATAGTTCACTTTTCACTGTTGAATATATGAATGTTTACTTTATGATGTATATAAAAATTATATATATACCACTAATTATTGTAATATCAATTGTAATAATCGTAGCGATTTAGATTTCATTTAGACTAA
>NW_020537758.1:43459490-43536990 GCF_003426905.1 Ctenocephalides felis
AGTTTCTTCATTTTATGTTATTTTTTAATATTTTTTGTTTTATTTTTTGTCATTATAGTTAAATATAAAATCGATATTCATATAAAGATCCTATGCGTTTTACTATCATTTTTATTTTATTGAATATATCTAATAAAATTAACAGAATATATTTTTAAACGAGGTACGTTTTTATTTTCCGCTTCAATTACTTTATTTAGTAGCATAAAGAGTGATTAAATAGAATATAAAAAGTCATACATTTGCAAAATAACTATAGTGAAGAGTGGGGCTTGAAAATCCGCTGGTTAAACTGTCCACCAATAATATCTCAAAAACAAGTATAGTTAGGAATGTTTTAACAACAACATTGGAAAGCAGAGAGAAAAATATGTATAACAAGCCATTATCTGGATTTTTACGAATTTGCTATAAGAATATAAATGGCAATGTTTGAAAATCTATAACAAAAGTATTTTCTATCGTTGTTAGTCTTTATGGTTTTGTGCACTTTTGTTGAGTATACGAGAATGTAATTTTCGAGTGTACGTTTTTAACTGTTTTATTAGATGTGGTAATAATTTTAAGTTCGATTTAACAGATGTTTTTATTTATCCTATACTTACTTGTCGATGGGGTAAAAAGTACCAACTGAATCTTTACCCTGCCAAAAGAGTAAACAATAAAAAATTACAACTAACAATGTAAATTTAGTATAAAAGTCATTGTACAAGAAATAAATTAAAATAATAGTTATTCCAAATTTGCTGATTAATATTTCTAACAAAATACCAGATCAAGGTAACATACAGTGTTATCTTTATAAAAAAATGTTCCCATAAAATTTATACTTTGCGTTGGTTGAATAATATAGCTACTATTTCGTGAATTTTTTTAAAATTATAAATAACATGGTATTGTATCATTTTGCTAACTGGCTGTATTATTTTACCGCGTCTATGGGGTAAAAAGGACCAGGTGACAATTTTTTTAAAAATAGATTTTTTTTCTACAATGATGAATTAGCTGGGAATTTTACTGAACATAATCAGATAGCTGTTTATCTGATATATGGAAATTCTTGGGAAGTAATTGGTTTGGTTTTCACCATACAATAGCTTATAAGGAGAACCCGCGCGTTGCTCGTCTCGGATTTTGATGAAATTTGGCACAATGGTAGATTTGATGCCCAAACTGACCGTGGTAAAATATTAGGGGCCTATGAAAAGCGATTTAATTATAAAAATTAATTAAAGTTTGCATTGTAGTAGCGCGTGGCATGCATAGCTCGCAATGCTTTTCCTTATCAATAGCAGATTGGCCGAGTGGCTACCGTCTTGGAATTCTGATTTTTGCTCCGGGGTTCAATTCCCGATTCAGATTTAATATTTTTTATTATTTTTGTTTGATATTTATAATTTCACGTGTAAATAATATAAAAATTTGATTTTTCACGAATTTTATATTTTTCGTTAAATATTCCATAATAAAGTCCTCCGTAACACCTGTAAATTTTTATTTTGATATTACTTTTGAAACTTACGATCATATAAATGTTAAGTGATTCCTGAAACATTATAATTTTGTATTAATAACAGCAATAATACGGAAGAAGAGATATAATTTATTTCCATATAAAAACTATGTTCAAATTTTCTATTATGAGGATGATACTTTGCACGTTTGACCAGCCCAAGAATCTAATATTAATATAAAAAATCCTTTTTGTCATATGACTTGAAAACATACATAAAATTTATTCACAGCAGTACAATCTCCACGATCCTCACAATTGTAAATTTGAACATAGTTGTTATATGGAAATAAATTGTACCTGTTAAATTGAAGTCAAATTGTACCCTTGTACCTATATTAAAATTTGACATTTGTAATATATCTGTAACAGCTAGGAAATCAATTAAACTTACCTACAGTAAAACGATCAAATATATAAAAATTTGAATAAACGCAGATGTTATTATATTATATTAAATTATATTAATAAACAGTTCCATTCTGCTATTATTATTTCCTCTTATTGTTCCATCCTACATCTCTATATTTCAAATTTAACAATTGTTAGCACACTGTCAAGTTATACACGCTTATTAAGTTTTACTAGTTGCTCTAAGTACAATTTCCTTGTGAAGTTTCAACCAACTTAACAAAATAGTTATCCTCCTCTCTTATTCTTCACTAAAGCTAATTACTTCGCATTATACTGTTAATACAATGAAATTTCTAATATAGTTGGACTTTAAAGCAATTATGCAAATTTAATTCTTTGTAATGGTATTAAAACTTCATCGCTGCAAGTGCATTACCGCAATTTTGTTAGGTGTGTAAATACTGCGCAGGCCAACAGAGCGCCCCGTGTGCATAACTCTCTTTGGCCAGATAGAGAATAAGTAATGAACGCATGCATATTTTACTTTGGGAAAAACTCAAGCTGTTGGCCTGTGAAAAATTCACTAGCCCGTCCGGGTCTATTCGTTCGGCCGGCTCGTATTACGCTCTGCATGCAACGAGCGGGAGCGCATTAAAAATGCACTGCGTCATCGAATAATTATCACGCTCCCAGGAGGCCGTTTGTGCTGCGACACTGGCACACTGCTAGGAGCAGAATAATGTGCACAACTGCAGACTGACTGAACTCTGATGATGAGCAGCATTTATTATCTTTTGGAAGGGAAAGTTAATGCAATCGACATTTTAAAATCAATATCATTGCTACAGCTCCTAATAAATATTAGAAGGTGTGTTCAAAACGTACTAGAAATTTTTAAATTTCTCAGGTCTGGAGTGTCCAATTGTCAATTGTTTGTAACTTACCGTAGGGTAAGCTATTGTAATGGGCCGAAAATCGAAATTGGAATTTTTTACATTTCTCGTCGTTTTGAAGGTTTCTGAAAATTTTGGCTGAACTTTTTGGTTTTTGAGTGAACGGAGCATCCGATTTGAATGATCTAAAAACATTCAATTAGTAATGATTGGGAGAAGTGATTATTAGTTTTTGGCACAGGCAGGCCCAGCCATTTCGAAGATACGGAAATATGTAAAAAATGGCAGTTTTTGAGAGAACTAAGCGTCCGATTTAGATGATTCAAAGAACTTTCTGCTTGTCTTAACAAAATAATTGATTTTGGAAAAAAAAAATTGTTTCATTTTTGTTTTTTTTTTAATTTTTTGTATATCGAAAATAATTCAAATTTTATTTTTAATTCTGACTATAGTTCTAATATACTTCACAAATAATTCCAACTTTTCAATTCAGTTTATATAATTCTTATAAACATTAGACAATGTTACAATATTTATAATAATCTATTTGAAAACATTCAGTATTCCTCGAACATTTCGTTACGGTAGGGGAAGTTTTAGCAATTTGCCTTAAGGCACGATGCCATAATTGCCTCAAGACAGAATTCCACTTACAGCTAGTTCATTTTAAAACCGGAATACCGGTAAATTACCGGTATTTTTATTATCTTACAAAAACGTAAAAAAAATTGAATGTAGTACAAATATAAAAAAATGTATATACAACTACAACTATATTCAACTAAACAATAAAAACAATAAAATAAAACAATGAGTTTATTTTTTTAACTAATAATTTAACAAAATTATATCCAATTTAATTAATTCTTTATCACTATATTGAGTACTTTTCACCAAAAACGAACTTATGAGTAAGAAAGACCAAAAACTCATAAAAGATCATATTACATTATTATAATAAACTGTATTGTCTGTATCCGATGTGTTAAATTAGCTAAATAATAAGTTTCTATAATTGTTGAGTAATATTATCACATTGTGATGCTTCTATAGTATTTTCAAACTTCGAAACGTTTTCGAAAAATAATATTTTAAAATTTTAATAAGAAGCAAAAATATTTAGTAATTATCATAATTAATATATTGACTCAAATATTACTTAAAAAACCGTTACATTTTCACATAAGATGAAACAAACATCTATCTATCAGTCCAATTCTATTTATTGTAACACGATATGAAGCTCTTAGTAAAGCAATAAATATTCAGTTTAATGACGAGTTGAGATAATATTTGATATTTGTTTATCCTATAGAATCACTTGAAGATATAGCTGTTTATGCGATTTTGGAATTTAAAGATACATTTGTTCCGAGAAATTTAAACTTTAGTGTATTTTGTATCAAATAGCGCTTATGTAAAAATACCGAAAATACCGGTATTTTTGGGGTAAATACCGGTAAAATTACCGCCGAAAAATCGGGCGGTTTACCGGTAATTCGGTATACCGGTATTGCATTCCCTAGTTTACACCGATTGTCAATTGTTTATTTGTGTTGGTATACATGCTCTTAATGAAAGTATGATGGAAAAATCAACTGTATTCACTGTTTACTTTGACTGTAATAGTCGCTAAAGTTTGACATTTTATGTGGCGTGGTGATGCTGCTTTTATAAATAATAGAACAAAAATGCCGTCGTTTCATAAGTTCCTCCAACTTTGAGAACAGGAAAAAGGAACCGGATCTGGTTAATACGAAGGTCGGTGCATGACCACGGTATTATTCATGGCAAAAAATACGAACAAGCAGCTACGAGTGACCAGGTGCATAAGCAGTTGTGCAATAAATTTTGCTGCCACTCTTTTCATGTCGATTGCATCAGCAACTTCTTCAATTGTGATTCTGTAATAATTATTGACGTGCTGGGTCGTCAAACTTGTTTCTTTTCTTACTTCGCGTAGGGTAAGTTACAGGAATCGCAAAAAAACAAAAATGAAATTTTTTATATATCTTTACGTTTCAAAAGTTTCTGAACATTTTGCCATACCTTAGAAAAAATGGATGTATGTCTGTGTATGTGTGTGTGTGCGGATACAAATTTTCGTCGACGATTTCGGGAGCACGGATCAACCAATTCGAAAAATTCAAAAAACCTTTGATTAGTATTCATAAAGATGCTAATTAGTTTTTGGCAAAGGCAGTTCTAGTCGTTTCAAAGATCCGGAGCAAAAAGCCATAAAATAAAAAAGTATAAAATATTTTAAAGTTAAAACAGAGAGTTATGCAGTCTCGCTACATGTTAACCAATGTTTAACTATAATTTTTTACTTGGTTTATTTTATATTTTATATTTGAAATAATGTTAGTGTGATTTTTTGGGAGTGTTTTTTCTGGTGTGATACTGTTTATTATATAAAAAAAATGTTGGATGATGGCACACATTCAAAACATATAAATAAAGTATAGTGAACAACTTGTAACGGATAACACATAATGCTAATTTAGGTTTCCATATTTTAGATTTTAAATTATAACACACTGATGATGAGACAAACCTAGTCTCGAAACGTTTGTAAAATTATTATTTAATAAATTAGTGCAATAAAGAAAGTTGTTTGTTCATATTTCTAAATTAATATCTATCTATCCACTCAGAATACATTTGTTACATAATGTCTGGATATATATATATATATATATATATATATATATATATATATGAGTGCGTCTTGAAAATACTCTCCCTTCATGACAATATTTACGGCAATAACTCAACGGATATAACAAAACAACACTAATGTGTAACTGCCACGTGCTTCCTATCTGGTCTATTTCCTGGACTCTATGTCCTTTTTACAAGTCAGGATTAAGAATTAGATGCCGGACTTCGTCTTATATTGATCGTATTTCCGACACCTAAATGGTGATGGAGCCGATGAATATTTTAAATTATTTTCATTTTGTTTCAGTTTTATTTATAGAAGTATTTACTTGTGGCTTTTTCACTATTAAATATTCATTTGTATATGAGATTCTAGATTTTTTTTTTCAAAAATCCTGAACAAATGTAGCTTCAAATACATAATAAAAGATAAGTCGTTTAACCGTATCACTGGGTGCATTCATTGGATGTACCCTCATCTATAATTTTCTTATTCCCTAATTTAAAATAATGATTGCTTATGCATATATTTCACATCGGCCCGAATAAACAAGCTTTTATGATTTTTTAAATTAAATTGATAAATTTTTCGTTCAGCAAATCAAACCCGCAAAAAATTAGGGTCACCTTGATTCTTATGAGGTTGCTATCGAGAGATGAACACACGTTAATAATCAGTTTCGTTTTTACAATATAATTGCTCAAAGTCAAATTTGACCTTTGTGCCCCGCCCTACTCCGCCACAAACTTTGACATACTATTATTTTAAAAAAGAAAAAAATAATTAATAACTAGTGGGGTGTGTGGCATCGTGCCTTAAGGCAAATTGCTGGAACTTCCCGTACCGTAACGAAATGTTCGAGGAATACTGAATGTTTTGAAATAGATTATTATTAATATTGCAACATTGTCTAATATTCATAAGAATTTTATAAACTGAATTGCAAAAGTAAAATTATTTGTTTAAAGTATATTATATTTATAGTCAGAATTAAAAATAAAATCTGAATTATTTTCGATATACAAAATTTTTTTTTGAAACAAAAAAAAGTTGAAACAATAAATTTTTCTTACAAAATCAATCATTTTATTAAGACAAGCGAAAAGTTCTTTGAATCATTTAAATCGGACGCTTAGTTCTCTTAAAAACTGCCATTTTTTGCACATTTAGCTCCGTATTTTTGAAATGGCTGGGCCTGCCTTTGCCAAAAACTAATAATTACTTTTCCCAATCATTACTAATTGAATGTTTTTTAGATCTTTAGATTCTATTTTCTTTGCTCTATATCTCCGTAACGGCTGGACTTGCCTTTACCAAAAACTAATCAGCTTCTCTCCCTATCAATAGGAATCGAATGTTTTTGAACCATTCAAATCGGTTGATCCGTGCGCCCGAAAACGTGAAATTTGTATCCATACATACATACACACACACACATCCATTTTTTCTGAGGTATGCCAAAATGTTCAGACACCTTCAAAACGTCGAGAAATGTAAAAATTTTCAATTTCGATTTTCGGCCCGTTACAATAACTCACCCTACGGTAAGTTAAAAAACACATATCTACTTAGAAACAAAAACTGATAAAGAGTACAACTTTATATTTAAAAGTGTACATCTTTACATATAATAGGGTAAATGAAAAAGACTTTCAGTATTTTCCCTCGACATTTGGTCTACGATTCATCGCCGGCGGTGTGTATTAGGTGCTGTTGTTAGGTAGTAATGAGTTAAGAACTGATGACTCATTGCCGCGTCATTAGTACTGACAAGCCGGAGTCCGGAGCTCACCCGGAACAAAGGCCTAAGCGCCGAAGCGCCGAAGCGCTAACGATAGTGCCATGAGCTTTCCCATCAATTTGATTGCTTCGTACCTCCGGCGCAAGAAATTGCTGGAACGATTGCACGATCACGATTTTATCTTGTCTTGAATAATAATTGAAATTAATTGGTTTTATCAGTAAACATTTTTAAATTATTGCATTACTAAAATTTATAAATTGATGACTAATTTGTTCTAATTCCTATGATTAAATATTTGCCGTTTGTACTATTTATTTTTCATACAATTCTCTAAATAGCAAAACATTAAGAGTTTAGAATAAAACTAGCTGTAAGTGGAAATCTGTCTTAAGGCAATTAAGGCATCGTGCCTTAAGGCAAATTGCTGGAACTTCCCGTACCAAAAATTATAATTTTTTTAAGAACGATTAACATTTTTGAAAAAAAAAATACTTTGAAAAAATAAGATTTGTGAGAAACTATAAATTGGACAAAAAATTACTTTTTTTTAAATTTTTTTTTTTTTAAATAAATAAATTTTTTTTAATTTTTTTTTTTTTTTGAAAAAAAAATTTTTTTCTTTATTTTGACATATTGTGGAAGATCTGAACTTTCTTTTCAAAGCAATCGTACTGCTTTAACTGCATAGGGACAAAATATAAAGCGCGTAAGCCCCGCGTCGCTGTCTAACGCATAAGCATTGGTACGGAACCCATAGGAATGTTAACAAAATGTATACTTATTGTTAAAATCTCTATAAAATATCTGATAATTTGATGTGCATATGTCTAATGATCATTTTTGACCGCCAAATGGCTCATTTTTTTACTTTTTCCTTCATATCTCCGAAACCACTAGACCTACCTTCATGAAAATTATATCGATTCTTCATCTTGTCAATACAAGTGAAATATTTTTTGAATTATTCAAATCGGACGCTCCGTTCTCTTAAAAACTGAGTTACCGTTTTCGGAACTTTTTGCCCCGTATCTTCAGAACGGCTTGACCTGCCTTTGCCAAAAACTAATCAGCACGTCTCCTTATCAATACGGATCGAATGTTTTTTGAACTATTCAAATCGGTTGATCCGTGTTCCCGAAATCGTCGACGAAAATTTGTATTAAATTAATTAACTTTTTGGTAAGTCAGGTCCCAGCGGTTATGGACTCTCAATAAAAATAGTTTAAAAAATGTCATTTGGCAGTCAAAAATGTTTATTGGACTATGACAGATGAAATATGTACATCGATTTATCAGATATTTTATAGAAATTTTAATAATGTGTACACATTTTGTGTAATTTTTTTTGGGTTCCGTACCAAGATTTTGATTACGGTACGGGTAGTTCCAGCAATTTATATCAAATATAATTCAAATGTTGTTTATGTTGAATTTGTAATAATTGTCGTAATGTACTTTGTATAGATTGCTATGAATAATAAATCAAAAAAAAAAAATTGTTGTAATCATTTATATAGTATTTATATAGGCATTAGCTTCAGGTTTCAATAAAGAACGATTAATACAGCAATTGTTTTTCTTTTATTTTCCGAATCCAAAATTTTACACGAGTATTAATTAATCGAAATATTAATGTTATAATAATTTACGTAATATAGATATGTACAATTAAAATAGGCACATGTATATTTTCGTTGGTAATATGATCGCATATTGAAAATTGTTTAAGATAATCCTCAATGAAATTTTAACATTCCATTTATAACAAACAAAATCCTTTGTATAAAAGTGGTAATGCATGTGTTTACATGGGAGCTTTTGGGATATCATATTTGAACCCGCAATTTATGTAAATTTCAAACAACATTGTTTGTTAGTAACCACGATGTGAAATGGATTAAGATACTCAAACAAAAATATGTTATTTTGAGATCAAAATTTAGATTTTAGCATGATTAGAAGATCGATGGTATACGTAAAATAAATGTAGAGTAGGGCGGGGCACAAAGGTTCAATTTGACTTACAGTAATTATACTGTCTAAAGTAAATGAATTACATGATAATACGTTTTATGTGTCAAACAAACTATACTCTGATTACCAAAATTCCCAGTTAGAAATTTGTTTATTCACTATTTTTTAACATTTATCTTCTGCCCATTTTTGCTCTATGAGCTGGGTAAGAAGAAAAAGTCTGATGGCAAATATATCCAACGTATTTTTCAAAACTTTGAAGGTATTTTACAAAGTAAGATCAATACTAATGTGTGCTACAGATTTTATAGAAACATTTTTACGAAGATTTTATTATTTATAACCTTGATCTGGTATTTCTGGTATCAGAAGTGGTGTAGCTGTAATATGATGTATTCTGTGATTTAGTTTTTTTTAACTTAATTTATTTGTTTGTTTACTCTTGTTTATTATTCACATATTTGTCAATGTAAACCTTTATTTGATCCTTCTTACACCTCCCACTTGTAGGTTTTTCAAGAGGAGGTAAAAAGTACATTTTGCCTTCTACTTTAAAATGGTATCACTAAAAAAAATTCTATACTTTGCTCATTTTCAAGAAAATTATGCCTAATTATACCTAAGTATTACCTAAAAACCCAACTCTATCCGTCAATAGATTTATCAAATATACTTTTTGTAAATTATTTATTTACTATATAGATAGATAGGCTGTATGCTATAATGAAATTAGATCAATAAATATTGTTCAATTTATTTTTTGATCAAATTAAAATAGTTTCAATTATACTAATTGCAATATCTAAGTGTGTTCTAATTAAACTTCTTTATATTTAAAATAATTCAATTAATACATATTAACTTCCAGTAGGGTGAAATTCAGTTCATACAATTCTTATAAAAATAGACAATGTTACAGTATTTATTTATAATAATCTATTTGAAAACATTTAATATCCCTCGTACATTTTGTTACGGTACGGAAAGCTTCAGCAATTTGCCTTAAGGCACGATGCCATACACACCACTAGTTTCAATATAAAATTAGACCAGTTGTTTTGTACCTATTTGATATATTTTTTTAAGCGTTTTGGAATAATCAATCCAATTAGGAGGCAAAACTTGCTTTCGTTATAAGCTAATATTAGATAATAATTTATATGCCAATATTATTTTTGCACCGAACAATCCTTGCTTATATTAAATTACCTTAATTTTGATTAGGTTTGTATATACCTTGGTACATACTACTGGAATCAGCATTTTCCATATTTATTTTTACCCTGTCAAGATGAGATATGTATCATGCACGTTTCAGAATCATGTTCTGTTTGCAACAGTGTTGATTTTTTGCGAACCGAATGCGAGAACATGGTTGAATTCATGCAGCGTTTTCCTATATTCACCTATAAATTTTCTCGTAAGTTATTACAATATAGCAGTGGAAATGGAATCGCGCCAACTGCTAAATCATCTTCCGCCATGGGAGACTTTCCTTCTACCGGAAAACACACATCCAATCGGAAAAACAGGGTTTGTGTCGAATGGAATTTTAAATCTGCAGATATATTTGATTTTTTTGACTTGGCTAATTTAGAAACATTGCAGAAACAAACAAATCCTAAAACTGAACAACTTTTTAATAGGTGCACACACATAGTTAAGTGGAGCAAATTAGCTCCGCACTAAGTATGCTATGATATATTATACATAAACAAAGAAGTGTATCTAAAATATTGACATTTAATAAAATGTAATAAATTGGTAAAGATTGATTTACAATTAAACATGCCTAATTAGGGACACTAAAATAAATCAAAATATGAATAAAAAAAATTTTTTTTTGTGCAAAAGCTTCCATAGAAAGTCAATTCAATCACAACTTAAATGAGGGTATTGTTAAATTGGAATGAAATATACAAAAGTAACTTGAAAATATTCTCAATATAAGAATTCTGTAGTTTATAATTTTATCAAATCATGTATTTGTACTGCCTTTATGACTTTTTAAAAATACTGATTTTTATGTAGTTTTTAGTAATTGTCTATTTGGAAAGCTGGCATTTTAAGTAAAGTTATTACTAAGTTTAATTGAATACTTTACAGATAGAGAGCAGGTATATCACAAATTTGTTTCGACTACTAAAAAATTAAGTTATATTCCTTTATAAAAACATATTAAATTTATACACTTTTGTGAGAAAAATTAGATCATGCCGAATTAAAAAAAAAATGTTACTTAAAAAATGAAAAATATTTTGCATATAATAAGAAGCTTGTAATATAGAGTATAAACATATAGAGTGATTAGTTCTTGAATTAAATAAAGCATTTGTCTGCATTTTTCATATCACTCTATAATAGAATATAAAATATTATTATTTTCAGAGAGTATTGTGGATTGTTTGGAAGTGCTGTAGATTGTCTAAGAAAGTTGTGAAAGATCTAAGATTGTTGTAGATCGTGTGAGAGTGTTGATGATTGTTTGAGAATATTGTAGATTTTCTGAGACCGTTCTAAAATATCTAAGAGTGTTGTAGATAGTCGAAGAAGGTATTGCAGATTATCTGAGGATTTTGTAAATTAGCTAAGAGTGTTGTAGAACGTCTGAGGGTGTTGAGAGTATTGCAGATAGATCATCTGACTCTTTTTTAGATTATCTACAACTACATCAACTCCAATTTTTGTGGAAGTTTTCATACTGATTTAAAATTGTCTGAAATGTTGATATTTTTATGTAAATATTCACAACTAAGTTCAATATTTCATCATGTTATTACGAGTTAAAAAGGGTTGAACTACCTTTCTTAGGAAAGCAATGACTGCTATGAACACTCTGTAATTATCTGTGGAGACTGACATTTGTTTACTAAAATGTAAACTGTATTTTAAAATTTGTAATGTGTAACAGCCCTATTTGATATAATATTTCGAAATCTTCCGTCACAGTCTAAACTTCTTTTAGCGGAAGATTGCGCCGCATCATTGCCGGCATCTGAATTTTGACATGGGTTTCCACACACATTCATAAATACATATATACACATATATATATATATATATATATATATAAATTTATATATATATATATATATATATATATGTACATAAATTTTCAAATGTATTGGTATCTAAATAGAAAATTCTGGAAATGTTACGTGAAATCTCTGGGATTGTGGCTATTTGATATATGTATCAATGAATCAAAGAAATGTTTTTTTGAGCGATTCAATATTATTTTACTGATCGAATTCTGAAAAATGAACATATATAATATTTAACGATTTAATGAAATATAAATATAAAATCTATCATTTATTATCTTTTAAAAGCTTATTAAATAATCGAAAATTTATATTTGACACATAAATTTTTAATGACCAGATTGAGCTATTATTTCACATTTTAGCCTTTGTATAATAACTGTAGTATAGAATATGGATTAATGAACCTTTCAAAAAATTATAGAAACATATAGAAATAAAAATTTTGAAATATAATTCATTTTTTTTTTAAACTATGAGTATAAACACTTGATGAAGATGAACCAGATGTCAATTATGGACTTTTATGTGATCACAGAATATCACCCCTTTAGTAAATCAACCATTTAATAAAATCAAATGTCGAGTTCTATATGATAGTAATCCTTTTTTAATATCCTATACTAATATTTACCGTTTAGTTAAAAATAATTACTATTGTTTTTTGAATTACTATTTACACCAGACTATGAGTGATGGTAAATGTTGAACTGCTTTAAATAAAATGATCAGTTTCAATTTCCACAGTTAAGTCTTTAATTATCCCTTTAACAAATATCGAAAGATGTTCTTTAAAATTATACCTTACAATTTGTAGAACGAATTTTAGTACAATTATACCCTACAATTTATAGAACGCATTTTAGTGCAATTTAGAATTTTAATGACCAACTTTTCTAGCAAAGGAACAATACTAAGTTTCCAAATTAATTATTATTATATGAATTTATTCAAAATCATGTAAGTAAGAATTATTTTTCACATTTTATTTTTTTGTAATAATTAATATAATTCAAATACTAATTTTACGAAAACTTACTGTAAACAATCCTCAATTTTAATATGGTGCATTTTCTAGTATCAAAGTGAGTAAATATTTTTCGTTGTACCTTATCATTACTCAACAGTCATTAGTTTCATAGTTTTAATTTATAATATATTTATTAATTAAACAATTGTCACAGTATCATTCATCTACTACATTTTATATGCATGGTAATATCTCATCTTTTGCATCTCATACTTTGTATTCGTAAGATTTTTCACAATACGTGACATGATATTTTTCGAAATCGTGATTATTATTATCGTTATGACGTTCATATATGTGGAAAACCTATCAGAAATGCAAGCATCATCTCTGTAATAAACAGAACATATCACGGCTCCGAGGTAAATCTAGCGAAATACATAAAAGTGATGCTGGGAGAGCCGCGTCAATATTGGCTCGGGCACGTTAACCGACACTGACCCTTAAATGACGCTGGATGGAGAGCTGATGGAAGAAAATACTCATTTAAAAATAAAACTAGTGGTGCTTAAGGCAAATTGCTGGAACTTCCCGTACCAAAAATTATCTTTTTTTAAAAAGATAAACATTTTTGAAAAAAAATTACTGAGTTACCGTGTGTGGCGCTTTTTGTCCCCGAAACGGCTAGACCTGCTCATGCCAAAAACTAATCAGCACGTGTCCTTATCAACAACAATCGAATAATTTAAATGGGTTGAACAATTTTTTCCAATAAATGCCAAATTGTTCAGAAACCTCCGAAACGTAAAGTTATATAAAAATTTTCATTTTCAATTTTTTTGCGATTACTATAACTTATACCCTACGGGAAGTTAAAAATTACAATATTTCACACATTTTACTGAACGGATTTTTATTTATTTATTATTTTTTCATAAATGTTTATTCTGCAACTTTTTTTAATAATAAGCCGCGACTAACAATGAATATTTCAAAGTATTAACTAGAAAGTAGTAAGCAAACCAACTCAAATGCAGGATAAAATCTCTGTTAACGGGAAATGTTTTGCATAATGGGCAGCAAAGTTAGTAAAGTTAGAAAACCAACATTTATTAAACTAAGAAAAATTGATTTAGTGGATAGAATTTATGATACGATTAAAGAGCCATTATTCTAAGCTTAGTAGAGTCGCTATTGATCACATATTATTACAAAACTGGATTATTTTTGAGAATAAACTACAGAATAAAAACTACATTTTTCTTGCACCAACAACTACTTAATCAGCTCGAAATAAAACTATTTTAGTAAACAAACTTTTAATTGTAAAAGACAAGTAATTGAAATAATAAAGGACAATGATTTTTTCATAAAGCAACCTAATAAGTCTTATACCAGTGAAATTATAAAATATTTTTCGAGACATTTCGTTGAATATATGAATGTTTACTTTATGATGTATATAAAATTATATATATATATACCACTAATTATTGTTATATCAGTACTATCTACATCTTAATTTAAAATGTGTTTTATTTTTGAGATGACTATTTTATCGTGTAAATTACAAGTTTCGTGGAAAGAAATCGTAGCGATTTAGATTTCATTTAGACTAAATTAGTCTAATAGTTCAAATATGTTTTTCAAAATTGAATTTATGGTCGAAATTTGCGGTTCAATGAGCAATAGAGCAATTTACATTTCATATTAAAATTTTTTGCCCTCTAAAAATTTATTGCAATACATTGATTTTAATAGCAACATGCAAATTGAAACATTTTTTATAATTTTTTACAGAGCTCAGTTTTAAAAAAAATATTAGAACTCTTCAAATTTTTAATATATTAACAATACGAAGATAGTATATTGTTCTAAATCGGTCCACACTAATAATAGTTTTCATTTTTAAGTCATATTTAAATTACTTATTATTATAGTTCTTTTTAAAAGCTCCAATATATACTGAGTATGCTATGATTTATGGTTAAAAAAAAGTGTAACTGAAACATTGATGTATAATAGAAATATTCGTGATTTGTTGAATTTTGCTTTTAAAATTAAACGATTGAAGCCAAACCAAATTGAAGTAAAAATATTAGTGAAAACGTTGAGTTTGTAAAATTGAAAAAAATAAATATTTACGGAAAAGCTCTTCATAAAAAAAGGTTTTTCTAATTTTGCTTCCACTTTCAATTTAATATGTATATATATATATATATATATATATATATATATATATATACATATATTTGTTTGAAATCCAAATTGCTACCAGACTTTTTCAGTTGTGTTTTACCAGTATTTTTTCTTGAATATATATTTGGTAATTAATTAGTTAGATTGATTATATTATTTTTTTCTTGTGCTGTATAAGAACTGAATATTATATTATTTTATATTTAAAACTTCCTATCATTTATATCTGGTAAGCCAAGGAAAATACGTTCTGTAGGTTGTAGATCTATATTTTCTTGTGCAGTTATTTTTGCATTTATTAGCTGCAATAATACAAAAGTGTCTTTGTTTATCTCATATTCATCCAGTTTCAATATATCAAATTGGCATGAATCTTGAGAAATATTATGTTGTCTACTGACTCTTCTTCTAAGTGTCATTCAGTTTCCTCCCAGTCATAACATTAGATTTTTAACGCGCACTCCGTGACCGGTTTGCCAAAAGCGGTCCTTCCTCGGTTCTGTTGGAAGTTTCTCCTTTCGAAAGTGCCATAAAATGAATAAGTTACCAGCGAAAGCACTGAATTAAATATGTACAGCACTTACCGCTTTTTCACGATTTTCCTCCCCATTTTTTCGCTTCTTAACGACTCCTGATGTTTTATATGCATAAGAATATTTTTATGAAAAAGCTACCGGACCGAGTTTTCGTGTTGGCCGTTAAGTGGATCTCTTGTTTATTGCAGGAATAAGATTCTGAAAATATGTGTTTTTGTAAAAGTTTTATTGCGTGTTTTTGCCGCAACTATTAATGGTATTTCTTTTATTCTATCAGACCGTAGCTCCATTTAAATACATACAAAATGGGGAATAAAAATTTTCAAATTAACATATTTCATAATATATATATATATATATATATATATATATATATATATTATTGTGTAATAGCAATCGATAATGCTGCATTGTGTAATAGCAATGCTGATATGCCAAATTCGATATCGATTGCAGTAATTATCACAATCAGCAAATACTTTAAATACGCCATCGTAAGGTGTTTGCAGTCCCACTTAAGCAGTATATAAAGAGTACTGATTGAGTTGGAAGTCAGAGTTGCTGGAATCACAAAAGAGTTGTCTTTATTACATCAGAGTTGCTGTAGGCGACAGCATAGTTGCTGTTGGCCTCAGCAGAGTCGCAATATTAGTCGTGTAAAGACAATTGTTAATCATTATTTTGGGTGCTAATAAAGTGTTGTTGAAATAGTCAATCAGTGTTGTTCTTTAGAAGCGATATTTCAGCCAATATCTCAATAAGAACTCAAGGCAAATCCGAAGCCTACTATTTCTATAACCACCGCTCGGCAAGGCTGTATTGACTAGGAGGTCAATACGAACACGTTACCAACAACCCCTTACATTTCAATATATATATATATATATATATATATATATATATATATATATCAATATATATATATATATATATATATATATATATCAATATATATATATATATATATACATGCATATTTAATTATTCTGAACTATTTATTATACAAAGCTTTATTAAATTCCGGTAGGGTTAGTTATAGTAATGGGCCGAAAATCGAAATTGAATTTTTTTGCATATCTTCACGTTTCAGAGGTTTCTGAACATTTTGGCATACCTTAGATAAAATGAATGTATGTGTGTATGTGTAGTATGTATATATGTATGTATGTTTGGATACAATTTTTCGTCCACGATTTCGAGCGCACAAACCAACCGATTTGAATGATTAATTCAGTTTCTGAGAGAACGAAGTACTCGATTTGAATGATTCAAAATCCATTTTACTTGTAATGACGAAATGGATAATTGATGAAATTTTTGGTAAGGCAGGTTTAGCGGTTTCGGAAATATAGAGAAAAAAGTAAAAAAAAATATTCGGTCATCAAAAATGAATATTAGTTGTATGCACATCAAATTATCAGATATTTGATGAAGTTTTTAAAAATGAGTACTAATTTTTTTGTTACAATTTTGTTGGGTTCCGTACCCATTTGTTTAATTTTTAAAGTTTACTAGTATAGTTTACCGTACAGTCCAAGCTAATTTCAAAATTTTCCAAAAGAAATCGAACTTTTCAAAAATATACAAAGTTTTATACTTCAAATATGAATTTTAAATTTACAATTCAGCATCTAATCGTAAGAAATATATCCACAGATGGATTCATTCATTCACCTCTTGCTAATATAAACTTTCTCAAATGCTTTGAGCGATAAGATCCTCACTGTATATGTTATGAACGGTAAAATATAGTGATTATAATTTTCTGTTTGAAAATGTTTGAAACAATTGTTATTAATCATTGATCGAAATTTGTTGATTACTGATTTTTTTCTCGAATATTTAATTCTGGTACGGGAAGTTCCAGCAATTTGCCTTAAGGCACGATGCCATGCAACACTAGTTTGCTATATAGTCAGTACATAAATTTATATTCATGACAAAAACAAATGATAAACTTTATAAAATTATTATTTATTTGACTTAAAGTAAAATATTGCATTCACAATATGTTTGATTTTATACACAAATTGTACTTTATTACATGATTTTTAAAAGTTCTAACCATGAATTATTTTTGGATTGATCCGGAATTTCCGGAAATTCAACAACCCGAAGAGCAGCATTATGTGCCACGAGAGCTGACAGATATACTTCTACAAATTTATTGCAGAAAAAATATTGATGGTACCAAACATCTTGGTCTAGCTGGAAATTATTTAATCGAACGTATTGGTAGAAGAATTCAAAATTCGGATCTTCCTATAATATCAACATTTTTGGCGGCGCATCCTGAAGTCGTTTCTGTTGAATTGAGCTATAACTCTTTTACGGTTCCACAATTTCTTACTTTATGGAATCTTTGGTACAAAATAAATGTCCTGTCAAATATCTAGGTTTGATGAACTGTGATTTGATGGTTTATGAATTGAATGCATTGGCCAATACTGTCGGCGACACAGATATAGAAATTCTTCGAATAAATGATAATAATTTTGGAGCCAAAGCTTCTAAAGTTTTGGATAAACTTTTACGAAAAGCTACAAAACTTAGGGTATTAGACGTTGGTAATATTAGTGCACACTGGGGTCTTCTAGGTACTCTATCAGCAAGTCTAGTCTACCCAAATGTAAATCTTCAAGTACTGGATATAAGTAAGATCGTGCCAAATTCAAGAGTTTCATGTGAAAACTCAGATTATTTATCTGAATTGATGGAAAATATAATATCGAAATGCAGGACGTTGAAAGAGCTTCACGCAAGACACAATTCTCTTGATGGTCATGATATTGAGAGATTAACTCCTGCCATTTTCAGGGCAACTAATTTGTTGTTTGTGGATTTTGCAGGAAATAACATGGGCGATAAAGGTAAATCAATTTTCTCTCGGAATTACATTGCAATTATAGAACAAATAAAATGATGTGATTGTAATTGGAAATTTTAATTTGTCAGTACTACTTGCTGACTTGGTTAGTCCAATTTTTATCTTAATTTTAAATAGACTTAGATGATTTAACATTTCAATTTATTTTACTACCAGGAGCCGAAGAATTCGCAGAAATTCTACGCAAACGGCCAGCTCTGATCGGTTTGAACTTGTCTGCTAACAATATAAAAGACATCGGAGGACGAGCACTCGGTCAATCTTTGCCATTTTCCATCTTACGTATGCTAGATTTATCTCTTAACAAAATTCCACCAACAGCACTGAAAGAAATACTAGACACAATAAAAAAGCCTTATAGAATGCGCATTTTGAGTTTATGGGGTAACACTTTTGATAGCACTTGTTCAGAAATAGTTTACAGAATGCAACTAAGCGGTGTATTAGTAGATGAATGCATCGATATACGAGCAATTTACGAAGATGATATATATAAAGTTGTGCAACAAACTAATCTATCACATATGCATAGACAAAGATATTACTTAGTTAGTGTACCACCTTTGAGACCCATGGATCCTTACGTGGAACGTCAAAGAAGGATGAAAGTTGACATTTCGTATGTATCGAAACTGCCAAGGCCTGGTCCTTGTCCAGAAGTTCCAGTTAAACCAGAATTCGATGGTGAACTAATTGAACAATCTATAGTACAGAGCACAGATGGTGCAGAGTATACAATTTTACCAAAAACTGCATCGCCTTGCGAGTGCAGAGTCAGGAAATCAGATCAGAATAAATCTTAGTAAGTCGTAATTGTAATTAGTCTCAACAATATGTTAATCATTAAATATACTTGACTTTGAATTTATTATTTAAACGATTGTATTATTAGTAGTAACGCAAAGTTTAATATATTTTTAATAACAATTAATGAATTCAATATATTATTGTGTGAAAGAATTTAATTCAATCTTTAATAATTACCACATCCGTCGCAGAGTTAGACCACAATTGAGCTTAAATCAAATATTTTTTTACTACTACGATGAAGCAAGGCACAAAGGTCCAATTTGCATTAAAGCAATTATATTGTAAAAACCAAACCAATTAGATCACAGCAAATAACACTTATAAAACATCAAGTATCTGATCATGTTCAGGAAAAGTCCCAATTAATTCATCATTGTAGAAATGTTTATTTACTGCTCTTCAAAAATGTGTAGCCTGGTCTCTTTCACCCCGTAGACGGTCCAAGCAGGTCCAATGTTTTATTTTAATTTTAAAAGAATTTTACAAAATAATAGCTATATTATTCAACGAGTGCAAAATACAAATTTCATTGGTGCGTTTTTTACGGAGATAACACTGTAAATAACCATGATCTGGTATTTCGTCAGAAATATTCATCAGCAAAGTTGGAACAATTATTTATTTAATTTATTTCTTGTAAGGTTACTTTTTACTTTTTGATTTGTTATTTCTTATATTTTACACTTTTGCCAGGGAAAAGTTTCAGTTGGCTTTTTTTATCCAACTCACGTATAAGTTTTTATAAAGGTTGTATGAAAACAAAACTGTTGAATCTTACGCAAAATTAACAATTTATCTTATAAAACAATTAAATAACGTTTACTTAAAAATTATTTTTGGGTCTCGTAAACTAAGCAACAGTGCTCACGACTACAAAAACTTACAACAAAGTAAAACACTTATTTGTTTTTTTCCCGATATAAGACATCGTAAGAACTAAGGTCATGGCTAGTTTTACATCTTTTTTCCTCTAGTTTCAAATATTGTTGTTGAAAATTTTTTATTTTTACTGATTCTTGTGATATCAGTAGTTGAGATATCAGTATACAGTTTTTCTGAACTGTGGGGTTTTCTGGTTTTGCATCTTTTTCCCTCTACTTTCAAACATTGTTGTCGAAAAATTCTTAGCTCTACTGATTTTTAAGATATCGATGATGGACCTTTTTACCCACGGATCTTCAAGCCCTGCTCTACACTATAAAAATTTGTTGTGACTCATACTTAAATTTTTACTTTCTAAATAGCGTTTCTGATCCTGAAGAACAGTTGGATTTTAATAAAACAAGTGACAAAAGCAAGCAATATTGTCATATTTGGGTATTGATATTTTTCTGTTAAAGATTAAAAATTCACGTTTTATCATTATCATGTATTGATAAGGGAAGAGTCGAAGCCTAGTTTTAGTCATGATGCCCACATGGGTAGTCAAATCTTTGCCAAGGCAAAATTCATATTGGACTTTTTAACTTCGGTAAGTCATAGTAATTGCGACAAAATCAGAAATAATTTTTTTGCATATTTTTACGTTTTGAAGGTTTCTGAATATTTTGGCATATCTTATAAAAAATGAATGTATATGTGTGTGTGTGCGGATACAAATTTTCGTCAACGATTTCGGGCACATCAATCAGCCCATTTTAATAATTCATCAAACATTCGATTTGTATTGATAAGGAGACGTGCTGATTAGTTTTTGGCAATGGCAGGTCTGACCGTTTCAAAGATACGGGGCAAAAAGTGCCAAAAACGGTAACTCAGCTTTTAAGAGAACGGAGCGTCTGATTTTAATAATTATAAAAACATTTTACTTGTATTGACAAGATGAAGAACTGATTACATTTTTAGGAAGGCAGGTCCAGCGGTTATAGACTCTCAATAAAAATAAAATGTTATTTGGCGGTCAAAAATGTTTATTGGATATATGCACATCAAATTATCAGATATTTTATAGAGATTTTAATAATGTGTACACTATTTGTGTAAATTTTTTTAAGTTCCGTACCAAGATTTTAAATTACGGTACGGTAAGTACCAGCAATTCAGCTTAAGGCACGATGCCATGCACCCCACGTTAGCTACAAAATCTTAAAGAAACATATTGGATGAACAAAACCGTCCTTATTTCTACCAAAATCCTTCTTACCGCATTTCGTACGTGACTTAAAATAACGTATAACAGTGTGCTCAAACAATTTTCCCGAGTTTCGCCCGGTTGCTTCTTATTGTAAATATCTAAAGTATGCAACGAGGTACAAAAGTTTTGTTCTCAGCAAATAATAGTTTATGTTATCGTTTCTATTAAACTGTCTGAACTCTGAAGCGCTATAATTTGATATTTTCCCATATAATTTGAATAAAGTTTTCATATGCATGATATGTAATCCAACTTTATGTGAGCATGTATTTAAAATCATTTAATTCAATTAGAGATACAAAAATATTGAAGTTGTACAACTGCAAATGGTTGTTAAATGGATTTGTAGAAGCATCAATTTATAATATTTAGTTTTTGAATTTGATATAATAATGCAAACCTAGTAAAAACATGCATAGGAAAACTTTGTCTTACACTAGTTTTATTCATATATGATGTGAAATTTATATTATTATTATAAATTATATGCAGTAATGCTGCTACATTGTGCGAGCATATAATCAAAATGATTTAACACAAATAGAGATACACAAACAATGAACTTATACTGAAAATTGTTACTAATTGAATGAATATAAACATCAAATTATAGTAATTACAATGCACAATATAAGCAATATAAATTTTCCCTAGCATATTTCATTTACTAACTTCGCGTAAGGTAAGTTATTGTAATCGTCTAAAAATCGAAACTAAAGATTTTTAAATTTTTTCACGTTTTGAAGGTATCTGAACGTTTTGGCATGCCTCAAAAAAAATGTGTGTGTATGTGTGTGTATATGTATGTATGGATACATATTTTTATCCACGTTTTTGGGCGCACGGATCCACCGATTTGGATGGTTCAAAAAACATTAGATTTCTATTGATAGGGAGATGTGCTGAATAGTTTTTGGCAAAGGCAGGTCTAGCCGTTTCAGAGATAGCGCGCTAAATGTGCAAAAAATGGCACATGGAACTGAACTTCCGATTTCAGTGATTTATAAAACTTTCTGCTTGCGTTGACGAAACGATTGCTTTCGGAAAAGAGTTTTTTTGAATATAGAAAATAAATTGAATTTTAATTTCTTTCAATCTAAAGTTTTAAAGCTCACTTAAAACCTTCAATAAATAATTTTAACTTTGCAATTCAATTTATATAATTCGATTAAGTTTTGTATATATAGTTCTCTATAAACATATATAAGTTACAGTTTATCATTATTATCAATATAATAAAATTGAAAGCATTTAATATTCCGTATTTCATTACTATACGGGAAGTTATAGCAATTTGCCTCAAAGCACGATGCCATACACCACTATATTTTTTTTCATTACATATATAGATCATAATATAACACTTGGATTGAGAATGAATACACTTATTCTCAAGAATTAACTGCGCCTTGAAATATTTATAAAATACATTGAATTAGCAGCTATGAATATATATTGTAATCTGTTAAAAATAAAAATATCATTAAAATATTATATAATTAAAATGTGCAATGACAGTATTTTAATACTCTTTAATTATTTTGTTATTATCATTATTGCCAATGACCCCCTTGATACTATTATCTACAGACTAAAAGTGTGAGAACACCAAAATTATTATAACTGCATTCTAGTTATTCTGTTAATTCATTTTAAAATTGATATAAATCTGCTTTGTTTTGGGTTCACATTTGCACCATATACAGGGTATCCCAGACTTTCACGTCGAGCCGAAACGCGGTGATATTTATCTTTACTGATCTGAAAATAATTTGAAAAAAAAAAATCTCATGTTGTTTGAAAATTACGAAATTTTAAGTACAACCTAGAGCTTTGGTGATATTATGACTATTTTTCGGTTTTTGTAGTTAATTGTAACTAATTTTGTTGATTTCAACTTTAAAACCATAACCGTGTATAACATTTCTAAGATCACAAATAAAAACATTAACACATTTGCCTAAAGTTTCAAAGAATTAGGACTTTTTGTTGAACTATGAACTTAAATTTTTCAAAAATCGGTATGCTATAATATGCTGGCAAGTTTTATCAAATGTTTGCGCATTAATCAGGATTGTATAATATTAAAATACTTGATAATCTCATTAATGAAAAAATTGAGTACAAAAATAAAAACCTAAAATTGACATGAATTTTGCTAGTATTTTTGCTAGTTTTCCCTCTAACTTCTCTCAAAAGACACAAATATTATTAAAATAAAATATTCTTCATAACTTTGGACCTGTAGATTTGCCTATCTATTATATTTTCATACAGCCAAAACGTGTATTTGACTGGAAATTAAAAAATTCATATCTCTGCTCTGGCGTTGTTTAGTCTGCGCTAAAATCTGTCTATCATGCAGGTATTTTTAATCAAAAGTCTAATATTTGCGCATCCTATGAAAATCCTGTTTGTATCTCAATATTATACAAAAGGTCGATGGCAAAATGAATTTTATGACAAAAGAGGCGCCGGTGAAATTTTACGCAGAAAAATAGTATAGTTGAAATTATTCGATATAATTGTTTTCAGAATTAATATGGTATTAAAAATTGATTATTGATAAGAATATAATAAATATAATAAGAATAAGAATGTGTCAAATAAAATATAGATAAATTCATCAATGAATGATTTACAATATATTTATTAATAAAACTTGTACATTTATTAATCCGTTAAACTATTTAAAAATTTGCCACAACAAGTTATTTAGTCAAGAGCCAAAAATTACGACTATGAACTATGTGAAGCATTTTTTTTAAAAACACATGCTGAGTGCATCATTAACAGTTCTACCATAAAGTTGGTGAACATTATTTTTTTCTCTCTATACAAATTTATATTTTGCAACTAAATTATCCGATTTTAATTAAATTACAAATACAAATTTTGTAATAAAAAAGCTAAATACTTCAACGGTTGGAAATTACATTCTAAACAAAATAATATGATAAATTATAATAGTAATTAATTGTGCACTAATTAATCAATAATTAATTAATTATTAATTATTAAACTAATAATTTGGTGCAATATCACCACGTCTTTTCATTTCTGTTTTCTATATATGTATAGATCATTAAGAATTTTATACATATGTTTGCTCAAAACTCGGAAAAGTATCTTCGTAATCTACTCAAATTTTGTTAAAAACTTTATAATGATATAAATTTATGTAAAGTCCTTTAAGAGTATTAGCCTCTTAAATCAGTGATGAAAAACAAAATAATGATGCCAAATAATTCAAGTACAAGTAAACCAATTATAAACAAAATTGAAAATTTAATGCTTCTGACATTATATGTCCCATTATAAAAATGATGTGAGATTACATATATTGAAAAATATGTGTTTGCGCCGCACCTGTGTAGGTTGTCGGACCTGTAAAAGGTTTGTTTTTCTACTTGGACAACACGTTTCAAATTTAGGCAATCGGGCAATTCTGACTCATAAAAAGGCCGATGCAGGCAATAGTTTTACCATTCAAGTCTATTCTTTCCGCGCCTTTCATTCGTTCAGTTACTTTCAGTTCCTTACAGTGTTCGAGTTGATTTATTCCGTGGTTTTCATTCATTTTGGTTTAATTCATTCATTCAGTTACTTGCAATCAATACATTCAGTTCCTTTCAGTGTTTGTTATCAGTTCAATATTATCAGTGGATTAAATTTCTATTGTGTGTCAAGTTAACAGTTATTTTTATTTGTCAGTGTATTCGAATTTCTTTTCAACCTATCCAACCGACTACGCTGATGTTTCCAGATCCAACCAAATAGCTGCCGCGGCTTGGACTTCCAAAACAGATAACATTTTCATACAATATTAATTAGTGTTCATTTTTGTTTTTTCATTTATATAAAATTTAT
Source organism: Ctenocephalides felis (assembly GCF_003426905.1). Classification (NCBI taxonomy): domain Eukaryota; kingdom Metazoa; phylum Arthropoda; class Insecta; order Siphonaptera; family Pulicidae; genus Ctenocephalides; species Ctenocephalides felis. The sequence goes on from NW_020537758.1 coordinate 43,485,084, forward strand.
ATAGAATATATTTTAGTTTATTATTGATTACGGAGTAAGAAGAATTTTATTTTTAATTTATATTTGTTTACCATTGGTTTTTGTTTTCTGAATACATTTAATTTTTTTATTTTTCCTCGAAGTATAAAATACTTCGAAAGGGGTTGAGAAACCCCCCAACATCAACATTTGGTCCTTCGAGCCGGATCCTAATTATTATTAGGATTAATTGGGTGTATACAGAAAACAAAAATATATATAATGGCGCCTAAAATCGATATTGGTGCAGAAATTGCACGTCTAACCGCCAAGAGAGAGATGTACTTTTCAATTGTGCAAGAAACGTACGATCTATCGCAACAGATTGATGTATCTTCAAATAAGACACAATTTCTTGAAAATTTATATATTACTGAAAATGCTCGTGAACAATTTATTCAATTGTGCGATGAAATAAACAAATTAAAATATTTAGATAATCCTAGTTTCATTCCGGAATATTCCGCAATAAAGGCCCTTGAAACGATGTATGCCAAAATAAAACACGCTGAGAAATTACTAGATAATAAAAATGCGCATAGTTCTTCAATTAAAGACATTGTACCCAAGCAACATTTACCGTCCATTGAAGTACCTAAATTCTCAGGTGATATTCAACAATGGCCATTATTCTATGAAACATTTAATTCACTAATTCATGAAAATACAGAGTTAGATAATGTATCAAAATTTCATTTTTTAAAAGGAGCGTTACAGGGTCCGGTTTTAAAAATATTTCATTCTATACTACCGACCGCAAATAATTATCAAATTCTTTGGGAAGCGCTCATAAAAAAATACCAAAATAAACGGTACTTAGCCACCAATTATTTCAAACAACTATTGTCATTCAAAACCATTTCATCTGGACAAATAAATTCATTCCTGGAAAAATTCGATACCGCGGTGCAAGCGCTCTCCCAATTGAATATTCCCGACGCCTATGATTTCCTTATTACGTCACTGGCATTCTCGAAACTCGATCCGTTGTTACAAGAAAAATTCGAGCATTTTTATCAAGGTGAGTTTCCCAAATACCAAGACCTCCTGCATTTTCTTCAAAAGTCACAACAGGCAAAAAATCAAGTATATGGTATGACCAACAATTTCACTAATGACAAACCCAATTACAAAAACACTAAAATTAGCCGGTCATTTTTGTTAAAAAATAAATATGATAACAAATGCTTTGTGTGTCGGGAACAACACAGAGTGTTTACTTGTTCGAAATTTCTTTCATTGAGTATACCTGATAGGCGATCCCTTATTCAAAAATTAAACTTTGCGACAATTGTTTGGGTCATAAGATAACGACTACGTGTCGATCGAATAAAACCTGTTTATTATGTAACGAACGACATCACTCGCTATTGCATACTGGTAGCAATTTTGCGAGTACGGATCAAAATAATCTTTCTAATTCCAAATCAAGTAGTACGGTTTTATGCGCATTTAATCAAAACAAAATCGCACATCATATTACCATATTGCCGACAGCAGTAGTAAAAGTTACTACTAGAAAAGAAAACATTTTATTACGTACAATTATTGATTCGGGAAGCGATAGAAATTTTGTGACATTAACTTGGTGCAAAAAGGCTGATTTACAAATTCTTCCAATATCAACCCAAGTGATCGGGTTAGGCAATTCGTCACATAAAGTTATTGGATTAGTTAATTTCACTTTGAAATCTTTAATCGATTCTTATCAGTTATCGGTCTGTGCATACGTAGTACACGAGATAGTGGGAAAGCAACCACAAATTACCATTCCGATTTCATCCATCAAAACATTTCTGAATTATCCTTTAGCGGATCCTAACTTTCATACACCCCAGGAGGTCGACGGAATTTTGGGTTGCGATGTTTTCGGCGAAATTCTTGGCACTCATCAGGTTAAAAATGATAAAGGATTACCTGTGGCCCTAGAAACCCGGTTGGGTTATCTAATATTAGGTTCCATTCCTGATTTATTTGAAAATACCGGCACTTCTACTAATTTATGTAATGTTTCAGATTTAGATTTTCATTTACAAATGAATAAATTCTTACAATTAGAAGACATTCCCGAAATAATCCTCTCTTCTAACGATGATTTATGCGAAAACCATTTTACTACAACTACTACGCGATCTCCAGATGGACGATATGTAGTAGCGCTGCCTTTTAAAAGTGAAGGCAGAAATTTATACAAATCATTTCATTTAGCCTTAAAGCGATACCACATGCTTGAAAATAAATTTTTGAAAAATCCCGAATTTCATAAAAAATATGCCGCCGTCATAGAAGATTACCTGACTCAAAACCAATTATCCTTTGTCGATTATTGTCCGGTAGATCATGAAGTCGATGATTTTATTAAAATAAAAAATGGATATTATATTCCACATTTCGCAGTCGAAAAAGAAAGTTCCTCCACGCCTTTACGCGTTGTGTTTGATGCATCTGCGAAAAATTCAGAATTCACTTCCTTGAACGAAATTTTGCATGTTGGTCCTAAATTACAAACCGACATTTGTTCAATCCTTCTAAATTTTCGTTTCGGGCCTATAGCATTAACAGCTGATATCAAACAAATGTATCGTAATATTTGGGTTCGTAAACAAGATAGAAAATATCAAAAAATCTTATGGAGACCGTTTCCCGATGCACCCATTGGCATCTATGAATTAAATACCGTAACTTTTGGTCTATCATCATCTCCCTTTCAAGCTATCAGAACCATCAAACAACTATCCCGAGACGAATGTTCCAAATATTCTCAATCTATTTCTAGAATTCTTGAGAACGATGTCTATATTGATGATGTGGTTACAAGTATCGACTCCTTGGATAGCGCTAAAACCATTTGCGAGGGTTTGCAGACTGTATTATCGTCTGGTGGTTTTGAATTAAAAAAGTGGGAATCTAATAATTCTAATCTGCGTAAACTTTTTTCTGATTCTGATGTACAAAATAAACATTTCTCTAAATCGGATTTTCAAATGGAATCTTCTACAAAGGTATTGGGATTAAAATGGGATCCCTTATCAGATAATTTTTCATTCGAAATAAAGCTTACGTGGAGAAAATGGACAAAGAGACAACTTCTTTCAGTAATAGCGCGAATCTGGGATCCTCTGGGTTTCCTAACTCCGATAGTTGTTAAGATAAAAATATTATTGAAAAAAATTTGGACATTAAAAATCGATTGGGATGAGGAATTACCATCATTTATTATTACATCATGGTTAGTCGTATATTCCGAATTAGAGCATCTTAATAACTATCAGATTCCGCGTTATCTCGAAACATCAAAACAAAACAAATGTTCATTATTTGGTTTCGCGGATAGTTCAGAGCAAGCGTATGGAGCGGTAGTTTATATTAAATCTCTTGGCAATCCGAATTTCTTGTTGATTTCAAAATCGCGTGTAACACCGATTAAAAACCAAACATTAGCCAGGCTTGAACTTTGTGCCTGTCATTTACTGTCAAAACTTCTGAATTTTATATTAACGAATAACCAACATAGTATAGATTTTGATTCTATTTACTGTTTTTCCGATTCTATGATTGTCCTTCACTGGTTAGCAGGACCGGCTACTCGTTGGAAAACATTTGTAGCCAATAGGGTAACAAAAATACGGGATCTCATTCCTAATGCACAATGGCTTCACATTCCTTCTAATCAAAATGCAGCCGATTGTGTTTCTCGAGGTCTTCGACCTAAGGATTTTATCCAACATAAGAATTGGTTGTTTGGGCCGGATTGGTTGAATGGTCCTATATCAACTTGGCCTGCAAAAACGGTTGAACCTTCCGGAGATATTGATCAAGAAAGAAAAGCTAACGCTCTAATAGTAAAGAGTGTCATACCACCGATCAATCCTTTATATGAATTAACGCAAAAATTTTCTAATTGGTGCAAACTTGTAAGAATTTTCGCTTATATATTGAAGTTTTGTAAAATTATAACAAATCGAAACCGACTTTTGACTTCAGATTTGAAACAAGCCGAGGTTATTATTATTCGTTTAGTCCAAGAACATCATTTTCCCGAAGAATTCAAACTATTAACGAACGGAAAGTCTTGTTCGAAGAAGTTTTGCCGACTAAATGTGGTTTTGGATTCTAATAATTGTTTACGCGTTAAAGGTAGATTAGGATTAACAACTAATAACAATCCACTTCTTTTGCCAAAAAAAGACCAAGTAGTAAATTGTCTCATAGATTACTACCATATTAATAATTTACATACTGGATCAAACTTAGTATTATCTTTATTGAGGCAAAAATATTGGATCTTGTCGGCTCGTGCAATAATTCGCAATCGTCTTAACAAGTGTATAACTTGTTTTCGACAGAATCCGAAACCCATTTTTCCATTCATGGGCGACTTACCAGTACCGCGCATAACAGCCAGTAGAGCTTTCCTAAACGTCGGCGTTGATTATGCAGGCCCCTTCAATATCTCCATGAGTCGTCACAGAGGCGCTCGAACCTACAAGGCTTATATATGCTTGTTCATCTGTTTAGCCACTAAGGCGATACATCTCGAATTAGCTTCAGATTTAACAAGCGATACATTTTTAGATTGCTTGAAACGATTCCTAGCCCGGCGTGGTCCTATTAAATGTATTTACTCCGATTGTGGAACCAATTTTATAGGAGCCAAAAATACTCTTGATTCCTTATTCCTTCTCCTAAATTCCGAAGAGTATAAAAAGCGTTTCAATGAATTATTGGTTTTACATGACATTGAATGGAAATTTAATCCACCGTTTGCCCCACATTTTGGAGGTATATGGGAGGCGAATATTAAATCAGTGAAGACCCATTTGTTTAAAGTTATAGGGTTGCAAATTTTATCCTACGAAGAGTTTAATACAGTCCTCAATCAAATCGAAGCCTTACTGAATTCAAGACCGTTATGTTGGCTGAGCAATGATCCATCGGACCCTCAACCTCTTACGCCTGCGCACTTTTAATGCAAGAGCCTCTGTCGGATTTGCCCGTTGACTATGAAAACTTGAATTTGACTAAAAGAAAACAATTGCTAGATCATATTGTCGCTTCTTACTGGAAGCGATGGAATGTGGAATATCTGACCGAGCTACAGGTCCGACAGAAATGGAATACAGTCACTAATCCTATTAAAAAGGGTGATTTGGTAGTTGTAAAACAAGAGAATGCGCGTCCGCTCCATTGGGGGTTGGGAAGAGTTGAAGAGGTTTTTCCGGGCTCCGATGGAGTGGTTCGAGTAGCATTGGTAAAAACGGGAAATACCCTAATCAAGCGGCCTGTTGTCAAACTATGCCCCCTACCTATTCAATAGTTTATATCTGAATTATTCATTTCAAAAAAAAAAAAAACTTTTCTATCTCATGATATATTTGCTTCTATATATAGTTTTGCCAAATTTTCAATCTCCAGGGCGATGAGAACACCCCTCATAGTCTCTGGAAGATTCTTGTAAATGTCCAAAAATCTAGACCCTGGCGCGAAAATAAAACTTCCGCAATCTAGATTGTGTGAATGTGGTAGGTTGTGAGAGCGGGACCCTGGCGCGAGGTCAGGCTTCCGTAACCGATCTACTCTGAATGAAAGTTTGAATTTATTTTGGCAATTCTATCCTTCCTAATCATGAGGTTGTTCACTATGTACCAATTTCGAGTATTTTCAGAAGTATAAAAGGCTAACCTTTTAGTCGGGGGAAAATGTTTGCGCCGCACCTGTGTAGGTTGTCGGACCTGTAAAAGGTTTGTTTTTCTACTTGGACAACACGTTTCAAATTTAGGCAATCGGGCAATTCTGACTCATAAAAAGGCCGATGCAGGCAATAGTTTTACCATTCAAGTCTATTCTTTCCGCGCCTTTCATTCGTTCAGTTACTTTCAGTTCCTTACAGTGTTCGAGTTGATTTATTCCGTGGTTTTCATTCATTTTGGTTTAATTCATTCATTCAGTTACTTGCAATCAATACATTCAGTTCCTTTCAGTGTTTGTTATCAGTTCAATATTATCAGTGGATTAAATTTCTATTGTGTGTCAAGTTAACAGTTATTTTTATTTGTCAGTGTATTCGAATTTCTTTTCAACCTATCCAACCGACTACGCTGATGTTTCCAGATCCAACCAAATAGCTGCCGCGGCTTGGACTTCCAAAACAGATAACATTTTCATACAATATTAATTAGTGTTCATTTTTGTTTTTTCATTTATATAAAATTTATATAGAATATATTTTAGTTTATTATTGATTACGGAGTAAGAAGAATTTTATTTTTAATTTATATTTGTTTACCAATGGTTTTTGTTTTCTGAATACATTTAATTTTTTTATTTTTCCTCGAAGTATAAAATACTTCGAAAGGGGTTGAGAAACCCCCCAACATCAACAATATGTTACAAAAGAATATATGATATGAATTTCGTCGACAAAAGATTAAATTGACTTCTTTTCTTAAAAATTGTTCCTTTTAGATTGCGTTCAGCTTGAGTTCCATTACATTGCTTTATTTTGATGAAATTCTGTTTAATTCAGTAATTAATTTTAATATAAAATTTTGACTAAAATGGTAATGAAGAATGTATGTGGACTATCTATCATTCTCTATGCTAGGAGTGGTGCTTAAAAGTGGTGATTCCAATATTTTTATCAAAGAGGCTTGTCGATTTGGAAGAAAGCATTATTATATATATAAAAGATTGAACATTATCAGGTTAGCAACTAAGTTAGCTTAGATGGTTTCTATTAAATTTTTAAATTTGCTAACGTGGTCCAAATGTGAAGTTCTTTCTATTAATGGATAGTAGGCAGTTAAGATGTTCATGAGTAAAAAAGAGTGTTTTGATCCATTTCCTTATCGATTTCTGATCGCTTTTAGTTTTATTCTCTGCGAAGTTTTCTTTTTTTTTTTCTTATTTGGCCTTGCTTACTCTGAGCATTTAGCCACCAACAACATTTTTATTTAGTTACATTCTAATTTTTATATCATTTTCAATCTATTTATGTATCCTATTCTAAATTCTTCTTAATCTTCTTCTTATTTTCTTCAATTCTTGCTTTTTTTCAATTTTCGTATTCTATTTAACTTTCAGCTTCATTCAATTTTTTTCTTCATTCTTTTTCCAAGTTCCAATATTCCTCTTCTTACTCCTAATTCAATTCAACTCTTCGGTTTTTGATATTCCTATTTTTCTTAATTTTTTATTCAAATTCTATTTAACAAATACAATTTTCATTTGATTTCAAATTAACTACACATATTATTTTTTAACAAATTCTATGTCAATGACAGGATTTCACCCTGTCGAATGAATCGAACACGCTACCAAAGAGGTATGCTCGCCACCTCTGCGAAATTTCATGAATAGTAAACAATATACAAGTTAGCTTAGATAATTTCTATCAGATTAGTTGAGTTAGCTTAGATGGTTTTTATTGAATTTTTAGATTTGCTAACGTGGTTGAATTGTAAAGTACTTTCTATTAATGGCCAGTAGGCAGTTCATATGAATTGTAAAGCACTTTCTGTTAATGGCCAGTAGGCAGTTCATACTCGTATGTTCATCGGCAAAAAAGTGTGTTTTGATCCATTTCTTACTGATTCTGTTTATTTCTAGTTTTCTAGTTTTATTTTTTACAAAACTTCATTAATAGTAAACAATTCACTGATTAAGATGTTGTCAAATTGTCCCTGATTCATTTTTTTTTTTTTTGAATAAAAATCAGAAGCCTCATGTAAGTGAGATGATGATGTTGCTTGAAAGATGACAAAAATTATTGATCAGTATTGACAATAAATACAAAATAATGTTTTATTAGAAAAAATTTAATTAATTTTCTATCAAAAATCCACAATTATTTAGCTGTCAACGCAATACATTTTGAATAAAATAATATGGAATAGAGGTTTGTTGTAAAATGATAAAAATATAAGAACCCATAAAAATTATTATTTATTTTTTTATACGCCAATCGGCTCTATACAGTGATATACGATTATTTTTCAATGAGAAATTATATATATATATATATATATATATATAAATATATGTATATATATATAAAAATATAAGTATATATGCACAAATAATATAAAAATCTAGTGATCCATGGCATCCTGCCTTAAGGCAAATTGCTGGTACTTCCAGTTCTGTAACGTAATAAGCGAGGAATATTGAATGTTTTTAAATATATTATTACAAATACTGTAACTTTCACTATTCTTATTTTATAGACAAAATATAAGAGCTTATGAATTAGGCGGCAACGTTTATATTTGTATTACAGAAAAGTGAATAAAGAATAACTAATCAATCAGGTTTAAAATAAAGGACTTAGTCTAATATTTTTAAAAAATATATAAACAGAATTGTAGAGTTAAAATTATTTATTTAACATATATGTGTATATTTATTTAACATATAAGTGAGCTTCAGAAGTTTAGCTAGAGCAAAATTAAAATCTGAATTATTTTCTATGTACAAAAACATTTTTGAAAAAAAAATAAATTTCAAAATTTAAAAAAAAATCACAAAAGCAATTATTTCATCAACACTAGCATAAAGTTTTGTAAAGGAAGTAACTCCTGACTCGACGTTTGCCAAAAACTAATCACATTCTCCCTATTAATAAAAATTAAATGTCACTCACACAAACACATGCATTTTTTCTAAGGTGCACCAGAATGTCCAGAAACATTTAGAACTTGAAGATATGCAAAAAAAATTCAACTTAGATTTTTGGAAAATTACTCTGAATTATCCTACGGAAAGTTGATAAGTGTAAATTTTCCACCAGCTGTCGGTCTATTCGGAACATCAGTTGTGGCCCCGTTATCAAGATGCGACTGAGAGCGCGATTTCCTTATATATTACCTACTTCCTGCGATAGATATATTATCATATTTCGATGCAACGGCAATATTGTGAATTATAAGCTATTTCCTGCAGACTCTATTGCATTACAACGACGGCAGATTCGAATTACCTGCTCTGCAGAAGTTGAAATACCGTCGGCTTGCAGAAACATAAAATATTTCATGCTAATATCGAAGGAAACCAATTTGGAGAATATTAAGTTTCATCTACCTGTTCACAATGAATAGGCAAATAGCTACAAATTAGTAATTTCCAAGCTTTCAAGTCTGAATAACATTTACAATATATAAATTTGCTATAAATTAATCAGGAAAAAATTAGAGGTTTGACATTATTTATAATTCAAAAGCTCATAGCAGGTTTTTTTATCTAAGAAAATATTTGAGCATCTCATACTGACTGGTATACTTTTTTGAGAAAACCTACTTCACGTAATTTTTTACATAATATTATTATTAATTTAAAAATATTATATTACACAATATTATTATAATTATATATTCAAATACAAACTTTGGTCTAATTGACTGTAGTGAAACAGATTTATATCAAATATACAAAAAATGGAAATAGGTATTATTTATAAACTCTTTAAGTATATCAGTAGAAAATGAAATGATTTTTTCTCAAATGAGGTATGATAAAATAGAAGAGGAGTATTATACTTTGATGTTTCAGTCGACATTTGTTATTCTAATTATAATGCAAGGTGTGAATAACTTGTTAACTATAATATATTATTTTACCTTAGATATTGAATTAAAAGTATTATAAATAGTGATGGAAATCTATAAGCATGCTAGAAGATTTCATTTATAGATAAAGCAACTTACCAAATTTAAATTTAAATTATGAATCAAATTATTTCGTGATAAAACCCATCTAAATATTAAATATATATATATATATATATATATATATAGATATATGTGTATAATTTAATGTGGATGTTTATGAATTTCCTTACTCTTAGGGGCTCAAATGCTTCCAAATTGATAATAAATCTATTCTCAGAAAGTTTTAGCTTGTAATATTAATTTTAAGATAGTCCGCACTTCAAGCAAGGTTTCTATGGAAATAACATGGGTAGAGTTTTATTTGGTTTATAACTTAGTTAACAAGTGAATCAAAATTTTGAGAATAACATTGTATTTGCTTACTTTGATCATAAATAAAAAAATTACAACAAAAATTTGATATATTTTATAAAATAAGTATTTACATTGAAAGAAAAACCAAGAAACTTTGGTTGGAGTGCGAAATATGTTAGAGTTAATATTAAGAGGTAAAATTTTCAGAAAATTTTTTCATCAATTTGGAAGCATTTGAGCCTCAGGGAGAAAAGAAATTCAAAAACATCCATATTAAGAACCACCCTAATATATATTCTATTATATGAGTGTGTCATAAATAGCTTCTGGTTTTCTTATTCCGCATATATTAAACATAAACAATAGAGAATTTTTGTTTGGCATTATATTTTACCATATTAAAGTGCAAGCATAAAATTCGTTACGTCTTCCCTACTACTTTTTATAAAACTTACTATTATATTAAGAAATAACATTTGTAAAAGTTTCAAGTTTAAGGAGTATAAGAAATAACTTCCTCGGATACTTAATGAATGTAGGTACACAACGTCTTATGCTAATTTTTTTGACAAGACATTACAAATTAAAACTATATGTATGCAAAATCGCGTTAGAAGCCAATAGAGACACCTTAGTATCATTTATTGAATTGTAATGTCTTTGGCATGCCAAAGAGAATACTTGCTTGAAGTTCTGAGATTCTTAAGCAGAACTAGAAGGGATGCCCCACTTATGAAACTTAGACCTTGAAAACAAATGAGGAGGGTACGATAGATTTTAGAGGTTTATTCAGCATATAATCTTACAGTTACAAACGGAAAATACCAGATGACCCTAACTATAGTTGTATAGAAAAAAACATTTATCAGAAACAGACCCTGAAGAAAGTGAATTCATAAAATTATTATTCCTCTACAATATATATTTTGTTTCTTTTCTCTCGACAAAGCCGTCCCCAAGTACATGGCAAGCTCGTATTGCCCCAGTTTCAATGTGCAGATTCATAACAAACACTTTATATTTTTTATTTATTTTAAGAGTATTTTAGTTATTCATCAACCAATGATGATTATATAATTTTGGGCAAAGTAATATATTAAAATTTACTTAGTATAATTTATGAGTTTATATTTAATATCGCAAAGGAAAGTACATCACCAAAGCCGTGAATAAGATGTGTCAATTTTCTAACATCTCTACTATCACTTTACCTCGTTTAGGTTAAATGTGCATTTTCACGATCTACATCTGCGCTTAGGTCATGCATGCATAAAATTATAACAAGTCATCGTATTCTCGGAGCTTCAGAAATACATATAGTACGTAGGTATATAGGCAAAATATAGTATAATATCATCGGTTTCCAAACTTCGAATAATTTTATATTCTATAGGAATAAGGTGTAAGTTGCATTTTGCTTGGAGCAAGATTAGCTCCAAGCAAAGGAATGGAATGGAATGATTAGGAATATGATCAAAATGAACAACAACGATTCAGTAGACTCACAACTTTGGCCAATTTTTATATCTAACGAGGAAAAATGTGAAGAGAAAAAAATAATTAAAAATTGTTGTGATGAGATACTAAAATAATAACTGAACATAAATGCTCCTGAAGAATTTTGGTTAAAATGTGAGAATCTTAGTTGGTCATCAAAAGTTCTCCAGGAGTTTACACTCGTGTTTCTAAAAAAAAAACGAGTTTAGCCGATGCTCAGGCATTAGTTTCCAACTTATTTTTACGACTACATCTTGTGTCCCAAACAACTTGATTATGTAAAGATGATTTAAGAACATAGAATTTTCAATGTATGAATGTTAGTAAGTTATTAAAGTTTGCAAACCACTATTTTATAACACTTCAACTTATGCGAGATATATAACATAACGGCTGTGGAAACATTCCTGAAGAGCACATATTTCTACTCAAGCCGTTATTCTGTTCAAAAATTCATACATAAATTTTATATTCAGGTCAGTTTATGCATGGTGACACGCGAGATGATATATACTATTATAAACATGAGAATATGTGCTCGGATGTTTAATCTCTTGATGCAGTTGCGAATATTTTGGTAGGAAAATGATTGATATAAATGTTGCAAAAATCATATTTTCGTCAAACGTTGCCTGGACTTTATGGTATTATTATGTAAATATCTACTAGGAATAATTGAAAAAAATGTATGAATTATATACAGGGTTTGTTCAAAATTAAATGTCCTATCTCAACAGTCCTTATAGATAGTTTATTTGGGGTTTATTGTTTTGTTAATACATATGCTTCAGTTTTTTTGCATACTTAGCAAAATTAGTTTATTTTTAACAAGCCAGTTCTCTTGTACTTGGCGATTTTCTAATATTATAAAAAATCAAAAACATAATTGATGATTGGGCTTTGGTTTCATAGTACTATTACTAAACACCTATGATTTATCACCAGTTATTACTCGTCATTTGATTATATCATTGAAGCACTAGAATGACCATGCAGAATTTTTTTTTTATCAATTTAGAAATTTCAGTACAAACTTTTCTTATATCAATGAAATTATACTGATCTAAAGCTTGATCGAGCTTCAAAGCTTGATATCTTGTGATTGTTTTTGAATCAATCAAAGCAAAAAAATAATATGAAATTCTATCTATATTTAGAAACTAATTTTGAAACAATCAATTATTAAGGTGCTCAAATTAATTTTCATCTACACATTTTTTTTGATCAATTCAGAAGTTTCAGTACAAACTTTTCTTATACCGATGAAATTATTCTGCTCTGAAGCTTAATCGAGCTTTAAAGCTTGATATCTTGTGATTGTTTTTGAATCGATCAAAGCAGAAAAGAAGGGAAATTTTATCTATACTTAGAAACTAATTATAAAACAATCAGTTATTAAGGTGCTCAAATTAATTTTTATTCACGCAATTTTTTTGATCCATTCAGAAGTTTCAGTACAAACTTTTCTTATACCGATGAAATTATTCTGCTCTAAAGTTCGAACGAGCTTTAAAGCTGGTTATCTTTTGATTTATTTTGAACCTAAGTAAAAAAATAATGTGTAGTTATGTCTATATTTAGAAACTATTTATAAAACAATTAATTATTAAGGTGCTCAAATTAATTTTCACCTTGCATTTAAATTTGAAGAAATATAAGAAGCTGCTAAAGTGCGATTTGATAATAAAAGATACAGCAGATAAAATATATTTAAACAGAAATTTTCACTTTTGTTTTTAATAATCTATTTAAAAGCTATAAAACAATTCATTAAAGGAATTGATAATGATGTTAAAAATGAAAGTCATTTAATATTATACATTAGTTAAATTATGCAAAATTTAAAATATTTTAAATAATTAAAAAACTCTACATTTTGAGTAGCACCATTATAAAGATTGACTTAATATCGTCGGATTCTATAGTATTTTGGGATGTTTAAATTAATGTACAAAACGTTGATATTATACTTGTAACTCTTTATTTCAAAAAACTATTCGTGAAATATATGCAGCTCAAATATATAAATGTGTTGACAATAAAAGTTGAGTGTAGATACTGTATTGTGGTTAATTATAACAAGCTAATATATGTTGACTTGATATTGAAAAATATGTGTTATATAATATGATATATAAAGACTAATTTTGTTAAGATTATGCGTATGTTGCTCTTATTTTATACAAACTAATTCAAAGTGCAATATATGTACATAAAAGCAAATGCATACTTCAGTTGATAATTCATCCTTAGAATTTGTTGTAGTCGTTGATATGTTCATTATATTCAACTTTATTTCAAAATTAAAAAAAAATATTATTAGGAAAAATCAGTTTTATAATTTTTTTTGCATGAATTATGATTAATGTTAATAGAGGATTAGAGGTTACTTTATTTTAATTTAGAATAATATTTCTATTTTTTATTATTTTAAAAGATTTACATCTGTGTGATCTAGTAATGTAACGAGAAGTAGAATTTGATTATATATTAAGTTTACCTGAATTGAGCCTATTTTAGTATAAACCTGCAGCTTGAAGACAGTAATTTTAGGATCACTACTGGGCTGACAGATACATCTTTTTTATATTAATAAAAAAATTGACATAATATTTTTTAGTGATCATTACAATAAAATTAAACTAGTGGTGAATGGCATCGTCTCTCAAGGCAAATTGCTGGAACTTCCCACATTACTGCATTAATAAAACATTAATAAAATATTCGAGGAATAATGAATGATTTTAAATAGATTATTATAAATACAGTAACTTATATATGTTTACAGCAAACAAAATAAACAAAATCTAATCAAATGAATTTAAAATGAAAAACATTATTTACTAATTGTAAGAATTATATAAACTGAATCGCAAAGTTAAAATTATTCATTTTAAGTATATTACAGAGCTTTAGAAATTTGATTTATTTTTGATATTAAAATAAAAATTGCAAAATCAATCGTTTGGCCAACCCTCCCTATTAATAGGAATCGAATGGGTTTGAATTATTCAAAACGGTTGATGCGACCGAAAACGTGGACGAAAAATTGTATCCATACATACATATATACATACACACACACGAATCCATTTTTTTTTAGGTATGCCAAAATTTTCAGAAACTTTAAAAACGTGAAGAAATTTATACATTTTCAATTAGGAAGTCAAAAAAAACAATTGTTTTTGTGACACAAAAGGTGTAATAAGTAAGAGCATAAATGAGTGACTCATAGTAATACATAGATCTACTTTCAATATTACTGTGGTTACTGTAAGATAACTCGATAAAAGAAATTTTCAAACTAAATAACCAATCAAATTCCTCACTAAAATTTTCCCAGCTTGTACGTGCGTTTATATTCAAATACACTGGTAATAAATGCACATTGCCTACGTTACGATAGTTTACTCGAACGCATATTCAGGAAACGGCATGCGCCAAGCCGACATTCATATGATTAAATGAGACAGTTGCTATTCATGCGCGAATCATGCCAGATTCATATTGTCATATTGCGACAATTGGCGAGAGACTCTAATGTAATCTCGCAAAACCACGTTTTGCACCAGTTAGGTAACTGTTTAGACCAACAGCTGGGGTAAAGTACATACTTGCTCCTTAAATAAAATAAGCAAGTTTAGCGAAATTCTATTTTTACACAATCGCTGTAACAATTATATGTTATTATATTTTTCGCCTCAGCCAACCACAAAGTCAGGCAGCATGAAGTCAAATTTCCGCTTGAGGTTATAATTCTTAATATAATTTTAAGTGAAAATCGCTATTCATGGGCATAGCTTAAATACATTCGACAAGAGTATAAGATATACCTATTTAATATACATGATTAACACAAGACTAAAAGTGGTTGTACTCTTGAATAGTATAGAGCGGGGCTTAAAGGTCCGGGTAAAAAGGTTCACCACCAATATTGCAAATACAGGTAAAATGAAGATGTATGATAAACACAATGCTAAGAATGGTTGTACTATTGAATAGGGTAAAGCGGGCTTAAAGGTCCGAGTAAAAAGGTTCATCACCAGTATCGCAAATACAAGTAAAATTAAGTTTTTATCAACAATATTTGAAAATAAAAGGAAAAAGATGATTATCCAGCCATCACCTTTAATATTACGACGTTGTTATCGGGAGATAAACAAATCGGGCAATGTTTGCAAATCACTAACTAAAATATTATTTTCGTTGGTAGTTATTTGATTGCCAATACTGCTGTTTAGTTTTTAGTTTATGAGACTTACACTATTGTTTAGTTTACAAATTTTTAAATATTTTAATTAATTGTTTCATAACATGTATTAGTAATTTCAACTTAGATTCAGCATATTTTTTATCTTGCCTCTGTAAAAGTTAACAAGTGCATGGGATAAAAAAACCAAATTTGCCTCGGCAAAGGTCTAAACAATAAACAATAGTAAATAAAAAGTAAATTAACTTAAAAAATGGAATTTCACAAGAGATAAATTCAATAAATAGTTATTCACTCTGTTGATGCCAAAATATCAGGTTAAGGTTATCTCTGTAACAAAATTATCTATTTTATATTAGGCATTGGTTGAATAATGTAGCTATTTTTTAGTAAAACCCTTTCCAAAAATAAGACATTAGACCTGTTTGCCATTTTACCCTGCCTGTGAGGTAAAGAGGACCAGCTGACACATTTAAAATAAAAAATACACATTTCTACAACGATGAATTAACTGAGAATTATAATGTACCTAGAAAGATACTTGTTTGGTCGACACCGGTTATTTGTGATATAATTTGGTTATAATTGGTAAAACGTCGTAAAAATCTACAAAAAATAAATTGTTTTAATTAATTAGGTTTGTTGTTCGAAAACAACAACATTTATTGAAAAAATCCAGGACTTATTAATTAAATATAGTTGGTTTGGATTTTCACGCTAAAATTTCTCAAAGCCAAATTGGACTTTTGTGCCACGTCGTAGCCTATATGTATAATGTAATGTACTTTTTTCTATTGTTTTACAAGATACATAGGTATGGAATTTTTTAAAGATTACAAAACACCATTACTAAACAATCTTGATCTGGTATTCAGATAGAAATTTTCATTTTCAACAGAGGTGGAATAATATTTGTTTAATTTATCGTCTGCAAATACCATTTTTTAACTTATTTTTTTTTTATTTTCACTATTTTTTATTGTTTATTCCTTTGGCAGGATAAAAGTTTAGCTGATCTCTTTTCAACATGTCTTATGAAACTATTAAATAACGTATATTTAAAAATTATATTAAGGTCGCATAAACTAAACAACAGTGCTCATAACAAAGAAAATACTTCTGTTATGGATTTTCATCTACCGAAAGCAACGTTGTCAGAATCAAGGTGATGGCTGGTTATACATCTTTTTTCCTCTACTTTCAAATATTGTTGTTAAAAAATTCTTAATTTTACTTGTGCTTGAGATATCGGTGGTGGAGCTTTGTATCCTCGGACCTTTAAACTTCGCTCTACCCCACTTTTTCTCGTAAACCTTTTCAAAGAGCTTAATGTAAAACATCAACAGTTATTTGAACAATGTTGCTACTATTGCTAAAAACTATTCAATTACCATCTTTGTTCCCACCAACTCTTTTCTTAGTTGCACTTCCCGGCAATGGTATCAATGCGATTATGTAGTTACGACATCTCGGATTTTTATCTGCCCCGGGTCGATGTTATGTCTCGCTATCTGAACCACGTTGCACTATAAAAACTGAAATAGATTTCAGGCGGCAATAAGTTCCGGTTCCGCCAGTTGCGCTTTTCCCGTCGCGAATTTTCTTTAACATTCCGCGAGAAAACGAACGGGAAAACGTAACGAGGTCGGATGCGAAATCATATCACGGAATGTCTCGAGGTTGTTGAAATATTTTTAATGAAGCTGCAACGTGAACTTACATTGAAGGGAAAAACAACTTGTTGGTGCAAAATAAATGCATTGTGATTTTTGTAAATCTTAGCCTGAAGTGTTAATGCAGATGATAAAACAAATTGATAATTATTATATTCAGTTGCTAAGGTGTCAATTTGCAAGATCTTGAAGTAGTCGGCAGGAGAGCATGGTTGTCTCGAGGTTCTTAAATATATTTTCAGTGAAGTCAATTCATGTATTTTGAACTAAAGATGGGTGTGGAAAAGCAACTAATTTACTTGCTTTAACGTTATTGTTAACTTTCTGTAGGAGTGATTGTTGTGAAGTTATTGTGATCTTCCAAAATTTAAAAATATGAAAATTTTGGAATTTCTTACCGTTTTGAAGGTTTCTTCAAAACATTTTGGCATACCATAAGAAAAATTTATGCGTGTATGTGCGTGTGTGAGTTTTGTGTGTCAGCAGTTTTTTTTAAACAAATCAACTTATTTAAATGGTTAAAAAAAACATTCGATTTCTGTTGATGGAGTGATGTTCTGACTAGTTTTGGCAAAGACAGGTCTAGTCGTTTTGCAGATACGGAGGTAAATGTGCAAAAGATGGCAATTTTTGAGTGAAATAATCATTCTGATTTCTGTTAATAGAGTGATGTGCTGACTAGTTTTTGGCAAAGACAGGTCCAGCCGTTTCGCAGATACGAAGGTAAATGTGCAAAAAATGTCAATTTTTGAGTAAAATAATCATCCTGATTTCTGTTGATAGAGTGATGTGCTGACTAGTTTTGGCAAAGACAGGTCCAGCCTTTTTGCAGATACGGAGCTAAATGTGCAAAAAATGGCTATTTGTGAGTGAAATAAGCATCCGAAACTTTCTGCTAGTAATGGCGGATTATTCGGATTACAATTTTAATTTTGGCTAAAGTTCTAAAGCTCTATACTATATAAACGTTGTCGTCCAATACATAAGCTCTTATATCTTGTCTAGAAAATAAGAATAATGAAATTTACAGTATTTATAATATTGTATTAGAAAGCATTTAATATTCCTTGAATATTTCGTTACAGTACTGTAAGTTCCATAAATTTTCCTTAAGGCACGAAGCCATACACCACTGGATTGAAAATTTTAAATCACAACTCTAAGTATATAGATAGAGTATCATATTTACTTGATTATTATTGAATTTACTATCAGTAATTAGCAAATTTACTATCAATAGTTTTCCTTACTAAAATTATAATGTGATAAATCCCCTAAAGTCTATTTAGACCTATAATATTTGAAACAAGTGGACAACTCCTATTAAAATTCTGTCAATATTTTATAACAAAGTACTTAAAATTGTAAATATTAGAAATTTTAATTGTAAAAATATTCAAATATCATACTACCTCAAAACAATATACTATGAATCTTGTTTGTTCAAGAAAAAATTCACTCCAAAATATTACTTAATTTTGATTTTTTAAATATTTTTTTTAAATTAACGTACAACTAAGTAAAATTTTTATAAAATGTTCCAATGTTTAAATGTATCCATAGTCTGAAATAATAGCATACCAAAAAAATAGTTAGATCAATTCAGTAACAAAAATAATAAAAAATACAATTAAATCCAACAATCTGTTTTATTAACTTTAAGTCATTAGCTTTGCATTTTATATTCCCATATGATTGAAAACTTATTTAATATTGAACGTAGATAGCACAGATTCCAAATTGAACCAGAAATTGAACAGAAATTTAAAAAAGAAACACTTGCTACACCAGTATTTCAAAAATAAGTATAGTCTAAGGAGTCTATAAATTAGCCCTACCAAGCACGTGTTGGAATTACTTAAATATGTCTGTTCATATTTAATGAGTCAAATAACTCTCAATTGTTCTCCAAGTTTGAATTAACCCAAACTTTTTGTGCAGTTTTAGCAGCAAAAACATTTGATTCCGCGTCCCACGCAAACTGTATTTGCTGCTGGGCGTTCATATCGCATATTACATTCATAATATATAGTCATGCAAATAAAATATCTGGATGACTACATTTTTCCGAAAAAAATTTTATTGAATCAATGAATACTAATTGTTGCATCTAATTCTCAATACTCTATACGTCAAAAAAATCTAGAGAATCCAAATTAAATTTTCAAGTGCTTGGATCGTAACATTCAATGCTCAATGATAGATACCTACTACAAATTATTAATTTAACAATATTTATAATGCATTTTAAATTAAATGTAATGAGTGCATTAGGCAATTGATATGTTCCCTATTTGCAAATTATTTTGTAGCACGCTTTTTCGAAAAATTTTAGAGGTTCTTAGTTAACTACTTTATCTGTAATATACTTAAGATATTTTGTAAGCATTCTAAAATATTTTTCAACGTTTCTTCAATTTAAATTAAAACCTACATTCAGATCTTACACAATTAGCTATATTGTTTTAGGGTACGCAATTGCGTTGTTATTTCATAAAAGATATACAAAAAGTTGTTTTCTTACCGTTCGTAAAAATATTAAGCACGAGTTTTAAAAAATGGCCTGCTGACATCGCTAATGGCTTCTTTTAATTTTCTGGCATCCTAAAAACATTACATTGAGTCCCTCACAAGTGCCTACGCATTTAGAACAATCAGGCAAATTATTTTAAATGGCACGAAATATTGTCCGAAGTTTTGCGTTTTCAATTATGACCTCATTCTATCAAAAGCGTACACATCAGAAAATATTGTTATTTTAGTAAGAGAGCCTAGATAAATATTAGGAGAAATATTTTTAATAAATTTCAATGCATTGTTTCTGTTCTTTTTATAATTTAAAATATATTTTTGCTTACTAAGTAAAGTAAAATTAGAAGAATTATTTGTGATTTATCTGTAATTTGTATAAAATTCTTTCTATATTAATTCGTATGTATTATTTACTTCCTACATATGATTTTTGATTTTGAAAGATTCTCATATATACAATTTTGTTTACCTAAAAAAATACTTCTAAAAACAAGTACATTATTATTTGAAAACAACGACTTTGAACACAAAGTTTTTCAAAAATTCACATTGTTCAAATTATTGTTCTATGTTTATGTTAATCTGAGAATAATAATTTAACCACTTCAATAAACCAGCATATAATAAATATTAGTTAAATAAATAATGGGCTGATTTTTATCATTTAATATATAAACGTTGAGAAATTTTTTTTGTACAATTTAATATAAGTACTAGTAAAAAATTTAAAGCTCAACATTTAAGATTTGTTCGAATAACCGGTGCAAACTTAATAAATTTCGAAGATTTGTATGCAAATCTTTTATCAAACGCAATTAAAATTTTATTGCTACTTCAAGTAAATTCATGAAGTTAATATTATTTTAATTCATCTATTTAATTTTTGTTAGATACAACGTTTTTTACCGTATATTAGTATGCATATCTTCTATTCAATTTTTTGTTGCCATATCCATGATGCCATCAGTAACATCATTTTATAATCAAAAAACTATTTATGTTATTTATTTATAAGTAGTTTATATACAATGAGACAGCTAATTTATAAATTTATTAATTGTAATAAGTATTAATATAGTTGTTCGGACGTATTTTCGTTTTATTATATTGGCCATGAAGGTGACAATCTTCATGGCATTGAGGTTTTACACGGAATGGTTTCTACCCCTGGTAGAAGAGGTAGCGGAGTGTTTTGATGGAACCAATTATACATGTTTAATGAGTAACAAATAAATATATTTTCTTTCATTATAACTTAGTGACAAAACAGTGATTGTAATAAGAACTGCAACAAATACATACAAATACAAAACGAATTAGTATTTAATACATTCGCTGTAGACTCTTTTTGTATTTGTATTTGTTTATATGTAGGTTAATTATAACCGTACAACCTGAGTTTATGGATGGAGAGTTTTAATAAATTTTATACCCACGTGGCGATATACAATAGTAAAAAATAAATTTATAAATAAATAACATGAAATAATTATAATTTATTTTATCCATTTTTCAGTAGTTATTATCTGCCTGATGAATCAGCACATAATTTATTAATTGTATGGAAAATTAAACCAATTTAATAAAATAATTCAAAATATACAAACTACACCGTTCAATTGCACTCTGAACAATTTGATACCATTTCAAGTTTGGTTAAAATAAAAAATGTATTGGATCAAGATTAAAAATATATTTTTAATTGACTATAACAATTCAGCACTAGCACTGCAATGCTATATGGGATTGGATAATCTCTCACGCTGATTGGAGTTGATATGTTATTTTTGAGTAAGAACCAATTCACATAGAGTTAATAAAGCTCACAGAATTGATATGTAATTGTGTATTTATTTGTAGCAACCAATTCTAAATTAAAAACAAAAATAGATATAATTATCTACAAACAATTGTCCACTTAACCCTTCAACTATTACTGTTCTGCGGCATCCCTAAAAATAAACAGAAAACCCTTCATCAAAACGTTTATGGGCCCTTTCTCCAGATTCATTCTCCTTATGGGACTTAATTAAAAGCAGTGAGTCTACGCAAAAAGAAAACAAAGGCAAGAAAGCATCGTCTTGCGAAACCCGAATATTCTGTTATCTTACACTGGCTGAGATGTGCCTCTGCTATATTTTCAGATGATTTATGTACGCATTAATTATAAGAATGGCGCAAAATGTGGAAGTTGGCTCTCGATGTTGATGGCGAGGCATTTATAAAACATGCAAATGTGTATTAGAGACTAAGTAGGTGAATAAACTAAGAGTTGGTGATCTACTAACTTACCAGCTCTAGCAAAAAAGACACATGTTCTAATACATAAAATGGGAAAATTTGATACTGATGCTGTCAAATATTTAGAAATCATACGCAAATTCAAATCAAAATCGACTCCTATTTAAATTTAATGTATTAAAAAAGTGTAGCAAAAATACTTCTTTAGGCCTGGATTAATTATAAAATACCTAATTGGGCTTTTACATTATTAGTAATAGCAACTTAGCAACAGTAAGACTTGTAAATGCATATTCATTGATTATATGCAGAATGTCTTATTGTCCTATTGTCCTAACTATATTTTAAGTACACAAAATTTACAAAAGTGAAGGTTTGCACAAAAATCGAAATTTTGTGAGAAAATTCAATTTTACTAACTAATTAGCTCTAGCGAAAAAGCCACATGTTCTATTACATAAAATGGAACAATTTGATCCTGATGCTGTCAAATATTTAGAAATCATATGCAAATTGGAATCAAAATCGACTTAATTTCTAATTTAATCTATCAAAAAAGTGTAGCAAAGATACCTCATTAGGCCTGGATTAATTATAAAATACCTAATTGGGCTTTTACATTATTAGTAATAGCAACTTAGCAACAGTAAGACTTGTAAATCCATATTCATTTATTATATGCTGAATGTCCTATTGTCCTATCGTCCAAACTATATTTTAAGTATACAAAATTTACAAAAAGTGAAGCTTTTCACAAAAATCTAAATTTTGTGAAGAAATTTAATTTGGTTAGGAATATTTCCTTATAAATGTTTATGAAACAGGATGATTTTGGATGTTATGAAGGCATTCAACAGGCATTCAACAGTGTTTATAAGAATTTTTATATTTAAAAAAACCTTGAATGTGTACAAGGAGTGTCATTAACATTTTATAAAATTTGTCATTAATTTTTATTTAGTGCTTTCTTGTATTTTTTGTTGATTGCATATTAGCACATTTTCGTTTGAAACAATTTAGGTTTTGGATGAGTTTAGTATAAATAAAAAAAATTAATATATACGCACAGATTTCTGGTGAATTAAAGAGGTATAAAAATGTGCATTCTGGTTTTTACCAAATATTTTCTAAGAGTTAATGGCAGAATAAGGCATTTTTTCTGTTTGAGAATTAAATATTAATCGAAAAATTAAATTTATTATTGAAATATTCATAAATATTTAAACTATAAACCGCTAAAAGATTAATGCCATAGCATTTATAAAATAATACTGTTTCATATCCAGATATATATATTATTATTTTTATTTTATATAGTTAAAACACTATGTATAAATATATCATTAGCTTAAGTCTCAAAAAATTATAAAAAAATTTTAAAACCATATATTTAATTTGAAAGCAATTAATTTCAAGACTTCAATTCGAATACATCACAATTTAATCGTTTTGTTCTAATAAAATTTTTAGACTGATGTTGTTATGTAGTACAAAACCTAGTCAAATTAAAATGGTTAGTTGGATTCTAATTAGACATATGTTTCATACAATTTGTAAAATCAATTTGGTCAAAAAGAAAGATCGATGATCTCATAATTTAAAATTGCTTATAATATAGGTTTATAACTCAAAAATACTACACCAATTGAAAATAACGATCAAAAATAGTAAGAAAAAACTAAAACTCATTTTAAAAAAAAAAAATTAGAAATAATTTTATTATGGTGACTTGCAGCTTTCAAATTATATAATGCAAGTCAAGACATATATTCTCGAGAAACTACATCCTGACTTTATTCTTTGAAAACAAGAAAGGTTCTGAAACTTTGATATTTGCAAACTAAAAATTGTAGGTATATGAAATTTAATAATTTATTGAACTCACAAAAAACCTTTGTGCAATTCTCTATGTTTTAGATATGTACCTTATCATATTAAGAAGTAGATTTGATAGAAAACAATGTATCAAATAATTAAAACCTTTAGAAATTATACCATTGTTATATCTGCAAAAAATTATTACAATTACAATAGTCATTTAAATTTCAATAAAGTACCCTTGATAAATTATTATTAGTTAAAATTACAATTTTTAAAATATATATTAAAAAATTTGTTAATTACTTACACTTAAAATATCATATTTTGAATATGTTGTCAAAGTGCTTCAAACTGATTATAAATACTGCTAATAACTAAAGTAAATAATCTTCATTTACTATAATAACTTTATTTATTCACTTTATTAGAGTTATTATAAAATGAGTAAGAATCATCAACTCTTGTGTTAAAATATACATAGTACTTACTATGTCGAGAGTGTTTGAACTCATGTGTTGAGATTCATTTGCAACTTTGTACTTAAACTTTTCGCAAATTTTCAAACTTACTATCGTATGAAGGTACCAGCTGCACAGGTGTATTTACAAACCATGTGGCATCATTAATATTCATCACTATTTGGCCGAGTATCCAGTTTTATTAGTATGAATAAATTTGATATTATATTTATACTTATATACTTACTTATATTTACACAGGTCCAGAAAATAAACAGTTGTATGTATTTCGTGTGCGACGTATGTATTCCATTATTGTATTTTTTACCTATGAACCCGAATGTAAAAAACGCAGGAAAATGAAATAACGACAAAAATTCTAGTCTAGAATTTTTTTACCTAATAATTAAAATCATACTAAGCTTGCTGGTCCATTCTTCCTTGAATGACTTGTGCAACGGATTTCTGGAATTCTTTTCATCTTTGTTAAATACATTTTTGTAGATCCAGCAGGAATTTATAAATATATTTACTTTAAATTGCTCCTGTATAATTTGCAAATTTAATTTAAATAGAAATATGTTAGCAAATCACTGCTGAGACCTATGAAAAAATTCTCAACAGAGATCAATAAAACGTTGCAGAAATATGTTGTACAGGTGATTTAAGGAGGCAAGTTCCAAAAAAGTACAGAAATTTTTCAAACCGTAGATTTTGCAGATTTTTGTGATTTTTATTTTTCTAAATTTTTATTATGTATTTTTGGAGTCAAATATCACATGAGTAAATTAAATAAACAGAATTGAAGAAAAATAATTTGAAACTTTTTATAGTGAATAAGTCAGGCGTTGTTCTGAGAAAACCTTATAAATTATTAGGGTTGAATTTGAATTCTACTTGACAACATATCAATTCTTAGTCAGGTTTTATAAAAGTTAAAGAATAATTTATTACTATAATGCCCAATGTTTTTTACTTGAGCAAGATTACTAGTTCTGTGAATTATATTAGAGTACTATGGTTCAAGAGAACATTTGTTTCTATTATCTTCTGGAATGAAGAGTTTCTAAATCAGCCAGAAAAACCGATTTGCTATTTTTGTATTTATCCTAGTTGTTCTGAGTCGGTATACCCCAAAATTTCTAGTATGTGAGACAAATTGGCCAATTCTCGGATAAAATAGAAATGATACGGGTCTATCTTCGTAGGAATTGGCCGAATAAACTGTCAAAAAGCTATTTGCTGTGAGATCAACCGTTTTACAAATTAAACCTAACTTTACATACGTGTTATCAATGAGACATCTAAAAAATGCGCTTATTATAAAATTATTTGACGTTTCGTGTGTTTTTGAGAGCTTTTCACAAAGATAGGCCCGTTGCTTAGAACTACCATAAAAATTATGTTTTATCCGATAATTGGCCTCAAAATTTGACATTTGTCGACGGGAAGGTTTTACAACTTGCCTTAAAGAAAGAGCCACATAAATCTAGATTTTTTTCATTAACGCCAGTAGACTTTATATAGTTTGTATTGATACAGTAACTTAATGAAGCATAAGGTAATATGTATTATGAAGTTATGTAAGAGTTAACTTAGACAATTTTGATATAAATATCATTGTAGATGGTTCTCTAATTTGCTAATACAATGAGCTAAACCAACTCTTAAATGTAGCACCTGATTTTGTTTTATCATCATGTACCTCTAGTAAAAAATACTTACATGGCATTCTAAAAGGTAGTTCCATTAAGTTATCTAAGAATTAGTTGTGACATTTTTTGATATATAGTCCAGTTATTATAGTAAGTTCACCTGGGAATTTGAGATACCCATCTATATTGACATTTAAAAGTTGTTTCAAAATTACATACGGTATGGTGTACGTACCATATGTAAGTTTTGAGACGACTTTTAAATGTCAGTATATATATATTTATGACTTAAAGCTGGGTATCTCGAATTCCGAGATTCTTACCTAATTTAAGCTTAAATAACTAGACTTTTTTATTGCGAATAGATATAATAGTCAGTTAATTCTTTAGTACAATTAGTCGAACCAACTTTTAAAAATAGCACCTGATTTTGTGTCATAACCATGCATCTCTACTAAAATCTACCCACGTGCTATTCTAAAAGGAATAATTAATTATTGTCAGAAAATGATTGCTATGAAAGTGTAATATAAAGTTTAGAAACTCTAAAACTCAAAACTCACTATTGTTGAAGGTAACAACGTGTATTTGCGAGTGCCGAGATCATTATTCTTCGTCACTTGTTATATGTTGACAGTTCCAGTTTATCATTCTGTTTATATCTGTTGTTCTCTCGAAAGAGCTTTAACGCATTCGCATAAATAAGAATTTGTAATTTTCTGAATTCACAATGTGTGCACATTAAGGCTGGAGCTTTAATTACTTTAATGTAGTTTTGCTAAGGCATTTCTTTCACATTGTCTTCATAAATCACATTTGCTAGATGTACACAGCTTTGGATTTGTGTTTAATAAAATTTGTCAGAATGCTACGTTTTTTTAAATAAAATATTTTTTAATTTTCTATAGGGTAAGTTAATGTAATTTTCCAATATTCGAAAATGAAAATTTTTGCATATATTCACGTTTCAGAGGTTTCTGAACATTTTGGCATACTTCAGAAAAAATTGATGTATGGATGCAATATGGATTTTTAAATTTTATAGGTATTAAGAATATATAAGTAATTTCAAAAAAAAAATCTATTTTTTCAATATTCAAATTTTTCAAATATTTTCAAACTTTTTAATAATTAAAAAAAATACAAAATTCTCAAAATAAATCTTTTTAATAAATTTTACTTTTGTGAGCTTTTAAAAATTCTAAGTTGTTATTATGATACGGAAAGTTCCAGTAATGTGCCTTAATTCTCAATGTCATGCACCACGAATTTAGTTTATCATTACAACAGCTATATATTGAATATAAATATTATTTTTTAAATTACTTAAATTATTTAAAAATTTAAAGTTTTATACTAAAGTCTTGATATTAGTCTTTATTATACTTTATACTGATTGCTAAATTATGGTATTTTATTTTACATTCCTAAATAATTTCCTGATTTTCATATGTTGTGCTATGCCAAATATTTTAGAAATATTTTTACCCAGTCGGTTTTAAATGCAGAATATACAACAATGTTTTTTCATTTATCGAAACAGGCATCCTATAAATTTTTATTCCGCTTTGTTTATATGTACCAAATGTACAATTAAAAATGTGCAAAACAAATATATTTTTTAAACAAATAATGGTGGAAAATAAAGCTAAAGAAATAAAACAAATGTTTTTAAGAATGTTTGTATGTATGAATTATGAAGATATGTATATATGTATTATGTAGATGTCATATGTACATAAAATTTTGAGATATAATATGTATATATGAGTATTTCAGATGCTTGATATTATAAAGTTTGATTTTTGAAGTTTAGTTTTTTTTCTTGAATTTTAAAAGTAGATTAAGATTTGTGACCTATTAAAAAGAATAATGATAAAGAAAAATTAGAGAAAAATATTTAAGATATTAAATTAAATATTAAGCTATCACTCATATATAAATAATTAAGAAAAAAACAAATTAACACTTCAATTCAAAATATATTCGTATATTCCAACAATTTGCCTTGAGGCACGAAGCGTGCACCACATATTAAATTAATCTATTTAACTGATATTTTTCTTCTTGAAAATGAAAATTTTTACATATCTCTGTGTGTGTGTATGATGATACAAATTTTTGTAGACAATTTAGAGAACACGGATCAACAAATTTGAATAATTCAAAAAACATTCGATTCGTATTGATAAGACGTGCTGATTAGTTTTTGGCGAAGACAGGTCTAGCCGTTACGAAGATACGATAAAACTACTGTGCTACATAACACGTTTTTCTATCGATAATTTAGAAAGTGTTTTATCCGCTCTCGTTTTAAAACGCCATCGCTGGTGTGCGGCATCTTTTAAAAAACCGCTGCCAAGGGAATACATTCGTAATGGGAATTTAAGAAAGCGGGCTAAAACGGCGCGATATAAATAACAAAAGAAACGCAGAAAATTACAGGATTCTTCGGGATTAAGTATAAAAATGATGAATGCCGTTATTAATAACGAAAAGAGAAAATTCACAGAGAGAGAAAGATATTTTCTCTGCCAGTGACGTCAGGACGTGGTACAAAACGATGGAAATTGGAAAAATGCTTTATGACGGTTTAAACTGTCGTGTTTCGGAAGCAGAAAGCATTCTCCGCCGACGCGAAAAATGATATGAATTAATTTTTTTGGAGCAGGGGAAAATGACAACGAAGTTCTCATAAAATTGAACCACATAAGAGCTTTTTATAGGAATTATCAAGAGAAATTAATTAGCAGTTTTGATTAAATGCAGGAAAAATGTAGAACTCAATTTGTATTGGATCTGTATTGTCGAATTCCTATTATAAAACAAAAAAATTGATTATTAATGGACCAACTTTTAAACTTGAAACATTTTTCAATACTATAGACGGAAGAGGAGTACAGATTTTTAATCTACTCCCACTACATATTAGGAAAATTAGTGATCGCCAATTTCACAATACTATACTGAAAAGCCTAATCATAATATCCGATACTTTTTTCCAACAGTTACAATTATTTTTTCCATTTTCCATACTTTTTCTAATTTTTATTCCAAATTGTTTTAACATTTTTCTACCCTAAGTATTTTATGATTGCAATTATTTTTATATTATAATCTTTTTTTTATGATACTGCCTTTAAGTATTATTTTCCAGATATAGCAGTGAAATACAAATTGCCTAAGAATTTTTTTATCATCAAAAAAATCTCAAGATCTACAAGCCTTAAATACATCTAATATTATAACATTTTTTCTTTAAGTTATTGTATTAGATAATGGATTATTATTGTTTTAGAGTTGTATTTTACTGTAATTGATTCAATTAAAATAATTTATTTTCTGTGACTTCAATCCTCCGTAATATAAATATAAATATAATAAATATAATATAATTTTTCCAGCATCAT
The DNA here is from genome assembly GCF_003426905.1 of Ctenocephalides felis. Classification (NCBI taxonomy): domain Eukaryota; kingdom Metazoa; phylum Arthropoda; class Insecta; order Siphonaptera; family Pulicidae; genus Ctenocephalides; species Ctenocephalides felis. The sequence continues at coordinate 43,514,558 of NW_020537758.1, forward strand.
TATTTCTAAAGTTATTTTGTTTTATTTAGTATGAAGTTTAAGTACTCAACCAATTTTAAACTCCGATCTTCAGTTTGAACAAATAGATCTAAATTTTAAGTATAATAAAAAATAACAAAATTCTTAAATTTTGATAGCTCTGAACTAATATGAACATTTGAACATAATATGAAGCAAGTTTAAATATACTGGATAGTGGTAATTAATATGAATTTATATTAATAATAATACACTTTTTAAATTAATGATGCAATTAACGAGGCAAATAATCTTGAATCTAGAGTTTGTGTATTTTCCCGTTGAAAAATATTCTTAATGAAACAAATTTCTTACTGTCTGAGGAAAAAAATGCCGAAAAATCCTTAAATATTCAAAGAAAAATATATGTATGTTTTTTATAGATAGCTCCTTAACTTACTAACCTTATCTTAAAGTATTAAATAAGTAGTAGTAGAATAGACCAATGTTATGGCGAGGCTATGTTATACAGCAGTTTTCATATAAAATAGTACAAAAAACTAAAAAACTAATTAAAAAATGGACTTTTGTGTATGTGTATGTGTGTGTGTGTGTGTTCGGATACAAATCTCTGTCGATGCTTTCGGGAACACGGATCATGATTTCAAAATTCAAAAAACATTTTACTTGTATAGACAAGATAAAAAACTTATTAAATTTTTGGGAAGGCAGATTTAGCGGTTATGGACTCACAATAAAAATAAGTTTAAAAAATGACATTTGGCGGTCAAAAATTTTATTGGACTCATGCACATCAAATTATAAGATGTTTTATAAAGATTTTCATAATATATACACATTTAAGTATTTTCTAATGTCGAACTAAACTAATTATATCTGCACTAATATTGGTTTACTTCAATTTTTTTATAACATTATATATGGGATTTAATTGTTGATAAAATATGACTTTGATTTAGACTTAATATGAATTTTTATAAATGAGTATAATGATCATAAAATAGAATAGTAATAGCTTTGATATTGGATATTATATTATTATAATCATAGAAACATAATAATAAAATCATGATTTTGAGCTTATTGATATCTTCATATAGTTCATGTATGTTCATGTGAAATATCATGTACAGTACTCTCTGTATTGATTTAATTATCCTCCGGTGAGTTACCTGACTAAATTCAGCTCAGAAAATCTCTCCAGCTTGATTTTAATAGTGCTATAAGTCCATAGTACAGAATTTAATTAGAAGTTATGTGTCTGCTTGAAAAGGAGCTACGGCTCACAAATGTGGCCGTCCGACATTTAAGCGGAATTAATTGTGGTGAAATTCAGTGCGATAAGAGGATTTTGTGGCAAAACTTGCCAGCAAACTTTGTTTTGTATCCTCAGCAATTCATTGATTGGGAACCTTCGCATTTCGCCAGCTAAGCAAGGAATTAAACAAGGATTAGTACTTGTACAACATCGAGTTGAGCTATTGTCCTGTTTACCTTAATTAAAAATTAAAAAAGTAATTCTCACGTTTACACTCACTAAAGCACACAATATCTATCATAGAAATCTAGAAAAAAATATTTGAATATCAGGCCTGTTTTATTTAGTTCTATTAGTAATGAATCTATGGTATCCAGAATAGTGGTCATCAATTTGTTATAGCTTTACATATATATCAGAAACTTTCTTTCCCTTAACTGGCTTCAATATCGTGCATCTTTAAATCGAAATTTGGGAAACCACACATGGAACTGGCATGCTGCCAACACATATTTCTATGTACACAGGTTAATACAAATATCTTTCTAGCTTGAACACTATGTTTGCCAATGCTATTGTAAACTATTGAATAGTAAAGATAATACTGTCATTGATCTACACATTTCGAAATCTGCCTAAGAATTGATTGAATTTTTAAATCTTATATTATTTGTTGCCTTATTCTATGAGTACTCGATTCATATGATGATATGTGTAAAAAACCTTGAATTATAATCAACAAATCTAACAAATCAATAAATAACAAGTTTTATACTCCGAACAAAAATTTTTATTATTATATTCTAATTATATGGAAATGATGTTCTGTAAAAAAAAGTAGCCACTTAAATTGCTATATTTTTCTATAATATTTTACATTTGTAAAAGCAGTTAAAACAAAATAACTGGGTTTGCAAAATGTATAATAAATAAACATGGAAATATTTTCAGAATAAATCACCCATTAACATCTACTATTTTCAGAAGTAAATCTGAATTTCATTAGATTTTTTATTAGAAATATCGTCATAAAATGAATTTTAAACAATTCTAGATATTCTGTGTTAAATGAAAAATGATATTATTTTAGGTTCTAAAAATACTTTACTAAAATAGATTCCTAACTATATAAACATTAAAAATTTGTACTAAAGCTTATTATTTATCCATAATCTGAAACCAATATTTTAATTATTTGTAAAACTTTGAAGAAAAAGAAATTTAGTAAAGTAATTTATTGAAGTTTATTGTAAAATTTTATAAAAAATCTTATGCTTTTAAATATCATTCTATATTTAAAATCAATTTCGTAAATTTGCCTAAACATTTCTTTCATTTCTTATATGGAACCATCAGTACTTTTTGTCTATAAAAAGGTAATAACTAGTGGTGCATGGCATTGTGCCTTAAAACAAATTTTTGGAACTCCCAGTGCCAAAAATTTTGAAAATTATTCAATTTTCTCTTGGAACTTTGAAAATTTTTGAAAAAAATTGACCTATTTAAAAAATTGGATTTTTTATACTTTGAAATAATTTATAAATTTTGAATTTTTTTTAAAGCAAACGCGACACGTTGGCTGCGAGAAAGCAAAATATCAGAGCGTGTTGGCGCCGCATTGGTACGGAACCCATAGAAAAGTGAACAAACTTTGTACTTAGTATTAAAATATCTATAAAATAAATGATAATTTGATGTGCATATGTCTAATGATCATCTTCGACCGCCAAATGGCGTTTTTTACTGGATCTCCAGAACAGCTAGACCTGCCTTCCCAAAAACTCAATAAGTTCTTCATGATGTCAATAAAAGTAAAATGTTTTTTGAATTATTCAAATCGGACGTTCCGTTTTCTCAAAAACTGAGTTACCAGTTTTGAACTTTCTGCTCCGTATATCCGAAACGGCTAGACCGGCCTTTGCCAAAAACTAATCAGCACGTCTTCTTGTCAATAGAAATTGAATGCTTTTCAAATTATTCAAATCGGTTGACTCATGTTCTCAATAACGTCGACGAACATTTGTATCCGCACAAACACATACACAAACATACATACATACACACACATACATCTATTTTTTCTAAGATATGTCAAAATGTTCAGAATGCAAAAAAAAACGATTTTTTTGCGGTTAATATAACTTACCCTACGGGAAGTTAAATATGTCTTTTTGAATACACAGCAATCAATGTTTATATTTTTTGTACCTATAAAATGAATCCATTTCCATAATTTTTTTTTGTTCGAACATTAATGAAAACATTCTGAAATCACTCTTTAAAATATTGTTACATAATACTCAAAAGTTTTATCAACAATCAAGCAAAATAGTTTGCAAACAAAAAAAAATTTCACTAGCATCTAGTTTTATTATTATTTGATATTCCTAATTTCAGAAACTTTCCCAACTTCATCATAATCAAATAGCCATCTCCACCTCTTATTCCCATCATTAACCTTAAAGTGGTATGCAACCACATACTAAAACAGAAAACATAATCGCAGAACGTAGGTTTTCCGTAGTTTTCGAGATTCGAATAAAAGTTATAATAACCAGCATTTTGAAATCGCTTATGAGAATCTCATGGCGAAAGTTCAAAGTGGCGAGACCCGATCTACAGTAAATGGAAGAATAAAAGTAAGTATTCAGTATGGAACATTTTCAACAAACTGGTCACGAACTGCCGTTAAAAATCTCATGCTCTTGTTATAGCTAGACATTGCCTCTAGAGTTAGACGGTCTGACCGAAGTGCGATGTCTAGAATGGAAAGCACACGATTTTGTATAGATTAGAGAAGATAATAGGATAATAATTGTGTATAAATATAAATAGTTACATGGGTTCACCTGCTTTATCAGCACGTCTACACAAATAAAAATCCTATAAATAGGACGCGTTTTACTTTTTATGATATATACTTCGCATTGATACTGCCGTAAAATAGTCCAATGTTATGGCAAGACTATGTTACGTTCCAGTTTTTATACAAAATGCTACTAAATACTGTCAAAACAACTTGAATTTTCTGTGCGATCTAGTGTTTTACACATAAAATGCAACTTCACTTATATGTTATCAAGCCATATCTCAAAGAACAAATTATGATAAAATCGTTTTTTGACATTTGTGTGTTTTCTAGGTTAGATTTTCTATCTAACAGAAACCACACAGGATTTTAACAGTATTTAGTATTATTTTGTATAAAACCTGCTAAATCACATAACCTTCCATAACATTAGTCCATTTTACGGCAGAATCGGCTCCTGAAAGAACTTCGCAAATAACAGCAGGTTCCATGAATACGAGATGCAATATATTGAAAAATGTTATGATTAATATTTGCAATGCTGTAAAATATTGTAATAATTATTTATTATATATTTTTTTAAGAAATTCAACTAAAATGATAATTGTTAATTATAACAAAAACACGAAAGTTTCTCATTTTCAGATTGCTTTAAAAACCACAATTTTTTTAACATTCAATTCGTATTGATAAGGAGGCGTGCTTATTAGTTTTTGGCAAAGACAGGTCCAGCTGTTCCAATAGATACGGGACAAAAATTGCCAAAAACGGTAACTGAGTTTTTAAGAGAACGGAGCGTCCTGCAAACGGATTTTACTTCATTTTGTAACGGCCAAGATGAAGAACTAATTAAATTTTTGGGAAAGCAGGTCTAGCAGTTATGGACTCTAAATAAAAATAAGTCAAAAAATGTCATTTGGCGGTCAAAAATGTTTATTGGACATATGTACATCAAATTATCAGATATTGTAAGGATATTTTAATAATGTGTACACATTTTGTGTAATTTTTTTTGGGTTCCGAACCAAGATTTTTAATTACGGTACGGAAAGTTTCAGCAATTTGCATTAAGGCACGATGCCATGCACCCCACTAGTTTTCTATATTTATTTCAAAAATGGGTTTTATTATATGGTGCCTGATTATATTTTTTGCAATCCGGGATCCTACTTTTTTTAATTTCTTTCCTCAATGCGTGTGTTCATAATTCTATCTTAGTATCTTTTTTATATGAAGAAGAATTCGTATCATGTATATAATATTTCTCGATCCAATTGTATTGAATTATTTCAATCTTAGTCATAATATTTGAAATGCATAAAAAATATTTGCATAATTCACAATATATTTCATTAATCATTTTAATCCTGGTCGATTTATCGTCTTTTTGTGGACTCTTTTTACTGAATTTCCATTTAGTTTCTTCAAACTTAATGAAAAAGCCTAATTGTTTAGATATTTCTAACAGTGTTCTATGTAATCTGATTTTTTATATATCCACTATAAGAGGTTATATGCGGTTGGTTGGTTTACTATATGTGGTTACATATAGTATAAATGACCAACTGAACCTTTGCGCTGACCAAGTTGTAAAAATAAAATGGTAGTAAATGAATATTGACCTATATTCAGTTAAAAAATACAAGAGATATTGCTGATGAATATTTAGGTATAATGTAGAATATCTAGGTATAATCTTTGTTACAATATGCCTATACAATTTGTTTATGGCATTGGGTAAATAATGTAGTTTTTATTTCGGAAAATCCTTCATAATTGAAAATAACACAATGGATGAGTTCCATTGATGATGTTATGACTGAATAATTTCTTAAACTTATTTTTATAGTTTCATATTTGTTACATTGTTTCTTTTTAAAGTATATTTACTAAAAGTGAGAACATACTCATATGCCTATAAGCTTATATATACAATGCTGAATAAGATATTTCACTCAATGATGCATCTGATCAGTTCAACAACTAATGACAAATGGTACGTGTGCTATTTTCCAGTTTGATAACTACAAGAAACAGAATCGCATTTTTGTTCAATTTTTTATTTATATGTATAACACAATAACGTGTGTTTGGGTACAGCTAGTATTAATATCAACTTTGAAGCTTTAGTATGCGTTTAATTTAAATATGTAATTTATATCATCTATATACAACATCATATGGCAAAAAAATACGACACAAAATCCTTCTATTCCCTTGGAATGGATTCACTAATTTTTTTCACAACAAATTTTCCTCGATATTAATTCACATTACCTGATATTTATCTTACTTTTGATGTAATATTTTCTTCTCATCTGATCTTGTAGCTTTTTCATTGAGAAATAATAAATAAGATAGCGTTTCTTCAAACATTTATTTCAAATGTATTCCAATTCAATGCTCATGACAAGTTTAAAAAGAATTCTGCTAATTCTATTTGTGTAGCGAATCCTATTTACCTTGCGTGATGAAATCCTCGTTCCAAGCCCAGAGCCATCAATAAGTCAAAGCGTTGCTATGTGGAGAAAACAAGAAAAAAGACCACTATATAATAGGAGAGTTGGGGGAAAATTACGTATTATTAATTCACTTATTAGTAAATCAAAAATTACGTATTAATTTATTCTACACAACTGTGAAATATATTTAATATTTAGTACAAGTAATCCTCGCAGGATCTATTTCATCGGTGTAATGTAAATTTATGGAATCATTCATTATATTCATGATAATGTGAATAAGTCTGGTTGCAATTTAATTATAATATTTTAGAAGGCATTACAAATAATTCAGGTTCATATGGTATTTTTTCTACTAAATCGTGATTTTTTTACTTTTTTTTATTTTTTTTTTCTACATACGAGTACATAAAATCCATCGCAAATTGGATGGATTTTCCGCAACCCATGTTGAAGTAAAACTTTTTCGCTTTTGTACAAGATGGCTTTTGAGTTAAAAATAAATACATATGATAATAATATGTATACTAATAAAATACATCATTTTTCTTAAAAAAGGATCAATAATTGAGTTGCGTTTTAATAAATCTAAAAGAATAGATAGGTCAACTGTTAGCCATGCAGGTGAAAACAGGTATTATATCAAAGACCCGTAGAACTTTAAATGATGATTGCTATTGAAAAAAATGCTTTTTGAAATACATGCGTGTGATATGACATATTTTCACTTATTAATGAACACATTTATTATTGTCAAATATTATACATATTTATATAATAATTTAAATATAAATTATATATTTATAATAGCATTTAAATATTTATAATATTTGAAAACAATAATGAAAATAAAGTCATACTTCAAATATAACATGATCGGTTTGTCATTGTAATTAGACAAAAGCTTGCCTAAAAAAATTATTTCTATTTTATTAACCTCAAAAATATATAGTAACCACGAATAATACAGATTACTTCAATAAATTTATGTTTCTTACACGTCAGATTTTTTATTTGTTTAATTATTTTTACTATAATTTTTTACTCGCACTTGAGAACATACTGCGTATACGCTAACAATAAAAGCAAGAAGCAATCATGCGCACGCGACACGACGACCAATCACAATCGACCAGTATAGAAATGATCTCATCGAGAGCGAATGACGAATGATTGGCACTCGACTCGGCCGTAACGCTTTTTCGTTGCATTTGCACAGATTTACACCTTCAAGAATTAATAATTAAAACTTTTTTTAAACAAATGGAAAATAATTATTTTTCTATGTTCGTTATTTGTTTGTAAGAATTTTGTGCTAAATCGCTTATAATATACATCGTGTGCCAGACCTTAACTTTAAGCTGAAACATGAAAATCTATATGCTTTTTTTTAGTTCTTGTTTTTTTCAGAAGCGAAATTCGTACAGCTACTATGATTAATATAAAATTACTATCCTTTTAAAATTATTCATGAATAAGCTTGACAAGAGCCTGAAATAATATCTATTATTGTTAATTACGGCTTTCTTATAAATAAAATAAAATACAAGAAAATGACATGTCATGCATTGACCTTAACCGTCCTGAAAAGAATTAGGAAAAAAATTATATCACATTGTTTGGAAATCATGAGCTTTCAATTGCAACCCAAAGCTTTGGTAAAATTATGATCATTTTTCGGTTATTGTGTTTAATTGTTTTTAAATTTGTTCATTTCAATTTTGAAACCTTAACCCTGAGCAATATTTTAAGAACCACAGTCAAAAATATTGACACAATTGTCTTTAAAGACCTTTTTTTAAACTATAAATTCAAATTTTAAACCGGTCTTTTTTGGAAGGCCCGTCTTAAAAAAAAATTACTGAATTGTGTTTGCTAATTTTATCATCAGTTGCATTATTTGATCAGGATTATAAAATAGTGAAATTCTTGATTGTTTCGTAATAAAAAATTTTGAGTGCTAAAATAAAAACCTAAAAATGATATGATTTGATTAAAATGGTGCATTGAAATATTGATTAAAACATGTGTTTTTATTAAAAATAGCATTTCTAGGCATTGTTGCAATAAGTTAAAATATATTATTCCTGTTAGGAAATGGTCATTCACTGAGTTGCGAAGAAGTATCATTATAAAGGTTCATTGAACTTGTATTTACGGTTGCTGTTTAAAAAAATACCTTTCAGATACGTACGTTTAATATGACATTTGTTTACTTGTTAATTCATGAAGCATTGCAGTTAACACATGTGCAGTTTATAAATATTATCTTCGATTTATTGTTACTCTGAATTCTATTCAAATTAAATCGATTTGAGTAGAATGTTTACTGTCGATGGCTCTATAGGGCAGACACTCGATACTACATACGTTCCTATACTGAAAGGTATGTTAGTGCTTATATTGAATGAAACCCACTCACTGGAATTCGTTAAGCGGTCTCGAATAATTGAAACCTCTTATCCACTTTACCTGAGATCGCTCTGTTGATATTCGCATTTCTATTTGTATTGGTACAGTTTTCATATGTCGAATCTAGGATATCTATTTAGGGAATAAATGAATTCTTTATAGGCCAGGTAAAAAAACAATACACAAACGATACAGACAGCTTTGACTGATTCCAGTTGGCAGTCGTATTGTAAATATGAGAATTAAGAGGATAAATGATTTCAGTTGCATTATTGTTCATTCAGAAAATTAGGGTTTTATAAGACTATCTGCTAATAGAATATAGCGTTTAAAAAAATGTCTCCACTAACAAATGTTTTCTAATACAGGTACTTTGGATAGTTATTTTGTTAGATCTATAGACAATTTTTATTAAATCATCTATTCGGTAGAACTATATTTAATTTTTAGAATATAGATTTCGATAGCTTTCTGCTTTTTATTAGTACTTCATGCTTCTTTCTTCAATGGCGTCTTTATGTTAAGGTCCCTAGGATCCCTACCTACCATGGAAATTCACTTATAAAAAGTATTACTTAATATACAGTCTTTGTATGTAGAATCTTTTACTGATAAATGTTTACAGAATATATACATTTTTTATATGCCAGCTAAAAAAAAAATACGCAAACGAAAGAGACCGCTTTGACTGATTCTAGTTGGAAGTATGATTGGATATTATGAACATGTGTATTAAAGAGTTAAAGGATTGTAGTTTTTTTATTGTTCATTCTGAAAATTATGATTTTATAGGATTATCTGCTAACAGAATGTTATGTCGAGAAAAATGTCTTCAGTGGGAAATCTTTGCTAATACAAGTTGTTTGAATTGTTGTTTTGCTAGATCAATAGGCAATTTTTATTCAGTTTTCTATAAGGAAGAAGTATATTTAATTCTTGAATAAGTGGATTTGGATAGCTTTAAGTTTTATTATGGTACTATATGCTTTTCTCTTCGATGAGGTCTTTATGTTAAAGTTTATTAAAGGTAAATGGGTCACCGAGTATAGCAAATTACTATAGCCCCTAGTAAATTAGATCATAAGTAGTTAATCATTTTGGTAAAATTTACTCTGTATTCTTGATTTTTTGCTATTTTGAACAACTAATAGTGAATATCTTTCAATATTTTTTTTTTATTTTTAACTTCACCACTAATTGTTCATAATTATATAATGTCTATATATATAAAAAAAATATGTAAAATCTGTAAAATCCTGACAGTTATGAAAAATTAATTATAAATATTTATTTACACATGAGTGATGTTTTTCTAGTTAATTCTAGTTATTCATATAACTGAAACAATTTCCATAATAAGTTTTGAAACATTCTTGCTTTAACAATTTAACAGTAATATAGATATGAAAAAAATGAAATCAACTCATGAAATAAGATGTAATAATCATATATCCAAATCAGGATTTTTTTTAGTAATTTCAAAAAATTTTTTACCATATGCTTTGAAAAGCGCACGTTATACTTAGCATGTCTGCAAATACAAAAGAACACACAAGAACATTTCTTACTGAGTTTATTTTCTGACCAATTACTTTTTTACTGAGACTTCTTAACTAAGCAAAATCATTCTGTGAGCACAATTAATATTTTCTGTCAACAATTTTTGCAATTACTTGATTAATCGTTGCCAATTAGGAGTAGCATAAAAAATATAATTGCATTCTCTGTTTGAAAAAGATTTATACAGTACAGAAATATAAGGGTGCGAGAATACAAGAAATGCGAGAATTATTTTGAAATACTTAATATTTGATTTACAATTAAAGTGCAATTTTTTATATCATAAAAATCAGTAAAAATTGGAATAATATTATCTGGGATTGAGCCTAAATATTTACTAGTAAAACGATATCAAGTATAACGATACATAATATAATTTAATATGTATTATTAAATTTATATCTGCTATTATTTTACCATCATATCCAATTTCAATCAATTTCTCTTAGCACTTAACTTTGACGCTTGCATCTTATATGAAGCACTTTGTGGAGTTCTCCTGTACAGGTATTTTCACTCAAGATAATTAAACCGCATCAGCTCGTCAAGCTGCAACTTCCCGATTTTCTTTGAAGGTTTTACCTTCATATGCTGCTTCTGCAGCATCTAACTATCGTGTTATTATAAATAAATCATTCAGAGGTAAAATTTAATAAGCTTTCATACGATGATAAATAAATTAGGACACATGTGCTTATTTGATATAACCGATTCGCTATAATTTATTTGTGCTCTGAACTCTATGAAAACCTTTGGCTGCATACTTCGACTTAGTGAGAATTGGTGAGAATTGTTTCCAACCACTTTGTACTAATTCAAAAATGTCTTGTTGTTATGTGCAATGAGCTTATTAATGTTAAAATACAATATGATTGTAGTCTTTTATGAGACGTAGCAATAAATTTATATTTCCACGATTTAATTAGAAAAACACTTAACTAATAATCAGATTAAGTCAATTGCTGAGAATACTTTTACAAAAATATTAATAATAAGTTAAATTTTAAAATAAGTAAATTATTTATATTGAGAAAATGTTATTGCTATATTTTCATGTTATTTGAAAAAAAGTAGGATAACATCATAGCGGCCCGAAACAGAAAACATTACTGAAAAGTCGTTGAGAAAAAGAGGAAAAGCAGACCTCATGGTTCAGAAATGTAATAGATTATTACAAGTTGTATATATACATATATATGAGCTCCAGCAATTTCTGTATCTAAGTAAATTCACATTCGTGTATGCTCACAATTACGAATTCATAACCTCATTTCTCCGCAGAATAATTTTAGATTTTTTGCTGTAGAAAATTCAGTCGAAACATGTTTAAAATTAACGCGCCACATGCTAGCAATAACGTATGAGCAAATATATATATATATATATATATATATATATATATATATGTGAATTACATTCGTCTCATGAATATATCTCATGAAAAGCATCAAAGTCAAGTCGCCGACTAAAAAAACATAACTTCAAGTCGAGATACTTTAATATTCCACGCTTCTGCAAATAGATATGGAAAGCATTGAAGAAACAGAAATTGTTTCGAATTTTAGAGCTCGTCGGTTTGCAATATATTAGTTTTTATATAGTGCTATTATTTAGGGTAGAATGAATATTAAAAATTTGAAGGTAGTCATTGGAATATAATGAAAAATAATTTGTTATAACTTACATTTTTTGTTAGTTATTGTTAGTAATATGCACTAGCAAGGTCATTTTTAATAATATTATCTAAAATCTTACCATTTTACAATCCTGATTAAATGCGCCAATTTTTGATGAAACTTTCCAAGATATTTTAGTACATTTTTTAAAGCAAATGCTCACAAAGTTGACCGATTTTAAACATTTTAATTTTATAGTTGAACAAAAAGTACTTATTTTTTAAAACGTGTTATTTTGTTATTATTTTTAGTGTGGTCCTAGAAATTTTACTCACGTTACTACGGTTACTGTTCCAAATTTCAAGTTTCCAAAATTAACAAAATATCGCTACAATAACCGAAAAATGGTAATAATTTTACCAAAGCTCTAGCTTGTACTTAAAAGCTCAATATTTGCAAACAACGTGTGATAATTTTTTGGCTAAATTTTTTCATGGCAGTTAAGGTCAATTTTAGCACCTAGTTTTGGCTTGACGTTAAGATCTGGGACAACTTGTATCATCATATTGCTATACTATTTAATGTTTTGTTAGACTTCTTATACATTCTGTTAACTGCTAATATACCTTTTTCAGAAACTTTTCAACAAAATATTGAAAACTTTTCAATTTTTTTCATTACTATTTAATGAACATAGTTGAATATTAATATATTTTTTACTCAATATACTTTATTCATGTGCATATATTTCCCAAGACGAATGCTTACAAATATGATTTATTTGAAGTGAAATAGTAATGTAATGCTGGCTAAGCATTAAAGTAATTTGTTTCTTAGAATTTTACGATCTCTTTTATGGAACGTGACAGGTTGCAGAAACGGAGCGTAATTGCAGCTAGTGCAATGTATATAAATATTATTTTCCTTTTACGCGAGATATTATATTATTTCCTAGAACTGGTACAAGGAGTTATAAACATAGTTAGACTACGAGTTTGAAACAAATGACAAACAATTTATTTATTAACAATATATGCCAATTCTTCGATAATTTTGCTTCGCAAAAAATAAATAAGCTTACTTGGTTTTATGATCATGCTACGCTTTCTTTCTTTTTATGAACTTGCTACGCAATTTATGGTAGTTCTAGGTCATGTAGCTTTTTTGGTTTCATATAAATATAAATTTATAATAGCAAGTTTAAATAATTTGTTTTAATAAAGAATTTTTTGAAGTAAAATTTCTTTAGGCGTGACTAGGGTGTAAATCTGTATAAATGCAACGGAAGTGCGTTACGACCGAGTCGAGTGCCAACGATTTGTCATTCGCTCTTGGAGATATCATTTCTATACGGGTCTATTGTGATTGGTTGTCGTATCATGTATGAGGCTTCTTTGTATGTGTGACTTTGTACGTGTGTACGTCACTGAAAGCGTGAAGCACATTGTTTATTTTTCGGAGTTTAATGCCATTACATTTTAAGGTTAAATAGTAGTACAAATCTTGAGTTAATAAAAAATGTCAGGATCGGAAGTATATTTTATCCCGTCCCCTATAAATAATTATAGGGCAAATAATAAAACGAATAAAAAGCTAGTAATTTGTATTATTTGAGGTTTTTGAAGTTACTATATACCTTTGAGGGTATAACTAAAATGGAAAATATTTTTATATGCAATCTGTATATATAATATACATAAACTACGTTATATTTTAATGAAGACAAAGCCTTTTCGTTCTGTATATTTGATGTATTTTTATGCTATATGAGTTTGTTATGTAATATTGATATTAAAATTAAACACTAAAGTCGCTTTTAACTATTATTTCAAAATTTCAGCATTTTCTACATTTAGATAGGTACGAACTATATTCAACGTCTTATTTTCAGGTTGCATTTTGAATAATATATCAACCAGCCGTATGGCTATTTTCGCAGACCACAATTTGAATTCGTTTTATCCAGTAAAATGCTGACGGATTTATGTTCAGCTTTGTAAATTACACTTTTCGCTAAGACGTAAATTGTAAAAGTAAAGCTAAGACTTACTACGAGAAACAGGCGGAAACCTAAAAAACTATAATTTCATTTTCAAAGCACAAGCTATTACGTAAAATACTTTATTGAATATTTAATTCAAAATGAAATTAATTGAAACAAAGTAAAATTGTAATTAAATGAAATGATAAAATAATTTTAAAATAATATCACTATATATCATAAGTTCATGTTTTAAATAAAGGTTTTCAAAATTATATTAATTCTTCATAACATGTTTGTTCATTTTACGAAACTGATTCAAATAAATTATATTAATTAAACATGTTTTGGCAGTCTAAATAATACAAGAGCAGTATATTACTCCAATACCATGACAAATCTTAATTCTCGATAATTTTGATTAATCACCATTTAAAGAAGAGACGTATCTGAGTTCTGAATAATTAATAATTTCGTGTCTGGAATAATGTGGCCTTTGTATTCCAGACGGCATATGTGATACACCCACGTTTCCATATATAAATCTCTCTGAGATGGTATAGGATCTCATTAGCATCTGGAAATACGTTTGTAATTCAATTAGCAAATTAATTATAATTAATCTTGCTTTTAAATGCTTATTATATTTTTTAAATGATTTACTCTTCATTATTTATTCGACTTATATTCATATAAGATAAAAAATATTTATTTCATCTGTTGACTTTTGTTCACAAAAAATTATCAATGGTAATTTTAGCACACCCACCAATAAAAATTCTTAAGCTGTGAAGTTCATGAAAAAAAAGAATCATCACAAAAAACGTGAATTATTATAGTTCACTCTAAACGTGCATATATATATATATATATATATATATATATATATCGCACATAACAAACTTTAACAAAGATCTCCTACCTTTTCGGCATTTTCAAAACATATTTAGAGACATTTCTGGTATGCGAAACTATTCAGCAGATAGAAGAACATAGTTGTGCATCTGGTATAAGATGTTTCGGAAAATGAAAACCTAGTAATAGTTGATTATGATTGAAATCTAACACTTTTTATGCCATCATTTTAAGAATTCTTTGTTGAATAACTTAAATCAAGATAAATACAAACAGCATATAATAATAGTAAATACGGTGGAGACGCCTTGTACTTTTGTGCAAAGCTATGTAAAAAACAAATTTTTCATTTTCTTGCATATGCTGTATGTCTATTTTCCACCGCAGCAAGCGACCCCAAACCAGGATTCCAACATCGGAGAGCATCTGCGCCTTTCGATTTAGAAAGCTCGCAGCACACGGCATATCCATTATCTGAATTCTAGAGCGATCATGTACTCTGTTCTACCTTGCATATTTGTTATCAGCAAGGATTAGATATTCCTATTGTACGAAATAGGTGTAAACTGACACTAAAATATTGATTCGAACGGTATGGAATGCTCTATTCTCTGTCACTGTGTTGGCACATAATAAGTTTGGTAATTCATTTTTAAGGTATAACATATAGCGTATACAGCATCAAGTTTTGCAAATTTAATAAATACCAGGCAGCAACAAATTGCCAATTTTAAATTACAAATATAGGGCTCTCGCGTGAACTAGTCGTTTCTAATCTGAGGTTTCAGCTTTAATGCCCTCTTTCGACAGCCTAATTTCAATAAGTTGGTTTTTACTTGTACATATATATTTATGCAATATGTATCCAAATGAAAATAGCTTTTCAACTTTATATAAACCTGTCCTGGTCTCTTTTACATGTAGCAAATATTTAACACAATTTCTTCAAGAATTGCTCTGTTAAAGTTATGTGTTGCAGTATATTTGTACAGTTTAATTTCAATTGCATTCGCGGGTTTTCATTGCGTTTAAATATTTTAATTAGAAATCCAGATATATGAAACTACATTTCCACATTAAAACAATGGTGCTGTAATTAAATATAAAAGCAGCTTTGAAATAAATGAAAATATTTTAGTGAAACAATTTTAGTAAAAATAATACTTGATTTGAAATAAATAAACTTATTGCATTGAATCATTCATATATATTTTTAAAATATTCAACTTTAGAAGCTGTTTTTTGTGGTTAATGTTTAATAATTTTTTTTTGTGAATCTTTAAAAGCACCATGAAGAATTGAATTATTGCGGCAATTATTCAATTTGTGCATTTATTAAATTTTTCTCTTGTATTTTGTGTTTTTTGTGAATTGTGCAACACAGCAACTAACATTTTTCAAAAAAAAAAAATTAAAATAATTTCTAGCAATGAATACAGAAGCTGTTTTTATTAGTATAGTTTCTGCAATCTCAAAATCTGCTTGTATTCTATACAATACAATCAGTACCGTAATTCGTTTATTCCTTTAGATCTAATCAACGAGTTTCTTACTTCGAGCATAATTTCTCAACCTCTAGAACCCTGGGCGTTTTCAACCCTTTGCTTTGAGCTTGGGGTTGCTCTACCCTTTACCCTGCGCCAAAGCAAAATTACCGCTGCAATCAGGAAGCCACAATACCGCACTTTAATTATCGAATTAACATTAACAAGATTTTAATTTGTATTCGATTTGGAGATACAAGAATTTATACGCTTATATAGACAACTAAATACAAACTTGAATTGATATGATAAATAATATTGTAATGCCAAAATACTTATAGCAGGCTATTGTAGTGACAAATGAGTGAATATATAGCGTATTTCTGCAAATTACTAAATTAGGACTATTGATGTTATTGTCTATGTTATTGTAGTCAATTAGAGAATTATTGCCAAGCGAATATCAGATCTAATATTTATGATGTTTTAATGAATACTGAAGATTATGCGCTACATTCAAAAATTTCAAAAAAAAAATATTTGTTTTATCCTATAGTTATGTTTGATGTGATTCATTATACGAGAAAGAGTGCGCGTATGGTTCACACGCTATTGAAGTAAAACTTATTTGCTACTGTACAAGATGGCATTTAAGTAAAAATAAATACATCAAATAACAACTTTGAGTAATGTTTATTAGTAATATGATAACACTTGTGATGCACGCATTTATTAGTGTCAACAATTGTACACATTTATATAATGATAAATTAGAAATTATATATTTATAATAGCACGAAAAATATGTATAATATATAAAAACAATAATGTAATTGAAGTCATTTTTCAAATATGACGTGATCGGTCTGTCATTGTAATTAGCATAGAGAAATGAAGTAATTGCTGAATAATAAATTCTATAATATTCGTTCACATAGTGGATTATGTTAAACAACGCCCAAACAAATATTGTTTTCGCAACTTCACTCATCATGTAATTGTATTTGAAGAACTTCATGTGATTAAAATCAACATATATTGAATGACTGCTTTTATTTTTTTACTTTTTCGTTGGCGATATAATCTCATTCTTTGAACAGTTGTAATATCTGTTCTGTCTAAAAATATTTTCCATTTTAATAACTTCAAAGATTTATAGAAACTACGAATAATATAGAAATAATTTCAAATCAATAAACTTCTGTTTAGTACACGGCACAAATCTTTAATTTGTTTTATTATTTTGAAGGAACAGGGTAAAATATTCTTCTGATTCAGACATTTTTCATCAAATTAAGATTTGTTCTATGATGTAACTTTAAAATGTTTATTTATCTATGCCGGTTTCCTTGTTGATATCGGTACGAACGATAGAACTGTATTCATATACATAACGACTAATCACAATCAACGAGCGTAACGCTATTTCCGTTCCATTTGTACGGATTTACACAATAGTCGCGCCTAAAGAAGTTTTACTTCGAAAATTTATTTTTGTCATAAAACATGAAATAAGATGATTCTGATTTCAATACTTTCAAACAGAACTACAATGCTTAAGAAGTGTCATACTACATTACATATTGTTAACTAACGATATATAATAGGTAATAAATAAATAACGATATATTACGACATTTTTCATACTGAATAAAAAAATTAGAAATTAATTATTTTTGAAATAAAACCTTTTCTATGTCTTAGACATCATGCAATCTGCATAAATGTGAACTTTTTTTGACAATTTTCAAAAACTGGAATACTAAATATATATTAGAATGATTTATTAGAATGAATTACTATAGTATCAACTAAAGTGTTGAAGAGAATTTTATCTTCATATTGGTAGAAGTATACAAAAAATCAATGATTCAATATTTGGTTAGATAATTCATATCTATTCATAATTTTTGTTCAAGAAATAAATTAGCACTGATACTAGTCTTTGACCAGTGTTATCGATCAGTGTTACTCATTGTCTGATTTACCTGCTTCTGATGCCTTGCTCATTGTAGTATAACGCAATTTTGATTATAATAGCAATACTGGACAATACAAAGCCCAGATAATACCTTAAGGCCGAAGCGTATTAAGGTAATGAGACAATCAGAATTGGACAGACTGGACATGTCCTCCGAAAATCATTATAGATCAAAGACAATATTTACTCAAAATATTTTAAGTATTGTTCTACTTTTACTTGAGTTATGGTATGTCTTAAATTATGAAGACAACAGATATTGTTTTGCTAATTTAATAGATGAAAATTAGAAATTGTTATGTAACATAATTTTCCAGTAGAACTTGAGCAAATTTTATGATTTTATGTCCAATATGTCTTTTTTCAACATAATCTGTATAAGCTCTAAAGCCACATTAATTAGCCTATATTCGAAACTCGCTATACTAAACCTCATGGTTTTTTATATTCTGTTTGCTAAAAGCTCTTATACTAATCTGCGCGTTCAGTAAATGTTGTTATTTGCGCCCAGATGGAGCCTAAAGGGCAATCAAAATGCTGACAGTAAAATTAATGCACCTGCCACAAAAAAATCAATTTGAGCCATGAAGGATATATCTGGTTTAATCGCTCTGTCTATCATGTTATATTTGGAGATTTTATATTTTGAAGTACCTTAAAAATTTATTTATGACAATATATATATATATATATATATATATATATATATATATATATATGATATATATAGCATATAACTATACTATCTCTTATGATATCGAAGTAACTATGACCAATTTGAAATTTGCTCAATCTAATTTTAATCAGCTATTATAAACATCGAACGTATCTCATCATCGTTGATTGAAATGTCAAACGATAGAATATTATTATTCTCTGTAACAGGTAATAGAGCATTTAATGCATTTGACAGATGTTTACAGAAATCATTCAGTATGGCAGAAATGCAACACACATCAGACAAAGGTATTTGATAGAAATTTTAATGGATATATAAATTAATAATCAACGGTTTAATTGATGATTCAAATCCTGAAGCGCTTCCAATCATCAGACATAGTTTTTTAACGAACTTCGATACATGATTAATTTGCTCTAATATTAGTAAAAATATCAATTATTTTTTACATTCGAACAGATATATTTATTCAAATATATAAATAAAAATGTAAACTTTTCCATGTACAACTTTATTGTTATATCTAATCAATTGTGTAATTAGCCGAGCCTTATTTTTATCTTCAACTATGGAATATTTTGTTAACATACTTGCATCGCGATGTTGCAAATTGACAACACTCACATAACCTAATTTTTAAATTATTTCTTTGCTATCTATTGGTGTAATCAACTAGAAAGGCGCATGTCATCGTGCCTTAAGGCAAATTGCTAGAACTTCCCGTACTGTATTTCAAAATCTTGGTACAGAGCTCCACAAAATTTACACAAAATGTGTACACATTATTAAAATCCCTATAAATTATCTGATAATTTGATGTACATATATCCAATAAACATTTTTGATCGCTAAATGACATTTTTATAACTTATTTTTATTGAGAGTCCATAACCGCTGAACCTGCCTCCCCAAAAACTTATTTGGTTCCTCAAGTTGTCAATACCAGTAAAATGCTTTTTGAATTATTAAAATTGGACGCTCCGTTCACTTAAAAACTGAGTTACCGTTTTTGGCACTTTTTGCTCCGTATTTTCGGAACGTCTGGACCTGCCTTTGCCAAAAACTAATCAGCACGTCACCTCATCAATACGATTCGATTTTTTTTTTGATTTATTCAAATCGTTTCATCGGTATTCCCGAAATCGTCGACAAAATGTGTATCTGCACACACACACACATATATTCACACATATACATCTATTATTTTAAGGTATACCAAAATATTCAGCAATCTTTGGAACGTAAAGATATATAAACATTTTCATTTTCGACTTTTTTGCGATTACTATGACTTACCCTACGGGAAGTTAACATTTTTTTGCCTATTTTTTCTTTAAATAAATTGAGGCCAAATTCGGTGCTAACTCTACCTATAATTAATACCTACCCTTTAGAAATAGAATAAAGTCAGTGATTTTTTGATATCGAATGGTGTAATATTTTTTCAGAAAACTTCCAAATTTTGAAAATGCCAATTTTGTAATTTTGGAATTTCATATCCATCGTTTATACATGCGAAAATAATGTAAAAAAACGAACATATTGTGTAGGGTAGGGCAAAAAGTTCAAATTTGACTTTGAGCAATAATTATACACAATTATACCAGAACACATAAAACACATCAAACAAACAACTATCTGACTACATTGAGTAAAATTACAAGTTAATTCATTATTCTAGAAAATGTTTTTCAAAAATGTGTAACCAGGTCTTTTTTATCCCATAGACTGGGTAAACTGCGATGGCCAGTAGGTAAGCAGGTGCAATACTTTTTTATGGATTTTTAAATATTGTCCTTTTTCTCCCCTTAGCAACGTCGTAAAAAACAAGGTGGTATCTGATTATACATCTTTTTCCCTCTACTTTCAAATATTTGCTTTTATTTTATATTAAATCAACATACTACGGATATCATTTTATTGAAAATTCTATTATTTATTTTGTGTTCTTTTTATTAAGTTTATATAATTGTTCATTACTGTTACTAAATGTTATTTATTTAGCAGTTGTAACAAATATAGTAATTAAAAAAAATTATTTATTTATTTATATATTATAGATTATATATTGATGTTATTTAGCATACGTTGTTAAAAAATTCTTAACTTCACTGGTTTTTTAGTTATTGGTAGTAAACCTTTTCACCTGCGGACCTTTAAGCCCTGCCCTATCCTAATATAAAAAACAAAGTTGGCCAAAAGGTTAAATAGAATACAGTATAGATTACCTGCAAAAATAATTATTTAAATCGTAGTGTCTAAATTCTGCACGTCTTTAAAAGTTTAACACAGGTTGCATAAGTTTTTTGGCTATCTAAATTTTGAAGAATTAAGTAGAATTAGAGTGAGCAATTACATTTCGAAGAATGCAATAAAATTCACTTCTCACTATCCTATAATAGCCAGAACTGGTATCAAAGTATTAGTTTCATTTCTATCTTTTACAGTTTCTTTTTGTCTCATTAAACTTTCAGTCTGCTATATTCTGGATGTGATAATTACTTTATTAATTAGAGGAGAGGCACTGGCATTAGTCTCTTCTATTGAATCAGGTTTTCTGCCAAGCATAAAAATCAACTCTTTGTTCGCGGAACATAAAAGGATTCAGAACTAACTCGACATGGCATGGAACGGCTCTGGCACTGGCTTATTCATGCTGCGTTAAGTTAATTGGAAATTTATATGCGGAATTATTAGCCGAATAATGAATGTTTTTGCAAACGGATAATGATTTTTAAATATGTAAATAATTATTGATATATCGTGCTAACAAGTGCTGCATGGCAATAAGCTTATTGAAAAATTACTCGAATTCACTAATTCATCAATAACGCATGAATTAACTTTAGAATTTGTATAAATGTATTAAAACTTCAAAGTAGACATTATTTCAAATTTTAAATGATTGTAAAATCAAAATGAACATAAAAATAAATAATATATTTTATTATAAAAAAGCTTACTTCAAACGAACATGTTGTCAGCTTGGAGATTGTGTAACATGTAGAACATTTTTTACATGTTACACAATCTCCAAGCTGACAACATGTTCGTTTGGAATAAGCTTTTAACATGTAAAACATTTTTTACATGTTACACAATCTCCAAGCTGACAACATGTTCGTTTGGAAAAAGCTTTTTTATACAGAAATATATTATTTATTTTTATGTTTATTTTAATTTTATAACTGTTTACAATTTATCATAACTCGACGTTTTATCAACTTGTTGTTGTCATGTGTTTTTGTGTTTTTTTTTTTCAAATTTATTTGTATGCACTGAAGATGGGTCAAATCAAGACCCGAAACGTATGTTCTCTGAATAAAAACATTTTTTTCAATAAAACTGTTTTTAATT
>NW_020537758.1:43541990-43623864 GCF_003426905.1 Ctenocephalides felis
TAAATCGTAATACGGTGTGCTTGCGCTTTGTCTGTAAAATCTAATTGAAACTGTTCCCATTAATTAATGGTTCTGTTCTCGCTTTGCAGGACTACAAATGGACCTTAAAGGAAATTAGCCGCCAGCCGCACCAAACATGCCGATAATATTGCGCACAAGGATTTAATTGGTGAGTCTGTCGCACCGGTAGATCATTAGGTATAATTAGTAATTAGAGTTTACGTCAATCTTACCAGTTTTGTATCAATATATAATTGAATGGTTTTTATGTGAATATTCTTATAATTTAAAAGTAGGCTGGCATTTAGTATTGCCACTGTGCTTTAAGAAAATTTCGTGTAACTTCGATCTATAAAGAGCAGTAACAAACCGAAAAAATGCATTTTTTGTAATTAGAGTTTACGTAAATCTTACCAGTTTTGTATCAATACATTTTTTTTATTATTGTTTCAACAGCAATCAGAACTCTTACTTTACATGTTCTATAAGCTGTTTGTTGAAAACTTATGACTTAATATAGCTTTAATATAGAGTTTCAATAGGAAATTTTAGAATTCGGGTAATCATAATAACGCTTAATTACGCTTTGCCTTTCGTTCTTTAAAATAGTTATTATATTGCAATCCATATTTTTGCTAATTACTTCGACTTCTTCAGTAAAGTAATTCAATAAAGTTTTTTCAATACAGTTTTTGAATATTGAAATAAAGAATAATAATAATTTTAGAAATTTAGAATATTGAAATAAAGACTTCGACTAAATGAGGTACAAATTGAAAAATTTGTTTATAAAAATAACTTTTATAAAAAAAGCACGATAAAATACTGTAGTCTCAATAACTCCGTTATTAAATATTTATATTCGTTACTAATTAATTTTATTTTTTTTTTCAAGTTGTTTACTATTAAATTGTAATAAATTTGACAAAGCTATTAAATTCTGCATTAAATATATCATATATATCATAAAGTCAAACATAAGACATTACGAGACAGAACCTTTTTATACTGACTACATACAATCGACAAATGTTTTAATTGACCTAATGACTCACAAAATTACAGTATCGGCAATCTATTGTCCGCCAAGGCACATTATTACTGAAAATCAGTTTACAACTTTTTTTACCAGCCTTGGAAATTTGTTTATTGCGGGAGGTGATTATAACGCAAAGCACACATTTTGGGGATCTAGACTAATAACACCTAGAGGCCGTCAATTGTATAATACAATAAATAATAATAATCTTCGGACATTTTCTACGGGTGAGCCCACATACTGGCCAACTGATTTGAACAAAATTCCAGACCTCCTCGATTTTTTTGTAGCCAAAAATATTAAAAACGAGAGTGTTGAAATAATTTCAAGTCTGGATCTCAGTTCTGATCATTCACCAGTAATTCTTAAATACTCCACTAATACTCCAACCAAAGTCATGAGTTCGCTTACAAACAAATTTACCGATTGGCTTCTTTTCCAAGAATACATCGAAGACACCATTAACTGTAATATTCCATTAAAAAGTGAGAATGATTTGAATATCGGTATCAACAACTTCACAAATACATTAATTGCAGCAGCTAAAATATCGACTCCTATTCTAAATCACAATCACAGTCACTCTGTGCCCATAGATATTAAAAAAATCATTGCACAGAAAAGGAAATTAAGAAGAATTTGGCAAATAACTAGATCACCGGAAGATAAAAGAAAATTTAACAGTGCATGCAGAGACCTGAAAAATTTAATAATAAATTATAAAAATGTTTCTTTTGAAAACTACTTATATAATCTTTCTGCAAGTAGTGAAACAAATTATTCTCTTTGGAAAGCAACCAAAAAATTGAAAAGACCAATTGTACCAATTCCTCCTTTAAGAAAAACAGACGGTTCATGGGCAAGAAGTCCAGAAGAAAAAACTAATGCATTCGCCGAACACCTGCGCCTCACATTTCAGCCATTTTCACGTAAATGCAACTCTAATGATGAACAATTCATTTATGATTTTCTTCAGGATTCACCGTCGCTAGTGACTCATGATGTTAATCGTTTTACTGCGGCTGAAGTAACCCAAGAAATTGCAAAAGCAAATTCTAGAAAATCACCTGGACCAGACCGGATTTCTATTAAAATGCTTAAAGAACTTCCAAGAAAAGCTATTAGAATGCTCACAATAATATATAACTCTATACTGAGAATGAAAACTTTTCCGCAGTCTTGGAAAAGAGCTAAAATAATCCTTATAGTGAAACCAGGTAAAGACCCTTATCTATTATCTTCCTACCGGCCGATAAGTTTATTGTCTTGCATATCGAAAATATTTGAAAAGCTAATTCTTCAACGGATTAAAATAATCCTACAAGAACAAAGTTTTATTCCGAACCATCAATTTGGGTTTCGCGACAAACATTCAACAATTGAGCAAGTTCACAGAATAATAAACGTAATTAACAATGCGCTGCATAATAAAGAGTACTGTTCTGCGGCTTTTTTGGATCTCAAGCAGGCATTTGACAAAGTATGGCATACCGGATTAATGTATAAAGTTAAAAGATGTTTACCAGATTCTTTATTCCTATTAATAAAATCTTATTTACAAAATAGAAACTTTTTTGTCAGCATCGCCGATACGGACTCAAATATTACCGAAATTAATTCTGGAGTGCCTCAAGGGAGTGTCCTCGCCCCAACACTATTTTTAATTTTTACAGCTGATTTTCCAACTTCAACTGACACGAGTTTAGCCACATTTGCTGATGATACGTGCATCATCGCCACAAACAAAGATCCGACTGCAGCTTCCAACAGCCTTCAGCACCATCTCAGCTTAGCTGAGAAATGGTTTTCGTTGTGGAGGATAGAAGTAAATAGCACAAAATCAGTCCATATAACTTTCACGCTTCGCACCCAAACTTGCCCAGCAGTTGTACTCAACGATGAAATTATTCCGTCCAAAGAATCAATAAAGTATCTCGGCATTCACTTAGATAGGAAACTCAACTGGAAAGTACACATAAAGAACAAAAAACAACAAATAGATCTAATCTTCAAAAATTATTATTGGCTCTTAAACAGGAAATCAGAATTATCAACTTACAACAAATTACTTATATATAAGGCTGTGATCAAACCCGTGTGGACCTACGGATTACAACTTTGGGGTACTGCTAAAAAGAGCAATTTAAACATAATACAACGAGCACAAAACAAATTCCTGCGGCAAATATTAAACGCTCCTCACTACACGCCAACATGGATTCTCCACAAAGACACGGGTATACCTACAATTCAAGAACATATATCAATGTTTGCCTGTAATTATAAGAATAGAATTGACGCACATCCAAACCAACTAGCATGCAACTTATACCAGGAAGGCCAGCCGACCAGGCTCAAAAGGAAAATACCTCGAGATTTATTATAGTTTATTTTTATATTTATATTTTTTTTCTCTATACTTGTCTTTAGTTTTTTCTTTTTTATATATTAACTATAGTAGATACACCACTGGGCGTATGTGCTAATTTGTAAACAACCAATTGTAAACACTTGTCAGCATTCTCTGCTAAATATAATTATTTTTATAGATTGCAGAATAAAAAAAAATAAAAAAAAAAAAAAAATATATATCATATTGTGAAATTAACTCAACATTATTGATTTTTTTAATAAATTCAAATTCATATTCCACAAATCTAAAAAGTAGCTTTTTATTGTTATGTGCTCTAAATTTTCATATAGATATTTCAATACAATATGTGTTATTTGAATTTTTTAATATTTTATTATTTCCATACGTTTCGAATTTTCAACCTATTTCATAGCTAAAGTATCGCGATAGAATGGCTAAAGGTAATTAAAACTAATAAAAATTGCACGTTACAGTATGAAAGGAATTATATTCAAACTCTAGTAACTCTGATTAACTCGTAACATTTTCAACTGTAAAATCACAACTCAACTTAGTTTCTATAGTAATTAGGATTCTTTCGTTCTTTGGGGTTAATTTCAAAGCCAGAATTATTATTTTTATAGTGAGCGCCCATTATGAAGTGCTTTAAAACACATATGATACTTCTTATTGGTAGCTATATTTATGGTGGGAAATTATACAAGTGAAAGATGCAGCATAAACTGTGGAGTCCCACAAGGTTTGGTATTAGGACCTTTATTATATCTATCGTATACTAATAACCTTAAAGGCGCAAAACTAAAGTAAAAATACTGCCATAGTATATGCAGAAAAGGATAAAAACAGACTAGACGATACTATAAAAAAGGACATGAAAATATACTCCGAGTGGCTAGCTGACAATTAAGATAGACAAAACAAAATACATATATTTGAAACAAAAAAAATACCGGGAACGCTAAACTAACTAACTAAAAAATAGAAAAAGTGGAAAGCATAAAATATTTAGGACTGATAATAAATGAAAAACTGGCATGGATAGAACATATGAACAAAATAAAAGAAAGATAGAAACATTAACAGGGACTTTGAAAAAGTTTCACTCTTTTAGCAAAATGAGATACTAATTCCTAAAAAGCAAAAATTTTATATGGAATAATAACCTGAAACCAAACAACTACAGACAGAAAAAAATAATCATTCACTTAATATCACAATTAAAATAGTAAAATGCAAATTAATGCACAAATTCAAATATAATAGAATTAAAATAAGTACAATAATATACATCAATCAAGATATACATGAATACTACACTAGCAAACACGAAAATCTTTACATTGAACATAATAGAAAGAATAAACTATATAATGAACTGCCAATCGATGTTAAGATTACCTGTGATGACAATAACTTTAATAGGAAAATAAAGAAATATTATAAAAAAATTGAAAATAAAAAATATTGAAAAGATATTTAAAGATATTTTAATTATAATACATATTATATTAATGTATAATGAAATAGACATAAATGATATGTATATATAAAATATGAAAATTGTTCTTATAATCTCTTAAACCAGGCACCTCTGTCTTAGTCCAGTCATTTTAGTAAGTTTGCCTCGAAATTTGGGATACCCAGCTGTAAGTCTAAAAATACTTGTATATTGACATCCTAAAGTTGTCTCGAAACCTACATATGGTATTGACACCTACTCAATATACAAGTATTTACAGACTTACAGCTGGGTATCTCGAATTCCGAGACTCTTACCTAATTTAAGCTTAAATGACTGGATTATCTGACTGAGATATGAAAATAATATAGCAATAAAAAAAAAACTATTTTTATAAATTCATTGTCTATAGGAAATGTGAAGACCTTATAATTGGTTCGGTTGTTATAAGCAATAGAAAGAAGATCTTAGAACGTAGACTAAGAAAACGAACGTAACAGCTCACCACTTTGGATCAAACTCACGAATTGCGTAATTTTACATGAAACCTTTCATCATTTATCGTATATTTTATATCGAATAAACACAATCTATTATCGAATTTTCTCATATCACTCGACGTTCGTCGAACGTGTTTTGAAGCGATGTAATCGTTCTAAATTCATCGAAATGGAATTGTGTGTTCTATCCCATTTTCCCATTTCCATTGCATGTGATGCTGAAGTGCACTCGTGTAGACACGGTACTCTAAGCTGCAAAAGCTCAGTTTATGAAGAACTTAGAACAATAGTGGCACCATGTGAGTGAACTATCGTATTTGATTTGAAATTCGAATATCTCATGGATTGGATATTATATGTGAGCATTGTGAATTGAATTGTTGACGGATATTGTAATATAATAACAATTTGACGTGGTTTGATGAGTAATAGACGAGGTTTGATCTCGATAAATGTCAAAACGAAGTAAATAGTTGCTATATTTTATACAATTTCTATCATTGATATTGCCTGATTTAGATTGGCCTTTTTGTACCTTAATTGTTCAATACATTTCTCTCCTTCAATTTCATTAGCTTCTAATAAAATATTTAGCCATCTATATAATAAATAAATTATTTCTACCCTTATCCTGAATTTAAACATCTTAATAAATCTAATAGTACGGAATTAGGCTATTTACATTCTGTAAAATTGGTACATAATTAAATGGTTTTATAGGCGATTTTGTAGAATATAATTTTTTGAACTTTTTTTTATTACTGATATACGGTCAACATTGATTGACCCATTTTTATATGTGACGTTACCTAATTGACCTAAAGTTCTAAGTAATATAAAACTTTTGATATTTGAAAAAAAACTTCGTATTCAACTTGGTGTAAAGTTTTTAGTTGTATATATATATATATATATATATATATCATTGCTCTAGAGAGGATATATAATAATTATCGGGTTAAAATTGTGTAAGGGCTTATCAAAATTTATTTTCCGCATTTAAACAAAAATAATTACATACAATTAAATTAAATTTTTAGTTAATTGATTTGTAAATATATCAAAGAAAAGAAAATGTATTAAAAATTCACATAATTGTTATCGCTTAAGATATATATATTCTCTTATAAATTTTGTGAGTAACATTGTCAGTGTAATATATGACATTTTTTCGAAAAATGATTTTTCGGGCAATGCTGCATTGATCGTTTAATGATATAATGAATTTAAATAACTGAAATTAGTTTGTTTATAAAACAGAAAAATTAAAGTTTACTCAGATTACTTGCTGGGAGTTTAATGGCTTTTATTCAAATGGTAAATATTTACAAAAAAATTATTCGAGAAACAAGACAAATGATACTATTAGATGACAGAATATGGGAAAAACCTAAAACATTTAGAACACTATTTATCTCAAATTTATTACATTTTTTTAAATATTAAAATGTCACCATTTCAAAAGTAGATGCTGCCATTGACATTTTCTGTATTGAATAGTTATACTAAGAACCCCAAATTAGTCACAATAAATATTACAACAAATAAATGAACCAACTAAAATATTCAATTAAAAAACTGTATATATTCCAAATACAAATAAACAGATTTGTAGAGTAAACAAATAGTAAGGTAAATGATACTATTAGATGACAAAGAAGAAACCTAAAACATTTTGAAAAATATTTGTCTCAAATTTATTACATTTTTTTTAAATTTCGCTATTTCAAAAAAAAGATATATCTGATGGTATTTTTTGTGAAATAGAAAACACCAAATTTGTCACAATAAATATTAGAATAAATAAATATTCAATAAACAAACAATATAGATTCCAAACACGAATAAATAAACTGGATAGAAACTGTTTAAAATTAAATATTTGGAATATTTGCACTAGCTAGCACACTATTATCATATTTCTCTATTTTAGTAATTATAATTTTGTAAACAATGTGCAAACAAATTTTTTTATACCGCTTTCCATCACCCTCCTGGAAAATTTCAAGTTGATTCAAAATTTTACTTTCATATTATTATATTTTATTGTCAATGGAAACTGTTCAAGTAAAATATTTAGAATATTTGCACTAGCTAGCACACTATTATCATATTTCTCTATTTTAGTAATTATAATTTCGTAAAAAAGTGCAACCAAATTTTCGATTTACATTTCCATCAGCCTCTCAGAAAATTTTACTTTTATATTATGATATTTAACTTCCCGTAGGGCAAGTTATAGTAATCGCAAAAAAATCGAAAATGAAAATTTTTATATATCTTTACGTTTTAGGATGAATGTTTTCATACCTTAGAAAAAATGGATGTATGTGTGTGTGTGTGTGTTCGGATAAAAATTTTCGTCGACGATTTCGGGAACACGGATGAAGCGATTTGAATAATTCAAAAAACTTTCGATTCATATTGATAAGGAGACGTGCTAATTAGCTTTTGGCAAAGGCAGGTCTAGCCGTTGCAAAGATATGAGGCAAAAAGTGCCAAAAACGGTAACTCAGTTTTTAAGAGAACGGAGCGTCCGATTTGAATAATTCAAAAAAAAATTTACTTGTATTAACAGGATGAAGAACTGATCAAATTTTCATGAAGGCAGGTCTAGCGGTTTCGGAGAGTAAAGATAGTAAAAAAATGCCATCTGGCGGTCAAAAATGATCATTAGACATATGCACATCAAATTATCAGATATTTTATAGAGATTTTAACAATAAGTATAAATTTTGTTTACATTCCTATGGGTTCCGTACCAATGTTTATCTGTTAGACGGTGACGCAGCGCTTACGCGCTTTGATATTTCGTCTTTATGCAGTTAAAGCAGTACGATTTCTTGGGGAAAAAAATCAAAATTTCCAAAATATTTCAAAATAAATTTTTCACCAAAAAGTCTTTTTTTCAAGAAAAAGTCGATTTTTTTTCAAAAATCTAATTTTTTCAGAGTAATTTTTTTTCAAAAATGTTAACTCTTAAAAAGAAATAATTTTTGGTACGGGAAGTTCCAGCTATTTGCCTTAAGGCAGGTCGCCATGCGCCCCACTAGTTTATGATGTAAATAAATTAATACAGTTCTCTATATTTTTTTTAAATATATCTTGTTTGTTTTTGGTCAGCAATATCGAACAGTCTTGGGCAATCAGAATTTTGTGTGGTGAACTGCGTTTTATGGCTGTTTTTAATAATTAGTTTATAAAGAATATTATTACTATATTATTTGAAAAATCTTTCCATTAGCTTTCAGCCTATTTTCGCATTCGTTATAGATTCTGGATCCGTTGCTCTGGAGTTGATCACATGTGTGCTGCTGACAGGTGAGAGAGCCGTGCTTCACCCATTGTAAAGGTTTTACAAAAGCACTACATCTGTATTTGTGAGCACCAGATGTATGTGTTCGTCTACGATGTAAAGTTGTAGAATATCATGCTTTTGACATATCTCCCAAAACTATTTATCCGATATAATACGCTTACCTGTGCACAGGTTTCCCTCGTACTCGGTTTCATGGGTACTCGCTTATCTTTCGAAATGGTTTTGAGAATACTTGATAATGGAGATAGCTTATTCTGTATCTTAGATATTGGCGTACGAATATCGGTTACAACTTAAATATTTTGGGGTAAATATAATAATGGGATTGAGGGAATATTATATACAATTAACAACTTTTAAAGATAATAAACAACCAATATACAAAATACAATGGGGAAATACTTGAGCATTTTAGTGTCTTGATTTTGTGAAACTGTATATTAAGTCTTTGTTTAGAGCATCTTCAAAAGATGAGATCCTGTAGATTCGCAGAAATTTTTAAAAAGTTTAAAAGCTTTTCTGAAAAAAAAGAGCAGTTTCAGAGACAAAGAAAAATATTTCATAGCTAAGAATACTTAGATATAGCCAACAATGGTTGCATTTGTAAGACATCACAAATAATTAGTAACAAAAAATATTAATCTTATGGAGGGGGCGATAGCACAGTATTTTTTCAAGGCAAAATTCAAATGTTCAAGAATATCATAAAAACTGTTGACTTTTAGTGAATTAATCAAAACATTGTGAAATTTATAATTTATTTACTTAGGTTGTAATGCAGATTTCGTATCCATGAAACTCGAAAAATGTTATGAAAAATGTTGTTTTGTAATGGAATATAATCGATTTTCATCTATTTCATGAAACCCATTGATTTTGCACATTATCAACTCTAAATTGCTATATAGAATTAAAATATGTTTCCTTCAATATTATTACCCTTGTTGCTTGATGTCTTCTTGATTATCAATTCAAGTGCATTTTTTTAAGAACATGTTTTAATTAATGATAATGCTTTTTCTAAAACTAACTTTAACTAATTTTCTTAAATTGAATCATTAAGAAATATTGCTTAGTGAATAATTTGTTGCTATAACAAATATATTTTTTCAAATAAAAATGATAAGCTTTATAAAAGAGTCCATAAAATTTCACAATAATAATTATGGTCAAAATACATATTTTTTGTTATTATTATGACTACTAAATAACTATGATTCAACTTAAATATGAGTTTTTTTAATTGCACAAAAAATTCATTTTTATTCAAAAATACTATTTGAGTCAATAAAAAAACTCAAATTGTAATCTCCTTCATTGCTTAACAAATATTTTTTTTAAACAAAAATGATCAGTAAGATCATCATAAATGATACCGTAATATTTGATAGTCAGATAATTATGGTTTAGAATACATTAATTCTTGTATTGTCATCAATACGAGAAAGAATTTTGGGCTTGACTAGTGGTCTAATAGACTTTAATATGATGATGAACATTGTATTTAATGTTGCAGCTACTATGAATATTACAAAAATACTTTTCTTTAAAAATTAATTATGAATAAGCTTGACAAGAGCTTGAAATACTATTTATTATTATTAATTACTGCTTGCTAATTAATAGTAATCAATTAATACATAATAATTACATTTCAACTTGAAAATAAGATACCGCAAATTTTGTTTGATTAGTTAAAAGCATTTTTTTCATAATTAATTGTTTTGTTCAATTTGACGGCTGTGCATGTAACGTTTTTATTAATGTTGTGATATAATTTGGTTTCACTAATTAGGCTAATTTAATTGAAAATCAATAATTTGCAATTCAATGATGATTTTATTAGACATGGATATTTTTGATACACGTTTTGTTTATATATAAAACGTCATAGCACACTTAATCTATATTAAAGCTAATTTGCTTTCTTACTTATTCCAAAATAATTACATCAAAACACTAGAAATTGTCACAATTAAATTGACGACATATCAGGACATACCAAACCTAAATTATTTAAAGGTTTTTCATAATAAATATTATTCAATTTATACTATGAACATGTACAATATACAGGAGTACAACTTTTGTACTCTACGTTTATTTTTATCTCATTTATGCATTTATATTTATATTCCATTTAATTCGGGCATATAGAGATAAAAATATTTTCCATTGTAAATAAATCCCGTGTGTTAATATCTAAATGCATTTTATTTAGTGTACATAACCAGAAGCACTCACACAAGCAAATGCATTAAAAGTTAATTACCCCAGATTCCGCGGGGCTCATCTAGATAAATAGGGGATGTTAAAAAATAAAAATAAAATATAAAATCGCATCTCTGGGCTGCTGCCGCGCGTGATTTAGCTCCCGCCGAGATTTATATGAACGAGAGACCAGAACCGACCAGATATGGATTTCGTCCAAAACTTAATGAAGAACACTCACACTATTGCGATAAATATAAATTAACGAGGAGCCAGTAATTGATTTACGATGTTTGATTAATTTTATAATAGTGAAGACAGTTTTGCACAAAATTAATCAGCAGGGCTCCTGGTCTCAATACAATCTGATCTGGTTTCATGGTCTCAATACAACATCTATAAATTCAGCTTATGATTTTATAAGAATATTTGTATTTTAAAATATTTAATAAGAAGATATTTTTTGAACAAGTGAAGGCGTTTCAAAGCGAGTTTGAGAAAGTTGAGCATAAAATAGTAGAAATTCAACTCAACTTGTTAATAATTTAAGGTCAAATCTAAAAACATCAAATCGTATTATACCATTTTTTTCTGCAAATTACAAGGCTGATTGAAAAATAGCTGTGTTTAAAACATATGGCTGATGTTATAAATGATTTTTTTCCCAGTAGGATTAATTTTTTAATTAAATTTCAACTTGAATTATAACATTATATTATCACTTTCATGTTAGAGCAAAATAAAAACTAGATACGCTGCTATAATTTAGATGTATTTTATCCAGCTTCCTTATACCCATACACCAGTTAGGGAATATAAGATAATATGAATTATGAATAGTGCAGTTTGAACGCGGAGAACCTTTTCCACATGAATTTTATCACTATGAAACTTTAATACATCCTCTAAATTACGTGGAAACTGAGTTAAACGAAAATTGGTATGCAAATTGGTCATTAATTTTCAATACGCTCTTCGCATCATTACTAGCCTTTGCCCAGAATTAATGTAAAATTTTCCTCTGATAAATATTTCGATAAACTGCATGTAAGTGACATTTTGCTTTAAGCAAATATTATGCAATATATAACAAAATTAGTTAACATCAAAGTCTTTCAAACAGAAAATAATGAGAAATAAAATAAGCTACAAGTAACAGCTTCATTCAAAGAGTTTGTATAAAGAAAACTGTAGAGCTTTGTAATATTTAACTATGAATAATCTTCAAATGCAGGTTTTGTATTAAAATATCCGTGATATGGGCTATAGTTTTGGATTAAAATTGAAATTAATTAAGATACTTATATCCTAAATGTACTGGTTTCATTAGTAATTTTCTAAAAATGATGTTCTAAGTATACTATTTTAATATAGCTTTTCGCATCATGCTATTTGAATACTATAAGTAAAATTTTGCATATATAATTATTATCTGATGGTATGTTCAACAAATAAATATACCTGTATAAATTCAGTACTCAAGTATAATAAACTGTGAAATTGCTTTGAAAATTATGAGCTTTCGTGTGCAACCTAGAACTTTGGTGAAACTGTTTGAATTTTTTTTGTTTATTATAATTGATTTCAGAAACACAACCGTGAAAACATTTCTAAAACTATAGTAAGAAATAACACAATTCCACAATTGATTAAATAAATTCAAAAAATTATAATCTGTCGACTTTGTTAGGCCTTCCTTTAAAAGAAGGGTACTGAACTGTGTTGGCAAGTTTACAGTATTGTAAAATGGTAACAAAATTGGAGTAAAATTATTGCACATTTTATTTTAAGGGAAAAAAATAGACACCTAAAATGACCTGCGGGACGATAACTATGATATATATTATGTTCAATAGAAATAAAAAATATTTTAATATTGTTCGAGATTCTATTGGAAAACTTCTGTTATTAGTTACCCCTGCTAATATTAGACCCTAGCTCTCTTATATATATATATATATATATATATATATATATATATATATATGTATATACATATATGATTAATTTTTGAAAAGCGTAATATCAAGTAAAATAAATAAAATTAAATGGAGTAAAAAATTTTAAAACATCTTAATTTTTTCCTACGTTGCGCCGTAAAAATCAACGTCATCATCAGTGGTTCTACAATTTTGAAATAAACAGAAAAAGCAACGTTAAAATTGAAAATAAAAAGACGGAATATGCATAACAAAATTAAAAAATTACAGAAAGTATTACTTACTTGAAATTCTTAAATAAAACACTTATACATATTAACTACACATAACTTGTGAATAATTAATAATTGAAAACAAACACTAAATGTCAGTGATTACTTTTTTTAAAATAAAATATTTTTGGGATTAAATAAATAGAGATGTAGCTCATCCAGTCAAGTTTAATTTCTGTAAAAATTGTAAAAATGCAAAGATTTTTTTTGAAAAAGCATTTTAAAAATGTTAGTGTGTGTGATAGTGTTGAGAATAGCGCGGTGTCAGGTATTCGATACAAATTGGGAAACATTATTTAGAACATATTGATATTTTTTGCAGAGGAAGCTAGTATCAGTCTGTTATTAACTTCCCGTAGGGCAAGTTATAGTAATCGCAAAAAAATCGAAAATGAAAATTTTTGCATTTTCTCGACGTTTCAAAGGTTTCTGAATATTTTGGCATATCTTAGAAAAAATGGATGTATGTGTGTGTGTGTGTGTGTGTATGTATGTATGTATGTATGTGCGGATACAAATTTTTGTCGACGATTTCGGGAACACCGATCAACCGATTTGAATAATTCAAAAAACATTCGATTTGTATTGATAAGGAGACGTGCTGATTAGTTTTTAGCTAAGTCAGGTCTAAGCCGTTCCGAAGATACAGGGCAAAAAGCGCCGAAAACGGTAACTCAGTTTTTAAGAGAACGGAGCGTCCGATTTTAATAATTCAAAAAACATTTTACTTTTATTGACAAGGTGAAGAATCGATCAAATTTTAATAAAGGCAGGTCTAGCGCTTTCGGAGATTTAACGAAAAAAGTAAAAAAAAAATGCCATTTGACGGTCAAAAATGATCATTAGACATATGCACATCAAATTATCAGATATTTTATAGAGATTTTAACAGTAAGTATAATTTGGTTCACATTCCTATGGGTTCCGTACCAATGTTTACCCGTTAGACGTCGACGCGGCGCTTACGCGGTTTGATATTTCGTCTTTTATGCAGTTAAAGCAGTACGATTGTTTAGATCTTTCAAAATATGTCAAAATAAAGAAAACATTTTTTTTCAAAAAAAAAACTAAAAAAAAAAAAATTAAATAAAAATTTTTTTTCAAATAAAAGTAATTTTTAGTCAAAAATCTTATTTTTTCGAAGTATATTTTTTTTAAAATGTTATTCGTTTTTAAAAAAATAATAATTTTTGGTACGAAAAGTTCCAGCAATTTGCCTTAAGGCACGATGCCTTAATTGCCTTAAGACAGAATTCCACTTACAGCTAGTTAATACTAGATTTGCCTAAGAAAATAAAAGTCGATTCCGCAAAGCGTATTTTAGAGAACCTTCACTTATGATAAAAAACGTTTTAAGTAAGCTCGTGATAAAGGTTCTTTATCAAACTAAACATTTTTATTACTTGATTAAAATTTATATAAATCATAGGATATTATAACAGTTATCTGTTACAATAACTGTTTTTATCAATTTTTATAAACTAAACATTTTTATTACTTGACTAACATTTTTTATAAATCATAAAATATTATAACTGTTATTTATACATCAATAACTGTTTTTATTAATTTTCAAAAAATGATTGATGCGGCCAAAAGTTGTCTCAAAAAAAGCATTGACAATAAAATGAACACAGTTTTAATCTAAAATTGTCTGTATATACCACGTAAAACAAAAGCTGCATTTCTTGTTTTCTCTGATAATCATAATTTCCCTCACCAAAGTTAATATCACGACTTTTTTTTGTCCGGGCATAAAAGTACTCGATCTCCCCACCGAAGCATTATCTAATCTTTCTGTCACGTCTGAAGTGTTACACGCGCTACAGGTTTCTATTCTTCTCAATGCGATAACTGATACTGTATCGAAGGGGGACACAAATTCAATTGTTTCTAGTCTACGGTTATACGATACAATGCACATACTATCACTTCTTTTCCACAAAAAAATTCTGCGTTTTTTATTAAAACGAGCAGTCCAGTGCATTCTCCTGCAGGTGGATCCAATAGAATGTGATAGTAGAAATAGATTAAATAGTTGGAGGTGTTGTAGCACCTTTGACAAATCATTTAAAAAGGATATTGAATTTTCAAAGTGGATGTGTCTGAATTATGTACTTTTACTACTGCAACTAAAAACATTATACATCACAGTTCATAATTGTGAGACCTACATTCTAGCTTTATTATAAAGTGCGAGATCATATATTTTCCCTCCGACCCATAAATTTTGCGGTAGATTTTCAAGCTTTTTTCACTCGAATAAAACGGATACAATCTTTCGCAAATACTTTTTGAAACAGCAGTCATACAACGGCATTAAAATGTCTTTATACTTAAAAGTAATAAAAAAGACCAAGTTTCAAGTGTTTGCAACGAGTCGAAAACAAGTTGGACAACGAGCACAATTTCTTCTCGAAAATTAGGAGAATGAAATTAAAAATTTATGGACTTGCTTCGAAATGCGAGAGTTTCATAATAAAGAAAACATTACAGGACAAGATTGACTTCATTCCGGGCTTGCTATTCATCGAAGAAAATAATCTAGGTGAGCTGGTGGAATATTTGAAAATTCATAACAAAAGTATTTTTTTTTTGTTGTTAGTTTTTTGGTTGTAAGCACGCT
Organism: Ctenocephalides felis; assembly: GCF_003426905.1. Lineage (NCBI taxonomy): Eukaryota > Metazoa > Arthropoda > Insecta > Siphonaptera > Pulicidae > Ctenocephalides > Ctenocephalides felis. The sequence continues at coordinate 43,557,731 of NW_020537758.1, forward strand.
TACGAGATCCTAATATAATTTTTAAGTGTATGTTTTTCAATTGTTTAATAAAATTATAAGATAGATTCAACAGTTTTATCATACAGTCTCTATAAAATCTTATACATAGTTGGGGCAAAAAGGACCAACTGGACCTTTACTGGGCAAACTATGAATAAAAATAAAGAAAAAATATGAATTAAGTTAAGAAAAGCAATTTTCCAAGTGATAAATCGACGTTTTTAGAAACGGTCTGACTGATTCCAAAAATTTAAAATCCATTTGATGTATATCGATAAGGACTATCCTTTGTCCGTTTTACGCTACGATCGGCCAAACCTTTTCTATGTGAATCACAGAAAAATGAAAAAAAAATTATTTAAGTTTTAGCCTGCAATTCTGAATCGATTAGTTTTTGGTAAAGATTGGCCGGGCAGTTTTCTTGTAATAAAGTGTTTAACAAATTTTTTTCGACGATTTTTATTATTATTTTTGATATCATAGACTTATAGATCATACTGAAATATTATAGCCCTACGACAAATCGTTGAACTTTAAAAATTCTTCAAAGTTTGCAAGTATTAGTATCGTTTTTTTAGTATTTGTCAAATTTAGACCTTTGATCGACGTTTTCTCAAAAACGTTTGAACCGATTTCAGAAATATTACGGCCTTACGACAAATAGTTTAATTTTAAAAATTCATTAAAAATTTAAAGAAATGAGTAGTTTTTTGACGTTTGTTAAAATTAAAATAAGACGATTTACTTTGTATAACGAACAGAGTTCTTGGTCTTAATAAACATACTAAATCATTAAAGCCCTACGGAAACTGGTTTAATTATAAAAATCATTGATTTTTGAAAATGTGCTTTTAGTTTAGTTTTTAATTATGTGTAATAAATCTACTCGGAATACTTTAAATCACTTATAAATTAATTTATTTTTTATTGATTAAGTCGATTATTTACACATATTGGGAAGTTCATGTTGCTTGCCTCAAGGCAAAATACCAATACCAACTAGTTTAACATACTTCTACTCACACATAATTAAATTAGACAGATATTTAAAATATTCTTCGATTAAATTAAATGCAGTAATCTGCATGTTTATTCGCTCGTCCTCTAAATCTTAAAGCGGCCTTGTTCGAATCTAATTTCAGTGGTACTAATTTATTTCGTACCGGCTAAATCTCTCGTCTTCCGTTTTTTATGTTCCGGTTTTATTAGTCCGGTACCTTTTTTCTCCTTTTGCAGTTCTTATATATATAATATCAGCAAACAAGATCCCTTGGGGAAGTAACACCGACTTGCACCTCCATCGAGAAAGGATGTCTTCGAAGGACAATAAAGTCGTAAAAGTTTTTTTCATCCTATTGATTTATTCATGGGTTTTCGCGCCTGATGTAAGATATAGGACGGACTGATTTGTAGGATACCGCACTATAATTTAATATCAATAAAGATCTTTTTTTAGAAATAAAATGTCGGTCGGATATATTTATCGGGGTTATAATAATATGGAGGAGATCGAATTGCTTTTACTACATAAATTAAGTCAAAATATGATGCATGTTACACTGGAAGTATAAAGTTAGTTTTGGAAGCAATGCGTATCTAGATTCACTATTTTTCACAATGTTTAAATTTTAAATAGATTTCTACTTATAATTATCCTTTAGTATTTATCTAATTTGGTTTAAGTCGTTAAATGTAATTTTAAGACAAAGGAAAATATTTATACTAACTGACGCGTTAAACTTTAATAAAAAAGTTAAACACTGCTAAAGAATTTCTATTAAATTTATAGAGTGGAAAAAATTAATTATTTTTCTTTTATTATTATTTAATTAATTATTATAAATAAAAATAAGAGCTTGTGATACCATACGTTGCCATTTTAGTGGTAGTCCCCTACTAAGATTGGAGTCGGTAGCCTTAATTTAACTTTTTGTTCATATTTCGTTTTGAGGTCCTCTAGAAATGATCTTTATGGATCCATTAGGATGTACGCTGACTTCAATAGCTACTCGTCAGATTTCTTGATGATTTTATCATTATTTTCCATTATAGTGTATTTTTTATATTTTACCATATAATTTATAACTATCTTTAGTCGACATCTAGTAAATTTAAAGACAATATAATTAAATCACATATGACAAGTGAATAACAATAGTAGAAGCTACCAGTGTTACTTCTACTTCAAATACAAAATATATTTGTTTGAGTTTGTACTCGAAATTAATATGTATTTAAATTAAAATAAACTAATAATTATTTTATCGACACAATACAAAATGTTCAAAGGAAAAGTAAACATTCAACTAGCAAACTTAACTTACTGTACACTTATTTTTCTGTTACGATAAGGAGAGTACCGTTAATTTTTTACTGATGAGATTCACTAATGATGAATAACGTGGGCTAGCAAATCCTAGTCCCGGGTTCGAATCCAACCTTGGTCGGTTCGGTATCGAAGCAGCTTGATACCAAATTTTCACTTGAAATCGTAGATTTCAAATATGATTTCAAGTGAAAATGGCCTTTCGTGGGCATAGCTGTAGTGGCAACATGCCACTTGGAAGTAAAAAGTCATCACTATTACAACAATTGTAATAATTCAGCACATAGACATGGGACAACTGTTTGGGTTGCCATCTATAATAATTGTAAGATAATTGATCACAACAGCACATAGAACTCATAAGTTCTGATCGCTGTTAAAAGAATTAAAAAAAAAAAAAAAAAAAACTAATGATGAATATTGTTGAAAGTTTGATTTACCTCGATAATGTTTTGGCGATAAGAAAGATCCCGTTGTTCCTCGGGGCTTCTATCAGGTTGATAATATTATAAATATTAAAATGTACATTTACACTATACCGTATTGTTTCGTAGAATAGCAAAATACAAGTAAATAAATTTGACATCGTGACACATTTTATTGGTTATGGTACCTTAGGTTGCCATACCATTGGTATGTCATATAAAAGGTGTCTATATATATGACCTTAATAAGCCAACCTCTTATTACTTATTATTATTATTATTACACATTTCAATGGATTGCTTTTAAAAACCATTTATCTGTTGAGTCTTAATTATCGATCCGTGTTTATTCCCCGAGCGTGAGTTAAGCGCCTCCGCGCTCTGAATACATTAAATGAGTACACTGTCGATTTTTCCCTCACCTGGGCACGTATTTGAGGAATTAGCCTAATTTAGCACTCGGATGAGCAGTCGAAGGATATAGGATATAGGATACACAGGATCTGGTGTGGGATGTACAAAGGTAAAAGAAAAACAGTGATTGATTAACTAAGCGCTAATGGAATTTCGTGCGAAATTGAACGCAGAATACAGATTGATTGCTCCATAAATATTTATCATTTGGGTATTCGCGCAGTATCGGAAAAAAGTTAGAAAGCCGTGTTTTGTTCTCAAAATTTATTCATTTGCTGGATCTTCGTTTGTTTAATAGAATACTAAATATGGGACGTGGGTGATGGAAATGTAAATTCGGATCACTTTTTAAACTGCACATATTACACAATTTTTCTTGGTATAAATGAGATACAATCACTTAATTTTTTCTTGTATACATATTTGTTTAGATAAGTATACAATATAATATAAAAAGTGGAATTAACTAACAAAATAAGTACACGAAAAAAATGTTATTGCAATCATTGTTAGTTAGAAAATAAATTGTTATTTGTCAAAGTCCTTAAGACATAATGAAGACCTTTTTAATTTTGATATTTTCCAAGAGAGTACCAGATTAATATATTTATTATAAGCAAATGTAAAATTTATTTATAAATTTTAATGTATTTTATCTAAGAATTCGTCTCAATTTAATGAAACAATGTATAGATGAAGTTAGAAAAAGCATTAATTCATACCATAAAAAAAATCGAATGAAAATTTAGTATTTGATTATAGTATATTATTTTTTGTTTCATTATATTTATTAATTTGTAACAGAAAACTTCAAACCTAATAGTTCAAGTATGACGGCATAATTTAAATTTTTCATAGTGTTTTCAGTATTATATATTTAATCTAATAATTAATTATTTGGACCATAAAGTTTCACCAATTTTCATACAATTTTTTTTAAAGAGTTTATTTATATATATATATATATATATATATTTATTTTTATATATGTATATATATATATATATATATATATATATATATAGTGATATATATATATATATATATATATCAGCTAGTATGAATATTTTCCTTTGTCTTAAAAATATTTTTAACGATTTAAACCAAGACTTGTTATCAAATATTGACTTGCATTTTGCCATCCAGAAAACAATTTATTATTATCTGGTTTATTCCAATTTTTAGTGAATATGATTTAAAATATGATTGTGAAACTATCTGCAAAATTCATCATTTATTGAAACTCATAAAATCATAAGTTCCCGTTTTTTTATATTTCTCTGTTATATACTAAAAATATAATTCATCAAATTACACTAACATGATTTTTGAAGTCTATATCGGTAAAAAAATTAAATAAAATTAGAAATTATTTTTCTGAAATTTAAAATAGATATAAAAATTTTGTTGGATATATAAAAATTACTAGAAATATATATTTTTATTGATACTATTTAAAATACATTTAGATACATGAAGTGTTGAAGTGTTTAGATACAGTTTCTAAACACTTCAATAATTATGTTCTTTGTAAGTGAGACATGACTTTTGCAATAAAATTAAATCAAAATAGGTTTTTTCTTGTATATTTTTTCTATTATTTTTTTTATCCAATAATTTATTTATTATGTAAAAATCGTAGTCTACAATACACAATTTCACAAAAAGTTCAAACCATTCGGGTATTATTTCTATTCAATAGCAATTAATTATATGCTTCATATGTACAGAAACTTTGGTATGTATTAGCAATATTTACCAATGATACGAATGTTTTCAAAGCTTCAATTAAATTTAATTAACATGCGTTTTGACAAAAACTTTCCGAATGTATCAATAAATTCCTGTCAATCAACTTTCCCGTGCCCTCATTTATGCTTCAAATAAAAAACGTCAGATTCTTTCTTGTTTTTTACGTATGTAGCCATGTACGTAACTTCATTAAAAGTTTTCACTGACAGAAAGAAGGAAAAAAACGAAAAAAACTTTGTAAAACTTTTTATTAACGTGCTCTTTTCTCCACGACAGAGATTTGTTAAACGGAATTCATTTTTCTTATTCATTATAATTTAATATGTAATATCTTTCAAGCGAAATATAAGAATCGAGAGCTTACCAGATCATATGTTTTAAAAATTTCTAAAATACATCACAATTCATAATTTGTAGTTGTACCAGTAAAAGTTATAATGACTCATAATTTAAAAAAATTAGTTTTGCCATAACTGTTTTGAAAAAACTTTATTTCAATCTACCCCTATAATTTTTCAACCTACTTCAATATATCTGCATTTAAATTATTATCAAGAATATCTCGTGATGAATATTAACAGTGTTTTATAATTTATTCTTTACAAATACATATCATTTTGAGTAAAAATTTTCTAAAGCACCCAAGTTTATCAACTTTGCCCCGGGTATTTTTTTTTGAACCGTACATGTCGAGTTTAATTTTTAAAACATAATAGAATGAAATTGAATGGAAATATGTTTTATAAAATCGTGGATGCCATTATTTTTTCTCAAACCTGAAATTTTGAATAAAGATTACATACGAAATTGAACAACGGCAAATAACTTTTTAAACGTAAAAGGTGAATAATAATTTTGAAATGCGTTTTTTATTTTAGGACAATTTCAGTACGAATACATTATTCTCAGAAAGATAATTCGAGGCTCCTGGAATATATATATATATATATATATATATATATATATATATATATATTAAGTTAACTTGAATAAATATTTTGTTGATATGTATTACTAAATATATAAGAAGATCAAGCCAACATTAACGACATATGCAGTCTAAAAATTATATAAGACCGATACAAATTTTTAACACAATTTTTTAACTTCCCTGCAGGTAGTTATAGTAAGGAGCCGAAAATCAAAAATATTTTTTTTTTGCATATCTTCACGTTTTGAAGACTTTTGAACATTTTGACACACCTCAGAAAAAAATGGATGTGTGTGTATGTTTTGTATGTCCGCATTTTTTGTCCACGTTTTGGGGCGCACGGATCAACCGATTTGAATGGTTCACAAAACATTTGATTCCTATTGATAGGGAAATGTGCTGATAAGTTTTTGGCAAAGGCAGGTACAACCGTTGCGGAGATACAGAGCAAAGAGTGCAGAAAACAAAAATCGAGTTTGTGAGAGAACGGAGCATCTGATTACAATGATATAAAAAATATTCAATTCGTAATGATTGGAAGAAGTGGTGATTAGATTTTGGCAAAGGAAGGTCTAGCCATTTAGAAGATACTTAGCTAAATGTACGATAAAGGGCACAACCGAGCCCTATATAAGTTGTGATCACAAAACTAATAAAGTAATTTTTTTTATTATAATTATTATCTCTTTTATTTACAACTGTCCAGTAAAGGATATTCAATAAATTTGATGAATTTACTACAAGGGCATGTTGCAAAAAACAACTCAGTAGTTATTTTTCCATTCGATATATTAATAGTAAAGTAATTATTTAACGCCATTCAATTTGTGTATACAAAATACTTTTTAATGGAACCAATTCTGTGAGTAGTTCTTAGTGATTGAAAATATATAAGAATATGTTTTTACAATTTAAATCAAGTATATTTTCAAATTAAGTATAAATTGATCGAAATAGATAGAACAGAAAAATAGTTAATATACAATAATTAATCATTTATGTGCCATACTGAGTAGTAATTTATCTGGTATCCAAAGATTTTTAATGTTTGTTCTATTCGAGCGTAAATGGGAAATGCATCAAGAAAGCACTGAGTGCACATGAAAAAGCTCTTCGCATAATGCATCAGTAAGATGATGTGTGATTTGTCACCAGAGCTTGGCGATTGCTAAAAGAGACATCAAACTCTAATGTATATCCCTTAGGAAAAATAGTCAAAAGCCATAGATATCTGTGATAGATATAAAGAACATAGAATACTTGGTTTCTTCATCTATATTATTAATTTCTTAACTACATTTGCTTTATTTGTTTCTAAATATAATAAATTTAGATATGGGCTTATCATTTCTGAAGCCAGAAGGGGTAGGATTTGACTCAGCTTCAGAGAAGATTTATATCCACTTAACAACTCCACAACTCCGACAACTTTGAAACACAATACTTGGCATAAATGTGTTCTTTAGTGTGTTGTTGACATATCTAAGGATTTATTGATACTTTGAAAATTGTTTACAAATAGTTCAAACATTTTTGTTCATTTTATTATAATAATTACTATTTTATGCATTTCAATAAACATACAAATCTCAAATTGACAAAATACATGGAAATCAAAATCAATTTTGTAATTATTCTTGAAAAGGAAATATAGAATTCTTTGAATATCTTTATTCTGATAAGAAAATAATGCGGTAAACCTTATATATGAAATAAGAACAAATCTTTGTGTATAATATTTTTCACCAAATAACAATACCTCACATTCTTTCATTATTTTATTTTTGAGAATCAATTATACATCAGGCAGTATGATTAGCATACTATTACTTTACACAATTATAAAATCATAATTGTGTAAAAGTTATAATGCTAAATATTTTTAGCTTGTTGTATACCATTAAAAAAACTCATTTACGGCCAAACATTATCGTATACAGAATATAGAATACAAAATAGCATTATTTTGAGACAATATATACCTGGAAAGTCCTGAAACTGGCTGTGAGACGAGAAAAAAAAAACACTTCTTTCTATCCAGATCTTTGGATTAGTAAAAAATCTCAAGCAAATATTTTCACATGTTAACAGATTGAGTATCAGTTTAAGGAAGTCGGATATGATAAATAATGTGAGACAAGTGCTCGGATTCACTCCGAGGGAGGAGTTGTATCGGAGTGATAACTCCGGAGTGAGTTACCCATCTCTAAATCATAAATATTATTCAAGAGTTCACTAATACTAGCTATAAAGTAAGGCAACTTCTATCGGGATTTTCTATTTTTTACAAATGAATTTATTTTCTTATCAATTATATTTATCAATTTATTTAAACTACATTATCTATTCTCTTGGATATTTTTTCTTCTTCTTGCAATGATCAGAAAAAGTATTTCATTCAACAAGAGTCCGACAGATGATATATTTTTATTTTCGGGAAACGTAGAGAGTAATGTCCCAGATTAATTTTGGTATCCCAACTGATATCAGTTTTTATCTTGTCGTATTTTTCGAGGCGACCGACCGTTTCTTTGAACCGAAACGAGAATATATTTCTCTCAATCAAATGGACAGGGCTGGTAATGGTAGATTAGATAGATATAGGTTGTAATCTTATACCTGAATATAAATTTGAAAAAAAATCTGCTAATACTCCTTTATGGCGTATATAACATGGTTTTACAGAACTTACTGAAATATTACGGCCTTACCACAAGTAGTTTAATTATAAGAATTAATCAATTTTTGAGAAAATAAGCAGTTTTTGGACGTTTGTTAAATTCAAAATTAGACGATTTACTTGATATAACGATAGAGTACTTGGTCTTATTGAACATAATAAACCATTAAAGTCCTACGGAAACTGGTTCTATTATAAAAATTACTGATTTTTCTGAAAATTTGCTTTTAGAAAATACTCCGAGTTAACGTGTTCGTTCGTTTTCAGTTATATGTAATAATTCCACTCAAAATACTTTTTATCACTCATAAATTAATTTATTTTTTATTGATTAAGTGGATTATTTACACATATCGAGAAGTTCGTGTAACTTGCCTCTAGGCAAAATACCAATACCAGCTAGTTTTATATGTTTTATTCTGACTAGTTTGTTTATCATAATAATTAACTGCATACTGTATATACATGTGTTTATAGTATGATATTAATATTAATCCAAATTGCACAATAACCCACTATATTTTCAATAACTGATTTGATCTATTTAGAATCTACTTTTAGAGAAAATTCGCCCAGCTTTTGACAAATTTCATAAATAGAATGCAACTTTCCCAGAGACTACAAACTTCAAAGTTTACCAGATCAACTTATATCTATATATTTATCCAACTCTGTTCTTCCGGGAGAATTTCTGGCTGTTTTTGTAGAAAAAGCGAGACATGTGTCATTTGATATTTCACGTAGATTTACTAATACAAGTTATGTCTTCCGTGATACGAAGACATTAATACAAGATTAAGATGTTGCCATTCCATTGGGGATAAGAACGTTTCTGAGCAGAAAAATAATAAAAATGTATGTGCCGGAGTAATGAAAATGTATTGAAGTAGCAGAGATCGTGCGTACGTATATAGGAGATTATATAAGAGAATTTTTTGTCTGAAGATTTTAGAGGTTTATAATAATATTAACGATAATGAAAGATTGAGTTTATTTCTGACTTTTAATATATTATCACTATTTAATTAATTTTTATATAAATCTATTATATAAATTGATAAATTTTGTATGTTGTGTAGTTGTTTGCCATTTTATAGATTAAGAGATTTTGTCGAAAATAGCATTTTGCATTAAAATAGTCTAGATAGAGTACATCACGTTACGAAAATTTGCCGACCAATACTCTACAATATTATTGCCGACAACAAGCTGAGATTTGCCAGAAATTTTAGACAATATAAGTTACAATATATGTTTGGCAGAAGGAAATATATAATTTAGTTTAATAAATAACACAACACGTCCAAAATTGCAAATACATTATTTTTTTAAACTTATGCATGTTGTATTTTGCTTTACTTTACTAAATTATTTAAATACAAAAGAATATTTCTACTTATTGAAATAATGATTTAGAATTTTCTTTCAATTGTCAAAAATTGATTTGTTTGGCATTGGATATGAATTATTTAGCAAGTTCATGATCTTAGATGGAACAGTGCTATATGAACTAGATTGTACAAATTAATTCACCTAAGATTTTAACTAAAGTAATAATGTTTATTGAATTATTAGTAAGAAAAATATAATTGTAATTGCCAAAAAGGAACTAATATAGGGTACGCAATTATATAAATTATAAAAAAATCAAGGTTTTTAGCTTAAAAATACTGAAATGAATACCAAAATAAGTATTCCACGAAAATGAAGTTTATTGTTAGTTTCGTCCAAGACTTTTGAATAAATGCGATCAGGACATAAGTTTTTGTCATGTTTGAGCAGTGTCCTTATGGAAAAGCTCACAATGCTGTTTTTTACATTTTTTACATTTTTCTGCTTCGTAAAACATTTATATGCAATAGTCACTTGTCTGCAGCAAAAATAAATAAATTTTCGAATGCCGATCGCAACAGTTGTTTGACGATCATATTTACACATGATGTTTGTAGAGTCGAACTATGACATTCGATTACACAAACGCGTTGCAAATATTATAGTGTTTTCCGAACAAATAATATATATTTTCAAATGCAAAACAAATAAATCGATTGGGTCGTAAAATAACGAATTGTACCAGAAATTTTATAACGGTTCGGTTTTCGCGGTTTTTCGATAGGAAAACCTATCTATCAAAATATTGATGTTAAAAGAAAATTTTGATGAATTTGAACAAAATTGACTTTTTGTTTTTTCGCAGATTGCTTTTGTGTTATTGTATTTGGTTCAGTTATTTTTGACTATATTTGATATATATATATATATATATATATATATATATATATACATATATATATTTATATTTTTATTCATATATATATTTTTATATATTTTTATATATTTTTATATATTTTTATATATATATATATATATTTATATTTATATTTTTTTACACAAATTTAGTGTTAATAGCAATTTTCACATCATAATTAATGTTTTTTGTTTTCCTGGTTTGGTATGTATAATTTCCTCCTTTTATATATTTATATTTATCTTCACTTGTGCATTTATGTTAAATGTTTTTTAGATTACTGAATGATGACACACATCAAGTGTCGAAACGTATAATGGAATAAATAATTTTGTTATTTAATCTTTTTTAATTCGACTGTTGGGCTGCTAAAAAATTTACAAATATGTATCAACGTCGACAAAACTTTCATCATATATTTATATATATATATATATATATATATATATATATATATTTTAAATGTTTTTTGCAAGTTTTATTGAAACTCAATATTTTATTATTATTTTATGTTATTAACATATTATTCTGAGTATTACTTTGACACATTAAAAAAAAAATTTTTTATCAATATAAAATTATTTTATTTTCACAATAATTTATAAATTTTACTTAATTTGTTAATGAACAAAAAGACTAATATTTAAATCAATTATATATTTTAATTATGCATATTCAAATATTAATTTAAGCATATTAAGCAATTTTATCTTCATTTTATTGATATCAAAAATATTATTATTGATTGGAATTGAATGGATTAACATTCGGTATAATATTTTTGTAATAATTCTCTTATTATAGACTTATGAAACTTTAGAATTATTCATAAGTAAATCTATAAATCTGTATAAATCTATAAAATTTGTTATTTATATGAAAATCTATCAAAAAATAAACAAATAGTCAATAGGTTAATCAGTCAGTATGAAAAAATATATTTCTCCTAAATTGGCTTTTCTAGTCTTCTAAATTATTATTATTTAAATTGAATAATATTCTAATTTTTTTTAAAATCATAATTCTAATTATCATAATTTTTTATTATAATATCAAATAAAACTGATAATTAAATTTATTATTATTTATTAATTATGACTGTTATAAATTTAATATGATAGGGAGATGTGCTGATTAGTTTTTGGCAAATGCAGGTCGAGCCGTTTCAGAGATACGGAGCAAAGAGTGCAGAAAATAGAAATCGAGTTTTTAAGAGCATGGAGCATCCGATTTGAATAATTAAAAAAACATTCAATTTGTAATGACAGGGAATAGTGATACTTAGTTTTTGGCAAAGGCAGGACCAGCCGTTTCGAAGATACCAAGATAAATATGCATAAAATGACAGTTTTTGAGAGAAATAAAAATCCTATTCAAATGATTCAAAAAACTTTCTGCTTTCTGAAACAATTGCTTAAAAAAATCAAATTTTCTTTAAAGTCAAAAATAATTTGGATTTCAATTTTAATTCTAGCTGAAGTTCTAAAGCTCACTTACATACTTCAAATAAATGATTTCAACTGTGCAATTCAGTTTATATAATTCTTGCAATTATTAGACAATATCCTTCATTTTAAATTCGATTGATTAAGTTTTGTTCATTTACTTTTCTGTAAACATATATAAGTTACAGTATTTATAATACTGAAAACATTTAATATTCCTCAAATATTTCATTACGGTACGGGAAGTTCCAGCAATTTGCCTTAAGGCACGATGCCAAACATTACTAGTTTTATTAATTTTATCAATAACAAGCAGAACAATAGTTGCCTCCTGTAATTTATTTTCATTGACATTAATTTAATAGAATTATAGATAATAGTTACCCTAGTGGGTATTTATTATCAGATAAAATTTTACTTCTTACTTCTGGTGTATGTAGCAGGAGAACAACCTTTGGTGTGATTTTCTGATTTAAATTATAATATAAATCGTTTTTTTTTACTATATATTATATAAATAGTTTAAAGAAATTGACCAATAACAATACGGAAAATCTCTTTACTCTTAGATTCCATTTACCATTTACCGACGATAATCCATCACCTACACTTTTATTATATCCACTATGTGTAGAGTTAGCACAAAATAAATATGTTTGGCCCTCATGTGTCACCATAGGAAATGACAGATTGCCCGAATAGTGTGTTCTAGCAACCCCTAGACATGGACGAACAAATAAACAAATCGCACGAAAACACCCTAAAAAGCACGAGAAATGGCCTCTCATAGGTCATTGTTGTTTGCCGGAGAAGATCTAGTGGAAGTCACATCTTGAAAGATGTAAATAAATGTGATATTGAATTGGAATTGGATAAAATAGCAGTACTGAATCTTCCTGAGATAAAATACCTGTATATGCCATTTTATATCAAATATCAGATTATAAAATAAATTAAGAAATGTTGAAGAAATTTACAGTCAATTTTGTTTTTATCATTCACTGAGCCATATTTCGTATTTTATTTTGTGAAAGAGGGTTTCATTTGGAAAAAAATTGATTTCTTGACATCTAATTAGTAAAATTATACGTGTACTTATGTGTGCCAATATATGACCTTTCGATAAAAGGTCAAGGTGAATAAAGAATAGTGCTGATTAGTTATTAGTTAGTAATGATCGTGCTTTGTTTTCAGTATTTTTCGATATAATAGGCAACCTTTTATAATATTGATATGCAGTTTTCTTGCGGTTATTCTATGACATTTCATCAGGTTTTTATTTGAAGCTTTTACGTATTCGCAAAGTCTGTAAAAAATTAAAAACTTCCCCTAGAGCAAGTTATCGTAAAAAAATCGAAAATGAAAATTTTTGTATATCTTTACGTTTCAAAGGTTCCTGAACATTTTGGCATATCTTAGAAAAATGGATGTATGTGTGTGTGTGTATGCGGGTACAAATTTTCGTCGACGATTTCGGAAACATTTTGAATATTTCAAAAAACATTCGATTTGTATTGATAAGGCGACGTGTTGATTAGTTTTTGGCAGAGGCAGGTATAGCCGTTCCAAAGATACGGGGCAAAAAGTGCCAAACGGTAGCTCAGTTTTTAAGAGAACGGGGCATCTGATTTTAATAATTCAAAAAAAAATTTCACTTGTATTGACAAGATGAAGAATTGATTTAATTTTTGGGAAGGCAGGTCCATCGGTTATAGACTCTCAATTAATATAAGTTTCGAAATGTCAATTGGCGGTCAAAAATGTTTATTGGACATATGTACATCGAATTATCAGATATTTTATAGAGATTTTAATAATATGTACACATTTTGTGTAATTTTTTTTTTGGGTTTTGTACCAAGATTTTTATTTACGAATTTCCAGCAATTTGCCTTAAGGCACGATGCCATGCTCCCCACTAGTTTTTTATTTTATTTCGTGAAAGAAAGTTTTATTTGAAAAGAAAATGAAATGCTTGACATCGAAATTCGTGAAAGTATATGTGTATCAATAATGTGTATCTATATTTGACCTCTTTGTAAAAGGTCAAGGTGGATAAGGAGTGATTAGTTGTTGATTAGTAATGGTTGGCTGAGCCATTTCTTTGTAATTTGTAGACACGTGAAAACAGGCATTCTCTTATAATTAAATAAGAATATAATGTCTGTGATATTCGTATTTAAAATATATATCAGCTGGTGCAGAAAATTGTATAATACCTCTCACCATTAAACCATTGCATAATTATAGCAGCTTTTTTATCATAAGGAACCAAACATATAAATATCAGCATCTTAAATATTTCGGTGGAATTCGTAAAAAGAGACATGACCCTAGGGTCGTGCTAAGATTTCAGTTCTTTTTTCAATTTTGATTCGGCAACCTTTGAGAATATTGAAATGCAGTTTTCTCATCGTTATTTTAGCCCACATGACGATTTACCTAGTTGTCAGTTGAAGCTTCTACGTGCCCGGGATATTTGTAAAAATTTAAAAAACTATTTTTTTTCGCCTATTTTAGAGCATTTTCAAAATAATTTTGAAAACCTTATAATTTTTGAACGATTTATCATAAAGCTTTGCTATTTTTGAATGAAATATTTCAAATCATCTTTAACCCTGTGCAAGAATATTTATGATACCTCTCATCGTTCTGAGAAATTGTTTTAATTTTTTAGATTTAAAACGTTTGAACGTCTATAACTTTGAAAGTAAGTTAAATTATTAGATTTCAAAAAGAATAATTATTTCACTATCTGAAAACTGTTTTGATTGGATTACCTAATTTCGATTTAATATTATCAACAAGATTACCGTATATCCTATTGAACTGGAAAATTCCACCATCTTTTGTGTACTAGCAGTAAATATACGTAATAAATGTCATGTAAGGCAACACAATAGAGCATCCATCAGCAGTCGGTTTTCGTGGAAAACGTTTCCCATTCCGTACTCTGTATTTGTACCAGTATACGAGAGTGTGAACATAAAGAAAAACATTTTTCTTTTCACTTTTCCCCGAAATTCAAGGTCTATATCTGGCGAATCGGCGGCTAAGATCGTCGATTCAACACGTGGCAAAAAGCGAACTTATATAGTCTGATGAATGTGGAAGAATTTATTAAGTTCCAGGGCAGGATATTACAATTATTATTATTATTCATGTTTTGCCTGTGGTATAAGAGTGCCAAAATTTCCACTTCTTGCTCTTTTCTTGATCTCGTTTTCAAAGTTTTGCTTCCAAACTTTCATCTCCTGTGTCCAAGATTTAAATATTCTGTATTTTCTCTTCTTGCGCAAGTTGTCGAACATCTGCTCTCTTCAAAGCATTCTTTTATCATTATCAGTCTAACCCAGTCTTTTTTTCATCGGAATTGAGTATAGTAGAATTCTTATTAGAGCAAAGTATATATCTTCAGTATCAAATATAAAAAACAATAGTTTGGTTGCTCATTAATACAGTCTTCTCCATTCATATTTTCTTTCCATATCTTATCCATAGTATAATACAGTTTTTACTGATATATATATATATATATATATATATATATATATATCATAATACAAATATATTATGAAAATATAAGAATTTCATAAAATTTTAGGAAAATTATTCAATACTTACTTACTTCACTTTAGTTACTTTTTGTGAAATATAGTCCAGTCATTACAGTAAGTTCACGTCGGAATTTGAGATACCCAGCTGTAAGTCTGTAAATACTTGTATTTTGTCACCCCAAAAGTTGTCTCAAAACCTACATACGTTGCGTACACCATACCATATGTAGGTTTTCAGACAACTTTTAGGTGTCAATATACAAGTATTCACAGACTTACAACTGGGTATCTCGAATTCCGAAATTCTTACCTAATTTAAGCTTAAATGACTGGACTAATAAGCCTTACTAATTATTTACTTATTTGTGTTATTTTATATCAATATAAGTATAAGTACTGTTAATTAAATTTATATTAAATGATTTTTGTTTTTAAATACTGTATCTACATAATATTACTCCTACTGGGTGTAAGTGGCATTTTGTGTAAAGGAAGTCAAGTTGGAAAAACTTCACGATATAAGTACATAATGGACGTTATCAGTAAGAATTAGGATTTAGCAATTTTTGGAAAAGTTCAAATGTTGGTCTGTATGCACATACATGCGAATAATTCAGATTGACTTGAAACGTCTAGAAAACATAAACATATCGAATCGGATTTTCTGACAAAATTATAAACCTTTCCTTCGGTGAACGTAATCAGTCGATACGAAATCCATTTATAGATTTCATATTTCCTTTTTCAATTTAAAAAAAGAGACTACTGAAATAGTTGTCATATGTATGTATATATATATATATATATATATATATATATATAAAAATCATATATATAAAATTCTTCTGTAATAACGTATGTAAATACACTCCTCCTAAACGATTATTTGGATTTTATAAATATTTTTGAATATTAAGGGAATATTTCAGGATGTATGTGATTATAAAAATATAGTAATATTGTAGAAATATATGGAAAAAATGCAAAAAGCAACTTATCAATATTTGACATTGAAAACATTTTGATACATGAGAATTGTCATCTGCCAAAAATGTCGATTCACTTGAAATATGAATTTAGTTTAAGCGAGCCTAGACAATATTAGTATATAACATTCATATTCATGATTATAATAAGAAAAATATATCTACAATATTATTGCCGAAAACCATCTGAAATGTGCCAGAAATTAAAACAATTTACAATAAAATATATGTTGGCAGATGAAATTATATAATTTAGTTGCATATACATTATTTTTTTAAACTCATGCATGTTGTATTTTGCATTACTTTACTAACTATTTAAATACAGAAGAATATTTCTACTTATTGGGAAAATGATTTAGAATGTTGTTTCATGTGTCAAAAATTCATTTGGTTGGCATTGGATATAGAATTTTTAGAAAATTCGTGATCTTAGATTAAACAATGTCATATGTATTTGGTTTTATAAATTAATGCATCTAAGATTTTTACTGAAGTAATATTGTTTATTAAATCATTAGCAAGAGAAATTTAGAAATAGTAATTGCCAAAAGGCAACTAATATAGGGTACGCGATTATGAAAATTATAGACTGTTATAAATTATATAAATTATTGGAGCAATTATATTGGTTGGAAATAACACAGGCGATATTGTTCTTTTACCGTAGATACTATATTTATTCTGAATTTCTTGAATTGATAAAAAAAACTGCAATTGCCAATACGTATTTAGTTTATGCTAAGACCATAAAAGGAAGAACATTAAATAGAATATTAAAAAGGAAAGGATAGGATATTAAAAAAAATAGAACTTAAATTGAAATCTTGTGTACAGGACAACGTCTTTCGTGTCATTTAGTGTATATATGTACATTAGGGTGGTCTTTAATATAGACATTTTCGAATTTGGAAAATGGAACTAGCATGTTCAAATGTCCATATAAAGGACCACCCAAATGTATATATTATCTCATGAATTATTTTTCCAATATTATTTTCGAATCGTTTGTCGTATTAACCTTTAAAAAACCAATTTTAGTTTTCAATTCCCTTAAAATAATATTCCGTATTCGACATGAAAGCAGTTTTATTTATTCGATTTGAAACGTTCGGGCACCTGACGAATCGCTGAATTCTAAGGGCGCGAGCTCTCAAAGGGTGGATAAGGTACATGTGTTCCCGTTGATGTCGAGGGTGACACATCTTCTTTTAACCCTAGTTCTTTCTCAAACGCAGAACAAAAGTATAAAAGAAACATTTGCATGTCGGCAATAATATGAACTTTTCTGGCTTTCCTTTCTGTAGATAAAGTTAAAGCCGTCAATGATGTCGACACATTTGAAGCCTTTAGTAAAGGCTTCTTTTATTAGTATGGAATCGGTTTCTCAATTTGGTGTTAACCAAAAATAAAAATCGTGATTGAGCTTGGGATGGTGTTACATGGTAACAAAGTATTCAGAATATAATCTAGCATACAAAATATATATAAGATAGAGCGGGGCTTAAAGATTCTCGGGTGAGAAGGTTTACCATCGATATATCAAAAACCAATAAAGTTAAAAAAATTTTAATAACATTATTTGAAAGTATAAAGTATAGCGCAAAAGATGTATTATAATGAACCGTCATCTTGATTCTTCAGGAGAAAAACAAAAATCTTTGGAAAATTATTTTCTTTCGTTTTTAATTATTTCGGTTATTTAGTTTGTTGCTTAGTTCATCTTAGTATACCTGACCTTAATATAATTTTTAATTATTGATTTAGAGTTAGATTCAATAGTTTTTTTTGTATAACCTCTGGGTGAAAAAGACAGGATTACAAACTTTTGAAAAACAGCAAAAATACACATTTTTACAATTAAGAATAAGCAAATTGTTGATTGTTTGTTATTTGTTATTTGTTGTGATATAATTGGCTTCTTTTTTACAATATAATTGCTCAAATTCAAATTGGAGTTTTGTGCCCCGCCTTACCCTATATATATATATATATATATATATATATATATATATATATAAAATTTTAATTTTATAATTTCGTGAAGCTGTTTTAAAAAAACGTCTCAATAGTTCAAGTTAAAAAAGCGCTACTAATTCTTTCAATCTTTGATAAATTTTTAAAAATCAAATACTTGTCGTAGGAGATTTTAGCATGTTCTTTAAAACCATGATCTCTATTATCCAAATAATTATTATTGTTTCAATTAACATTGAATTGTAAAGAAACTACAATGCCGATTAGTATCAGAAAGTAATCATCAACCGTTCCGGGCCAGTATTTTTGAAACATTTTTTGAATTTATACTTCCACTGATAATATATCAAATGTATCAAATAGTTTAGTTTTAAATCGGTCTAGGCATTTTTAACATTTACCTACACATTGACACATACTCATATTTTTTTCAAGTTGGCGTTAACCGATTAAAAATACCTTGCTTGAAACGTCAAGAAAACATAAAATTAGCAAGTCGCATTTATTTTACTTTGAGAAGTTAATTATTACAAACATTTTTTTTATCGATGATGTAAATTTATGTCAAATGTGAATGAATAATTATAACAACATTGAAGCTGGATAAGTATTTTGGAAATTAACTCTTTACTGCGTCTAGACAGTTTATTATGAATTATTAATTAAGCTCTTGTGACTCTGTCTGAGGTTATGTATCGAGTTTTTAGCATTATGTTTAGCGCAATTTATTCCAGGATTATGTATAATAATTGAGCTTCTTAACCAATTCAATTTACAAATTTTTATAATTACAATATTCAAGCAGTTTTTTCGATCATTGAATTAAGAATTGAATTGTAATCAAATGTCAGTATAATTTTTTACCCCGTTAACGTAGGCTGAAATAAACAACACAGCATTTGCATTTATTTAATATTTGTTTTCCATGAAATTATTATTAACTTAAGAATTGCTCAAAAGCATTGAATTTAAGTTTATGAAATGTGTATGTTTGCATACCTATTCTAACATAAATTATCTGAATTGCATCAAAATATATTCGCATAAATATTTATGAAACATCCGAATTGCTCATTATTGATTTTCCATTATTTCATCATTTCGCTACGATTATTTAAGCTGCTATTAATTCTAGCATTATACAGTGCGAAATTAATACTGTTTGGAACAATAACCAATATTTCACCGAACAAACTCCACAACTATTATGAATAATATTGAAATTAAAGTAACTGCTTCGCACTATATGTAAAATATGCGCATAGAATCCATGTTATTTGATGCATTTCATTCCTGCTGCAAATGCGATTTAAACGCTTTTATAAGCACGCATAATGGAAATGTAATTTTCATAAAATTACTGCACGGACATTAATCAAATTACTATAATCGTGATCATATTTTATTCAAATACTTTTATTAGTTAATAATTAATTTATATTGGTGGATCGATTTGCCATTTTTATAGAACTTCACTGTTCTGTCATTTTCATTGTTCATTTGAAATTTATTTCACCGCAATTAGACATATTTCCGTGGACACGATATTGATTAATTTAGCACAAAAAATCTAATCTGATTTTTGCATTTAAACACTTGAGTTTACACTAAAAATATCACCAAAATTAACTCTGTGTTTTTTAAAGTTTTGGACCTCCAAGGGTCCACGTCGAAAAAAGTATGGTTCACGTAATAAAAGGTTTTGACCATGACCCAATACAAAAATTCTGATTGATAGACATATGGACTTATTAAGTTTGTTTATGTCAGATAGGTATGTATATTCCTATAACAAATATATATTTTCTTATTAACTTCCAGTAGGGTAAGTTATAGTAATTGCAAAAAAATCGAAAATGACAATTACAAACAATTGTTGTAAATCATTTATCAATTTTTATTGATTACTGATTTTTTCCTCGAATATATAATTCTGGTACGAAAAGTTCCAGCAATTTGCCTTAAAGCACGATGCCATACATCACTAGTTGTTTTAATTTATCGGTAACATTTAACGTATCTGGTATTAAGGCTACTAATATTTATTTTTCGTTTAATATATTTGTTATACAACATATTAAAAACTGCTTTTTCATAGTGATTTTCTTATAGCACCGTTTTTCCCTAAAAAAGTAAATTTTTTGAGGTTTTTATGGAACTTATCTTTCGTGTAAAAAAAGGGATAGGTATATAGATAATAGGGTGGTCCTTAAAATGGTCGTTTTCGAATTTCCTTGCTCCCAGGGGCTCAAATGGTTCCAAATAGATAAAAAACAATTCTCTGAAAGTTTTAGCTCTTAATATTAACATTTAGATAGAGCGCAATTCAATCAAAGTTTTGTATGGAAATAGCATGGAAAAATTTTCAAAAATTTTAAAAATGTTTTTTAGATGTAATTTAGCGAACAAATGAATGAATAAAACTCATTCATTTGTCGCTAAGTTATACCTAAAACATTTTTTTTTAATTTTCAAAAATTTTTCCATGCTCTTTCCATACAAACTTCGATTGAATTGCGCTCTATCTAAACGTTAATATTAAGAGCTAAAACTTTCAGAGAATTGTTTTTTATCTATTTGGAACCATTTGAGCCCCTGGGAGCAAGAAAATTCGAAAATGACCATTTTAAGGACCACCCTAATAGATAAATAACTATAAACATGCAATTCAATAACAAATCGGGTAAAATACCATATAGTATATATAATTAAACATAAATTCATTAACTTTGATAGAAATCGTAAGCTGTTTCCAATTCACACTTTATTCGATTCAAAAAAACTTCAGTTTTAAACTTCTGGGTTTGAACTCAGCCCAATCTGGGTAGATTCAGAAAATGTATGTTTTTGTGAATGAGCCTTAGGTGATCCTTCTGACCTGACTCTTAATTTCTCGTATTTGCCAAGTCAACAACATTTTCGTCTCGTTTAGAATCGCAATTAGATAAATTCGACTGTTGAAGAACAAACAAAACAAGCGTAGTCGTATGTGTCATTAAAACTTCGTTAATATTGTTTTGCTTTTCGTCGCTCACTTTCTAGTCGTCCTTGGAGACTGAGGCAGGAGAAAGATATTCTGCGTAGAGATACATCCCTCTAACTTCGTAATTAAGCAACTTTGTCAAAAGTTCTTTTCTTACGTTCATTTGTGAGGATGAGCGCTCGAAAATTTGTGTGGAATAAGTACTTCTGCTATTTGAGAGCGGATTAAGAAATTGCTTTGATAATGATTCATGATGATTAGGTATAACAAGTTAGGTACCTTAGTATCCCTTATTTACCAAATGTGTTTCTGTGAATATTAAATGTTTATTGGCAATTTATTGAAATGTAAAAAATTACAGTTAGTCAATATATTTTATTTTTTATTAATAGTTAGCAATCAGAATATACAAATTCTATGAGCTTACAAAGTAAAGGTTATAAATAAATACAAGTAATATAATTATAAGCAATTTAGGACAATAAGTATGTTCGGATTCCTCCATTGAGTAACTATCTTAAGTGAAGAAAGTGGTTGAAGCAGTTTGTTTCTATGTGTTTTGACATAGTGGATCTTTAGGTCTCAACTAAAGTTCTGCATTTTGCATTATCTACATTTTGAACATATGTGATTTGCTAGCGCATCCCCGCAACTCTATGCCATAGGTCCACATCGGTTTCAGCACTGCATTATAGATTAAAACTTTGTTATATAGTGAAGATACATACCTAATGACGTTCACTAATTATAAGTTGTTTAGTAATAAATGATTTTTATACTACATGTTTCATTTTGAAAATATATCTTCCACAATTTTAGTGGCATAATAGCTATTTGTATTTGAGATCAAACAATTTTTTTAAAGCAAATGTGTATTGTAAGGTTTATAATCAAGTTCAGAAGCAAGAATAAAACGAACACAAAAAAATGTTACATCAAATATGTCGATCTTCAAAATCTCTGACAATGATCAGAAAAGATTTGATTCCCGAAGGTTTTTTCCTACAATTGTACTTGTTTTTCATTTTAGAACAACTGAAAAAAAATTCGTACAATTATGAAAATGGAGTAGCCCGCCTGTTTTGTTTGAGTTATTCAGGCGATTTCTAGTCATTCGTTGTAAATTTTATTAAAATGGCATTCATCGAATTTTATTATTACATTTATGCAATAATAATTAATCAATAAGTTATGTTATGACAATAGAATATGGATATTTACTCCAAAATCTTTTTGTTTATGCAAAATTATAAAAAGCTTCTTTGTTGATTTATGAGAATGAATGCTCAAAACGTGTTGAATGAATTGTTTGGAATATTTTAATAATTTAATAATGATTCACTGGCTATAAGGTGTATACGCCTATTTTTTAAGTAAATACATAGATTTTTATTTACACATGTACTAAATCATTAATTTAATTTAATTATAATAATAATTATTAAGAGTAAATAAATAAGCTAAAAGATTTTTTTTTGGCTTGATATATTTTTTTCTACCTCTGTCTATGAATTACCAACTCTCTCTTTACGAAAGTTCTGAAATAAACTCATATTTGCCCGAAGGCAACGTTTTTCCAGACGTTGTCGTTCTTAATTGAATGGTCTTTTGAAAACAAGTTTTTTAATCACTGATACGTGGATTGAGAGATCAATAATGAACTTGTATGAAGAGGATCGTATAGAATATAAAAATTGGCTTGCAGAAAATTATTTATTTTACTTAATTTTGCGAAGCTTACTGGTTTTTAATAAATGTATTTACATCAGGGATTCGTGAAAGAGTAATACAAGAAAGGCTAGTTATGAGGCTCATAATTAGTATTACATATTGTATTAAGTAGTAGTAAGTTGTTTCAAATGTCATATTAAACTGAGTTACTTATACACCATTTTGTGTGTATAATTCATAAAATAAAATACTTCTAAGATTCACTCTATATTGTTTCCAATTGTTCAAGCAAAGCCTTGCAATGTTATTTTTGTAAAATGGACAGTTAGATTGGGAATGTTAGATTCCACAAAATTGATGTAAATATTAAACACTATTTTTTATTATTGTCCTACAAGTAGTTGAAATGATTTTAGGTAATGGTGCACTTATTTCTACAAACTTCCATATTTCCAGATAAAAACCACTGGCGAATATATTATTTCTAACCTGAAGCCACATATATCAAGGATAAATATTATCTTTTCCTCTATTTGCTTAAGGTTTGCAATATGTTACCATCAACGTAGCTAAACGTCTCAGTATGCATGAAATGCCTTTCATGAAAATATTCAGCAAATGTCCAGTTCAGTCTTTCGCATATAAAATGACCTTTGTATGTTCTCCAGAGCAATATTTTCACAAAGACTCTATCTTGATAAAACAGTTCAAAATGTATGGAATTCATGGATACTTGGGCGGAATATATATCGATATAAACGAAGAGCTAGAGAGAAAACTAGATAGTTGTGAATTGATTTATTATCGTCAAATATTTTTTGATTGTTGGTATTAAAGATATCATAATCGATGACTTCATATTCATGCAAGAGCTAATAGTAGCTAAGAGTAATATTATCTAAAAAAACTATATAGTTTTAATTAACTTATATCAAAATGTGTATAGATTAAACAAGAAACATACAGTTAGTCTACATATAGTTAAAATCAAAATTTATTTCATAAGACATATGTTCAATATTTATAAAATATGTACAGCTTAAATGAGCTGTCGAAATCTTAATTGATTAAAATATGTAATATCAAAAAAGTCATAAACGTTCAAAATAATAAAATTAAAATTTTATCATCTTTCCTATTATATTTGCTTGAATAAAACATTCAAAAAGACCTTTAATAAAAGTCACAAAACTAGAATAGCAATATTTTCATATAGTATTTGAGAGTAAAGCTGTTCTATAAATCAATACTCTAATGGCTTATATATGACATAAACGGTTATGATTTTAGTTTCCATATTATGAAAAATATACCAAAGTTATTTATCTATTTTAAAATTTGCAAAGGTATAAAATATAATTAAAATTTTACTTTGATAGCTTAAATAACAATTAACATTATCTTGTGAAGAACAATTACTGTTCTCTGTGGCAGATTCTTTATTAAATCTCATAAAATTTCATATAGCAAGTCTCTACTAAAATGTACGGTTACCAGCCCTCACATTATTATCTGTACAAAGCATTCTTCAGTGGTCTGCGCTCTATAATCTCACCATGCAAATTTTTAAGGAAAATATATTCATGTCAAAAGATATTTTTGTAATTTACCAAAATGTCTCGACTGATAAATACGTCTGAGGTTAAATGTGTTATTTGAATATATTGGTTTGATTGTACGGTACCTCATCATTCATTTTTTGAAGCAGATTAACGCGTGAAAAATGTATAAGCACTTTTGAATTTATTCAATTTTTCAAATATATGAAGGATATTACTGACTTATAGGTTTAAAAAAAAATATACTAATGTATTGGAAAAAAGTAGTGGTGCATGGCATCGTGCCTTAGAGTAAATTGCTGGAACTTAACGAAAAATAAAAAATAAAAAAAAAAGCTTTAAAAGTGTTTGAATACTTTAAAAAATATTAATATTAATATAATAAATTTATGAACAAAATTGTCATTTTATAAAAAACTTGAATTTTTTCATATTTTGAATTTTTTATACTTCAAAAAATATCAAAGCGCGTAGGCGTCGCATGGTAGTCTAACGGATAAACACAGATACGGACCCAAAGAAGGTAAACAAAATTAATACTTATTATTAAAATCTTTATAAAATATCTGATAATTTGATGTGCATATGTCTAATGATCATTTTTGACCGCCAAAAGACATTTTATATTAATTTCTCACTTGATCTCTGAAACCGCTAGATCTGCCTTTGCAAAAATTTAAATGATACTTTATCTTCTCCATATAAATAAAATGTTCTTTGAATCATTCAAATAAAACGCTCCGTTCTCTCAAAAATTGGATTACCATTTTTGGCTTTTTTCCCCGTATCTTCGAAACGGCTAGACCTGACTTTGACAAAAAGTAATCAGCACGTCTCTTGTTTAATAGAAATCGATACATCCATTACATACATCCATTTTTTTCTAAGGTATGCCAAAATGTTCAGAAACCTCCGAAACGTAAAGATATAGGAACATTTTCATTTTCAATTTTTTTGCGATCACTATAACTTGACTAAATCACATCATCAAAAATATTTATTTAAAGTATATAAGTGAGGTTTAAAACTTTAGCCAGAATTAAAATTGAAATCTGAATTATTTTCGAGATACAAACAAAATGGAATAAAAACTTGTGTTTTCAAAAGCAATTGTTTTATCAACACAAGCTGAAAGTTTTTTCATTCATTCAATTCGGATGCTTTTTTCTTTCGAAAACTGCAATTTTTTGTATATTTACCTCCGCATCTTCGAAATGGCTGGGTCTGCCTTTGCGAAAAACTAATAACTACTTCTCCCAGTCATTACTAATTGAATATTTTTCAGATCATCCAAATCGGATGCTCCGTTCTCTCAACAGCTCGATTTCTATTTTCTGCACTCTTTGCTCTTTATTTCCGTATCGGCTGCACCTGGCGTTGTCAAAAACTAATCAGCACATCTCCCTATCGATAGAAATCGAATGTTTTTTGAAGCATTCAAATTGGTTGATCCGTGTTCCCGAAATCATCCATGGAAATTTGTATCCGCACACCACACACACACCTATACACATACATCCATTTTTTCTAAGGTAAGCCAAAATGTTCAAAAACCTCTGAAACGTAAAACTATAAAAAAAACTCATTTTCGATTTTTTGCGGTTACTATAACTTACCCTATGGGAGTTATATATTGTATAATTTTTAGCACCGCGAACTTTTCAAACAAAAATCAAGAAAATGTAACATCTCCTTGTCAAACAATAGACTGTATCATGATCTTTGAAACAGACTTGTTTGATATATTTCGTTTGTTCTTTGTAACATTTCAACTTCTGTGTACCGTGTTCATCGATTTCTAAATTTTTTTTTATCAGTTCCTCTTGAGTTCATTAGGTAACATCCGCCGTGCTGTTTTCAATCGGATGTTCGCGTTATGTCGCTCCAATGAACTGAACTACAGCCAATTGATAGCGATACATGAGATATTGAAAAAAATAAATGGACAAGAGCTAGACGTAATATAATGGTTCAAGATAAAAATATTAATGACAGCATAAAAATGACATGATGATTCATGACAGTTGAAAAGTATCTTTTTTAATATAATTAATTTTTATACCTATCTATAGCTATCCTATACCTATCATGTTCTATTCTAAGTAATTCTGCCTCATTTGCAAATCAAGGTCCATAGCAAAATAGGTTAGAAAAAACCCATACTGGAACTAGTGGTATATGGAATCGTGCTTTAAGGCAAATTGCTGGAACTTCCAGTACCTTAACGAAATGTTCGAGGAATATTTAATGTTTTCAAATAGATTATGATAAATACTATGACATTCTATAATATTTATAAGAATTATATAAACTGAATTGCAATATTAAAATTATTTGTTTGAAGTATATAAGTGAAATTTAAAACGTTAGTCAGAATTAAAGTTAAAATCTGAACTATTTTCGATATACAATTTTTTTTTTTAAATTGAAAAAGAGATGAAACCAAAAAATTAGATTTTTTTAAAAGCAATTATTTTGGTAAAACAAGCAGAAAGTTCTTTGAATCATTCAAATCGGACGCTTAGTTCTCTCAAAAACTGACATCCGTTTTGACTGAATGACTGAATGACTGAATTTGAACATTTACGTCCGTATCTTTGAAATCTAATCACCACTTTTTCCCTACATTACGAACTGAATGTTTATTAGATCATTCAAATCGAATGCTTCGTTCTCTCAAAATCTCGTTTTCTATTTTGAGCACTATTTGCTCTGTATCTCCATAACGGCTTGACCTGCCTTTGCCAAAACTAATCAGCACATCTCCCTATCAATGAGAATCTAATGTTTTTTGAACCATTCAAATCGGTTGATTTGTGCGCCCGAAAACGTGGACGAAAAATTGCAGTCTTACATACATACACATACACACATACATTTTTTCTGAAGTATGCCAAAATGTTCAGAAAACTTTAAAACGTGAAGGAATTTAATTTAAAAAATTCGATTTTTAGACGATTACAATAACTTACTTAGCTATAAAGTGCACCTATGAATTTTACGCATTTAAGAGCACCTAGAGCTCTGGTGAAATTATGACCAATTATCGTCTTTCTTGTTAATATTTACTAATTTTGTTCATTTGTGAACCAACTTTGTAATCATAATCGTGAATAACATTTGAAGAACTACAACCAAAAACAATAACACAATTGCTCCAAGTTTTCAAGAATTAAAACTTTTCGTTGAAAGTTTTCAAAATCGACTTTGAGAGGCCTTTCTGTTCTCAAATCTATTGGCAAGCTAATCAAAAGTTGGCGCTTTTAATCAGGATTGCAAAATGGTAAAATACTTGAAAATTTTACCATTTTGCTAGCAAATATCATGTCATTTGTAGATTTCTATTTTTTATCAATAAATAGATAGAATTTTTTTTTTTTTTTCAGAATTATTATTATTTATCAAAAAGTTAGAGTTGATCAATTGGGGTCTGATACTTTGTTCGGACGTACATTCGGACAATCTTCATGACATTGAGATTTTACATGGAATGGTTGCTACCCCTGGTAGTGGATAATTTAATGGGACTAATTGTACACTTCTAAAAGTAAAGTCCGCAAAACAACATGTTCAATAAATAACCAATAAATATATCTTCTTTCGTTGGAACTTAGTGACAAATCAGTGATTGTAATAAGACCTGCAACAAATACAAAACAAATCAATGTTTAATACAGTCTACAGCTACGAGGGTTAAATTATAACACAACAACTTGAGTTTATCAAAGATGAATTTTAATAAATTATATAACTACGTGATAAACCCATACTTAATTAATTGTTTATTTCTGCTTTAACACAATATTTAAGTTAGCGCGTGAAAAATAATGTATTATACATTTGTTTTTTATTTAACTTGCAGTGATTTCAACAGATTGAAATAAAATTACAATTGAGCATATTTAAATTAAAAATAATCAATAAAAATACGTCTTAGACGAAACCCTTACAAAATTATCTAAAAACACAGATTTAATTCAATTTCATTAATAAGCAGTTTGATAATAATTTGAATCAAATTGATTTTTCAATAAATTTAAATTTCACAAATAACTGATAAGTTAATTAGTAACTAAAATTCTTTATTCATGCAATAAAATTTTACTACGCATAGCAGCTTTTTTTAAATAAAATTTATGTAGTATTTCTTTCACAACTATGAACTTGCATTAGAATTTATATTTATTATGAATATTGCATTCAATATATATTTTATAGCAGTTTTATAATACATTTATTATTCATACTACAATATATTTTCCTATGAAGATATCACTTTATCTCGACCAAATATCTCGGAATTGTCCAAACATATTTCACATATCGACAAATGTAGTGGAAAATTGAAAACACTATACAACAGATATATTCAAGTCGAATCATCTGCAATATCGAATTTTACCGTTATTACGTTTTTGTGAGAAAAATTCATTCATTTAATTGAAGAGCGCTTTTGAAAACATCGTTTCGAGCTCACATTCAATAGAAGCACCTAGGGAGTCTATGTTCAATCTCTAGTAATGATCATTGTTAGGCTAGGGGCACATCCTTGAAAAAAAAGAAAACTATTGTTGAATATAATAGATAGTGGCAGATTCAAAACACTTAAAAATAAAACTAAAAAAAAATTCTTATGCCATTCCAATACATAAAAAACATTTTCAAAATTAAAAAAAATCGGTGCAATTACAAAGACCCTCATAATGTATTTTTAATTAAATTTTGAGCTATAGAAAACTTTAAAAAACTTTCTGAAATTTTATATTTTATTTAATTATATAAAGTTTTTAATGTATTCGGAAGCTTACTGAGCGAAATTACGGCACAATTATATGTTAAAACACAACATAATGATATCAACATTAATTAGCAATAATTCCATAGAATTAATTTGAAAATTATTGCATGCATGAGTTGGAATAATAGGTTGTATATTTTCGTACAAAATCATATCACTGGTAAAATTTCTAGAATTCTAGTTAAATATTTCGAATATGATAAATACATGTGTAATTAAAAAATAACGATAAAGCTATTCAATTCTTCAATAAAAATCACAAATCGTACTGGAATAAAGGCAATACTTGCGAAAAACAAATTTAGTGTGCTTTCAATACCCATCTTAATACTGTTTTAATTTTTTTTATAAATTTCTATTAAACCAATAATCATAATTTAAATTTGAGGATAGTTCCATCACATGTGTATATTAATTTCAAAGTTGAAACTCTTAAAGCTATTGAATAAACTGTATTGAAAGATCAAAAATTGTTCTGGAATAATTATAATGTTTGCCAAAAATGAATTTTAAGAGTTTTCCAATTACAAAGATTCCTATAATTAACTTCCCGTAGGGCAAGTTATAGTAATCGCTAAAAAATCAAAAATGAAATTTTATATATATCTTTATGTTTCAAAGGTTTCTGAACATTTTGACATACCTTAGAAAAAACGGATGTATGTGTGCGTGTGTGTATGTATGTGCGGATACAAATTTTTGTCGACGATTTCGGGAACACGGATCAACCGATTTGAATAATTCAAAGATCATTCGATTTGTATTGATAAGGAGACGTGCTGATTAGTTTTTGGCGAAGGCAGGTGTAGCCGTTCTGAAGATACGAGGCAAAAAATGCTGAAAACGGTAACTCAGTTTTTAAGAGAACGGAGCGTCCGATTTGAATAATTCAAAAAACATTTCACCTGTATTGACAAGATGAAAAATTGATCAAATTGTCATGAAGGCTCTTCAAGCGGTTTTGGAGATCTACTGAAAAAAGTAAAAAAAATGCCATTCGGCGGTTAAAAATGATCACTAGACATATGCACATCAAATTATCAGATATTTTATAGAGATTTTAACAATAAGTATGATTATATTTTACATTTCTATGAGTTCCGTACCAATGCTTATGGGTTAGACGGCGGCGCGGCACTTGCGCGCTTTGACATTTCGTCTCTATGCAGTTCAAGCAGTACGATTGCTTTGAAAAAAAGTTCAGAATTTCCAAAATATGTCAAAATGAAGAAAACATTTTTCTTTTCAAAACAATTTTGTTTTCAAAAAAAAAAGTAATATTTTA
Source organism: Ctenocephalides felis (assembly GCF_003426905.1). Classification (NCBI taxonomy): domain Eukaryota; kingdom Metazoa; phylum Arthropoda; class Insecta; order Siphonaptera; family Pulicidae; genus Ctenocephalides; species Ctenocephalides felis. The sequence continues at coordinate 43,588,768 of NW_020537758.1, forward strand.
TAAATGTATAGTTTCTCAAAAATCTAATTTTTCGAAGTAATTTATTTTTCAAAAATGTTATAATAAAATAAATTTTCAAAAAAAATAATAAGTTTTGGTACGGAAAGTTCCAGCAATTTGCCTTAAGGCACGATGCCTTAATTGCCTTAAGATAGAATTCCACTTACAGCTAGTTTTGTTAAAAATCGGTGTTGTGATGTCTGTTACTTTCTCTCTTTTGAAGTGGCAAGATTGCTTTTATTAGATACGATTGCAAAACAAAAAAAAAAATATTACAAAAAAGTGGAGTTCAAAAGAGAGAAAAATAGATGTACTTACTTAACTAAGAAGTGAAATATAAGAAAACTAAAATTATAAAACAGGGTAGGGCTGGGCATTGTTGTTCAATTTAAATTTAAGTAATTATACTGCCTAAACTTAATGAACTACATAACAACACATAACATATTTTGAACAAGGTACTATCCTTACTAATTATGTTGTTTTTTGTTTCCCTGAAAATTTCTAATTATATTCCTAAACATGTGATATTTTACTGTTTTTGTAAAATGTGTCATCTGTCTCTTTTTACTCCAAAGGGGGCGAACAGATTCGATGTTTAGATTTTTATTTTGAAGTGTTTTACTTATCTTCGGATAGCTAGATCGTAAGAATCGAGGTGGTGGCTGGTTATACATATTTTAATTTCAGATAGTTTTTCAAAAAAAAGTTTAACTAGACATATCGGTGGTGGACCCTTTACCTGCTCTGCTCTATAATAAAGTGAAAATTATAGTTCATGCAAGGGAGAGACAAGAGGTGTAATTATATACATTATACTATGTATTCAGTGCTGGTCCAAAATAAATTATATTGTAATTGAATTTTGTCGTTTCACTGACTAAAATTTTTGTCGACGCTTTTGACAAATTAGAAGTAACTCCAGCTAGTTGTCCTACTATTTTTATCATGTAAGCCCAGTCTTATATTTCCTTCTATCCCGATAGAAGGCCTTCGATAAATATTTCTATCGCATCAATAGCAATTCGTATATGTGTATGTTTTTGTGCCCCACATATTCTGTAGAGAAGCAACATTTTCTATGTCGGGTACCTTCTACATCGGGTTTATTTACCGGCACGTGCCGCGTATAGAAATCGCGCGGCTTCACTACGACCGGTCATTCGTTCGTTTGTCAATGTATATAACATCGTAATTTATACAGAAATTTTACGGTTCATTTATAATAAATTCTTTGCCCAGTCAGATAATTTGATTCGATTCTGTAATTACATTTTCAACATTCATAAGGAGAGTCTGTAATGTATAATCAAATAATACATAATTCGTATTAATATTACAATTATAATTAGAATTTGTTGAAATTTTTCAGACAATTTAAAATATTTTTTAAAGATATATGTTTTTATTATATGTTCAAAATTTTATGTTTAATTTATAAAGCAAGAATTTGATACATAAAGCAAGTATTCAAAGTAACTTCACGCATATAGTATTTTCATAATAATATAGCAACAAAGTAGGTTAGGACAGGGCACAAAGGTCTAATTTGATTTTAAGCAATTGTATTGTGAAAACTGAACCAATTAAAATATAACTTTTTTTATTGTGGATATAATTTACACCTGTCCAATAGACATTAAGTAAATTTTATAAGCAACAATATAACAAAGAAGCTGTCTGCAAAATGAACTTGAGAGAGTTGCACTCACACCTAATTAAAAAAAAATCATGGTATAAATTGACTTGGAACGCCAGTTAAGTCCAAAGGCGTAAATACAACAAATAACACATATCAAACAAACAAATATCTGACTATGTTCACTAAAATGTGCAACTCATCCCAGCTAATTCATCATCATTGAAATTTGTTTATTTGCCGTTTTTCAAAAACTTTCAACCTGGTCCTTTTTACTCCATTGGCAGGGAAATCTGACACAGCTATGGAGCAAACATGTTCAATGTCTTTAGTTATAAAAGAATTTTACAAAATAATAGCTACATTATTCAAATATTGCAAAATATGAATTTCATGAATGAATTTTTCATTGAGGTAAAATTGTATACAAGCTTGATCTGGTATTCCGTCAGAAATATTCATCAGCAGAGTTGGAATGACTAATTATTCAATTTATTTATAGCAAAATTGTTTTTATACTTGAATTTTCATTTTTTCACTATTGAAGTAAAACTTTTTTAGGGTGTGAATCCATACAAATGTAACGGAAGTGCATTACGGCTCTCGATAAAATTATTTCTATACGAGTCAATTGTAATTAGACGTCGTGTATGTGAATGGAGATTTGTCGTATGGATACCGGCATCAACGTTGTACGCCATCACATATCAGCAAAGAAATTAGGATAGATAATTAAACATTTTGAAGTTACTTCGTAGTACAAATCTTGATTTAATGAAAAATGCCTGAATCAGAAGAATATTTTACCCTGTTTCTTGAAAATAATAAAACAAATTGAACATTTGTTGCGTGAACTAAACGTAAGTTTATTAACTAGAAATTATTTCTATATTATTCGTAGTTTCTATAAATCTTTGAATTTACTAAAATGGGAAATATTTTTAGGCAAGATAGATATTACAGCGACATGTAATAAGATTATATCGCCAGCGAGAAAGTAAAAAAAATACAAGCAGTCAATGAATGTATGTTAATTTTAATTACCTGAAGTTCTTCAAACACTTTTACATGGTGAGTGAAGTTGAGAAAATAATATTTGTTTAGGCGTTGTTTAACATAATCCACTGTGTAAACAAATATTATAGAATTTAATCAGCGAATATTTTATTTTTAATCAGCAATTACTTCATTTCTCTAATGAATATTCATTTCTGAATGCTAATTACAATGACAAACCGATCATGTCATATTTAAAGTATGATTTTAATTACATTATTGTTTTTAAATGAATAATGGCTAGTTGTACAACTTTCTCCATCTACTTTCAAATATTGTTGTTGAAAAATTATAAACATTACTGGTTTTTGAGATATTGGTGGTGGTTCTTTTTACCCGCTCTACTCTAAGCTATTGCAGCTATATTGGTATGAACGATTGTACTCAATATTGATTCTGTAACTTCTGAACGATTGAGAATGAATAAATCACTAAACGTATTATCTAACTGATTGGAAAGTTTCCCTTGATTTGAAGTTCACAGTGCGAATGAATCGCTATTTACGGGACGAATTCTCGGCCGTTTGATGTTTGTAATTTGATGAGTTTCAAATCATTTGACCTTGTTTAGTAATTATTCAAGACAAACTTTGGTAGGCATCGAACCTAAGGGCTAATTAAATTATATTAGTATCTAATCCATACTTGTGGGTGTTCACTAAGTCTATAATATATAGTTTGGCTTAACCGTCTACATCAATTTCATTGACAATTCCACATAAAGTTATCATTAATATAATTTTCTAATGAGGGTTAGCATCTTGTGAATAGGGAGTTTATGGTTAATATGTCTCCGAATCCAAAATGAATTTCGAGATAATTGCTTACAATTAGAGATAATATAATGTTTGTGCGATTTTAGGTATGTTTTTATGAGGCATGCGTAATTTAATGGTTTAATAAAATGTATTGTAATTTTTAAGTTTAATTCAATAGGTTTTTAATATGATCTATGCAATAGCTCACGCGTGGATGGGGTATAATGGAAGAACTAAACCTTCAACTGAAAGGTGTTAACAATAAGAAAATAGTAAGTAAAAAGTAAATTATCTTAAAAAAATAATTCAGCAACAGATGAACTAAGTTAATAGTTATTTCAACTCTGCTGACAAATATATCTGACAAAATACCAGATCAAGGTTATATATGCAGTGTTAACTTTGTAAAAACAATGTCATAACATTTATAGTTTGTATTTGTTGAATAATGTTTTTAGCTGTTATTCTGTGAAATATTTTTAAAATTAAATATTTGGCGTTGCATCTGGTTAAATCGGGTTGCCCCATCTTGTCATGTCTATTGCGTAAAAAGGACAGATGACAACTTTCAGAAAATAGTGAAAGAACACATTTTTGTTTGATATTAGTAGTACAATTAGTTTAGACAGTGTGAGTACTGAAAGTCAGATTCGATCTTTGTGGCCTGCCCTACCCTTATATATTTGCAAAAACAGTTTTTGTTTCAAATTTGTCAAATATACAGAATGTTAGATTCAAAATTAATTTTCTCCTGGATGTTTAATGAGTATCACATATCTCTAGCTATATTGTAACTAAAAAATATAAATAGTATAAGGTAGGGCGAGGCATAAATTCCCAATTTGAGTTTGCATTTATATAGTAGAAATCAAATCAATTATATCACAACAAATAACATATGAAGCAAACGACTATCTGACTGAGTCCAGTAAAACTCTCAGCCATTTCATCAATGTATAAATGTGCTTACTTGCTGTTTTTCCAAAATTTGTTGCATGGTACTTTTTACCCTCTAAGCCGGGTAATATAGAATGGAAATTTACTCTTTCTAGAATTTATTCCTACTAGCTAAGCCTAAAGATAAGCTAACCAATAAATTATTGATCAATTATTAAAACTATTGAATGTTGACTTTATAAAACATGTATTTTGTTATAGCGTTGAGTGGGGCACAAAGATTTAATTTGAATTTCCATAATTATACTATCTAAACCAAATGAATTATATTACAATAAATAATACGTATCAAACAAGCAACTATGAAACAGAGTTCAGTAAAAATTCTAGTTAAATCCAAGTTACAGAAATATGATTTTTACTATTTTTCTAGAATTTGTTACCAGGCAATATAGAATGGCCTGAGTGCAAACAGGTTCTATGTCTTATTTTAATTTTAAAGCGATTGATCTGGTCATTCAGCATAAATATTTATCAGCGGATTTGAAATAACAATTTATTTAGTTTATCTCTTTGTTTAAACTGTTTTTGTTTAATTTAATTTATTTTTTATAGCTATTTTTTATTTTTTACTTCTTTGCTAGAGGATCAGTTGTTTTTTACCCCACCCAAGTGTAAGTTTTCATAGATTTTATATAAAAAACAGTTGAATTTCACTCAAAATTAGCAATATATCTCATAAAACAAATAAATAACGTATTCTTCAAAATTCTATTAAACAATGCTCACTGCCAAAAAAAAAACTAACATCGAAAGAAGGTACATTTGTCATGGATTTTCAAACATTGTCGCTTTTCTCTTGATAGCAAAAACTAAGGTGATGACTGGTTATACATCTTTTGTCTCTACTATCAAATACTGTTGTTAAGAAATTCGCAACTTTACTGTTTTTCTAGATATTAGTGGTTGATCTTTTTTTCCGCTGATCTTCAAGCTGAGCTCTAACCTATACCAAGTATAAAAGTACTATTTAAACAAAATAAAATTAATCATATTCTCCTCTCCCATACTAAGGCCAACCTAATTTTCAGGTAGAGTTTTTCTATCGCTATCATACCCATATCCCATTTTCAGTATTATTATTGCCGGACAACAAATGATAGAGCGATGAGTATTACAATTCAAATTCGGATCAAAACCGCGATCCATTGGCTGAATTTGTATTAGGCATATTGCCCTACTTTGCATCAACCCTCGGCCGAGGATATGTTCAAAGACGTACTTCTATCACTTGCGCCGATCGACCGTCAGACCGTCCGAAAGACCGTATACTTTATGCTTACTTACACGTATCCACACCCTGCTTAAGACTTACCCTGAGGGTAGGATAAATAAACAGTAGACTGGGGGACACAGTTTGAGGAAAAAGCTCAAAGGAGAATGTAACTCAGAATTTAATATTTATGTTTTAAATATTTTTTTCTCTAATTTATTTTTGCTAGGGAATCCAATATCGATATACTGGAAAACCGGTACACCAAAAAACGGTATACTGAAAAACCGGTATTACGCCAAATTTTGCGGAGGTAGTTATACTGGTATTTACTTTAAAATTACGACATTTTCGGTGTTAAAACATAAACTATAGTTGATGTATATTACACTAATTGTAAGGTCTCATAATCGCTATTGTATAAACAAGTGTCAAAGTATTATCTCGTCTCGTCATTAAATTGGATATTTATTGCTTTCCAAAGGGTTTCATATTGTGTTACAATAAATAGATTCGGACTGATAGATAATGATGTTTATTATTTATAAATTATAAATCATAATATATATTTACAAAATTACAAATTAATATCTTTTTACAAGGTATATCTTTTATTTATAGGTTTTTATTTATTTGTTAGTCTCACTTTTTACATTTGTACATGTCACTTCCAATTCTGTGTTCATTTTGTATTATTCCCGCTATTGTACCGGTAATACCAGTTTAAAAGCACAAATACCGAAATACCGGTATTGAAAATTTTTATCGGTATTGCATTTACTACATACACACAATAGCGAAAGAAATAAGTAGATTCGCGAAATACAAGTCAAGATTGGAAAACCATCCAAATGAACTCGAAGGACCTACTAACTGTTAACACTATCAGGAGACTAAGAAGATTAGAACCATTAGATTTAGTATAGTAATATATTTAGTATAGTTCTAGTAAATATTTTCTATACATATTACACAAACTTGAAATACTATCATAGCAGTATTTTAACATTTTATTCATTATTTTAGTCACAAAAATTACTGAATGCCATTTAGGCAGTTGTAGTTTGATGAAAATATAAAAAATGCTTTCACTATATCGTACTATCTGCAGCATACTAGGAAACTCAGCTTAAAATTAATTAAATTAATTAATTCTGAATTTGATCTTTATGTTTTGAATACTTTTTTCTAGAATTCATTCTTATCGTTTACAGTTAACTTGGAGATAGAGTTTGAGAAAAAGCCTAGAGTTGAAAGTAATTGAGAATGAGATCTTTATGTTTTAAATACTTTTTTTTACAAAATTTATTCCTGCTATCTAAAACATTATTGATGAATTATTAAAACTATTAAATGTTTATCAAAAAGTATTTTGTTATAGAGTTGGGTACAAAGATTTAATTTGACTTTTAGTAATTATACTATATAAACCAAATTAATTATATTAAAATACACAACACGTATCAAACAAGCAACAATCGAATTATGATCACTAAAACTTTCAGTTAATTCTCAAATATAGATATATGTTTTATGCATTATCCTTTTAAAACTTGTCATCTGCCTCTTTTTAACTTATAAACAAGGTAAAAAGGGACAGCCAGGAGGCAAAAAATTCTTATGTCTCATTTTTAATTTTAACAGAAATTGAGGAAATAATAATTATTATATTTTTAACCAATGCAAACTATAAATTTTATGGGCACATTTTTTACAAAGATAACACTGTATATGTAACCTTGATCTGGTATTTTATCTGAAATCTTCATCAGCATAGTTGAAAAGAATGTTAATTCAATTTATTTTTAGCAAAAATAATTTTATAATTCAATTTACATTTTTATTTACTATTTTTCATTGTTTACATTTTTCCCAAGGCTCAGTTGGTCCTTTTTACCCCACACACATTTAAACTAATATAGAAGTTATATAAAAAAAAACTGTTGAATATAACTTAAGATTAACAATACATTTTATAAAACAATTAAATAACGTAAACCAGAACCAGAAAAACTTTCAACGAAAGAAAATACTTTTGTTATAGTTTCTTTAAACATGTTTGTTTATCTCTTGGTTGCGACGTCGTTTAAGTTAGGGGCTGGCTATGCATATTTTACCCTCTACTTTCAAATATTCTTGTTGAAAAATCCTAACTGCTTTTTGAGAAATTGGCTTTTTATATGTGGTCCTGCTCTATCCCACGTACATAATATTCAAATGAGCATAAAAAATCTTTATTACTTATTATATTAAATACAAATTGTACTAAGAGAGTTAATGTTTATGAACACTACCAACAAATATTAATTCAAAAAAAAATTTTTTTTCAAATTCTTCACCAGGTCGTCTATTACTATTTATCCATATCCCGCTATGGGTCCGCTTAAGGAATCCCGTCAAGGGTTGTAGCGAAAAGCAAAACTCGGAGTGGTATCTTAAAAAAAGATCACAGGCGCACATTGATAAATACCTACCCACTACCATCCCTTGAAAAAGGGATGTCTACAATATCATCCTAGTCATCTCAACCCCGGCAGCCATTAGGGGATGATGTTATGTGTATAAAGTCGTTTGTTGGACGTTAGACTGGTGGCTAAATGATAAATAAATGGTTAAAGAAATAAATAGAAATCTAGTACATATGTGCTTAAAATGCAATTTGAGTACAAGTTTATAATAAGTTTTTAAATTATATGCTCAAATTAATTGCGCATAAGTGTTAATTTATAATTTCCTGAATAAACATCCTTATTTTGTCTTAGATATTTCCTATCTAAAAAAGTGATAATTTCCTTGAATTTTGCAATTTGTCAAATAAGTAAATTTTTATGTGTTGATAAACACAATACTCAAGATAAATAGTAGCAAATATCCGAATAAAAAGATCTTTTCTAATCTAGTTGTAAATAGAATTTATTCTTGTGACTAGTTGCAAAAACTTTGTAATTTGCCTCGAGAAAAATGCCACTTACTCCTATTATCATTTAAAAATATTTTTAAATATATCCATTAAAATTAAATAAATAGCATGATATATGAATATAATATCAAGAGAATAATGTATGTGTGTCAGTAAATTATATATTGTGAGAGACAAATATGACATATAGAAATAAATATTGTAGAGAGTGTAACTAGAGACTATAAACGATTAATTAGAGATGAGGTGTGTTAAAAGGGACAAACTGAGTTAAAATATGATTATGATTAATTTTTCTTCTTTAAAATTAATCATATTTTAACTCAGTTTGTCCCTTTTAACACACCTCATCTCTAATTAATCGTTTATAGTCTCTAGTTACACTCTCTACAATATTTATTTCTATATGTCGTATTTGTCTCTTTTTTCTGTAGGCTTAATAATTTGATAATTTATCAAACTTTCATTTATCTATTTATCAATTATTATAAGGGCTATAATTAATAATTAATATTAATTGTGGTTTCAAATATATTGAAAATCAAGATCGAATTTGGCTTCAATGGAATTTGAATAGATATATTTAAAAAAGTGGCATTTTACATAGAAGCAGGTGGCAAGGATTTTGCGACTTGCCTTACAACTAACACTAGTTTTGAAAGGTCCTTTTTATATCTGAAAGTATAATAGGTAAATAATATTACCCAACGGCAGACCCATGAACTGAGTTAAACTCCAACTCGATTCAGAAAAGAGTAACGTTATTTTCCATTGCCATTCTACACCGTAGTGCCCGAAATGGAAAACATATTTATGATCTTTATATTCATATAAAAATGGATATTGCTGCTGCCCGATGTCAGATTGCCAGAGCGCCATAGAGCACTCTATTCCTAAAATACTAGAAATTATTTATTTTGAGTATTGCGTTTATCGTTTCCAGGTTTAGTGGAATAATCGCTCTGTAATGTTGAAGAAAAAGTGGAGATAAAAAAGAAACTTCGAAAAAAAACGTGTAATACGCATTAGGTATAAACGCCAGGTACTTATTGCGTAGCACCTGTGAAAAAATGCAAAAACAAAAATACATACATATAGCAATGAAATATAACATTATACATATAGGAATAAATTGAAACCCAAGATAAGTGATATCCATTTCAAAAATGTTTTTTTTTATAAATGTTTTCATGCTCATTTTTATTAAAATCAGTACTTTATACATTTAGCTAATGAAATTAATTAAGTTGAATTTGCATTTGATTGAGAATTATTTAACATTTCTTGGAAATACATTTTTACACAAAATGGCCTTAGTATATAATTTATATATAATTAATTATTAATGAAATTTTTGCAATCCAATTAAAATTGATTTTTAAAAGTTACCATTTGAAATAAAATTTGTTGTATAGACACAATGCTTAACATAAATTTTTACATCAAAACTGTTTTTATTGATGGAAACAATATCAAGGCTAATGGAAAAATCTACTGAGCACAAAAAGGGAGTTGTTTATAAAAAAATGGAAAACAAACTGCGTGTTATAACTTGAAATGTACTTCACTGTAAATAAAATTAATATAATAAGAATCAAAAGCCAAAAAAATTATTTTATGTATCTATAATAATTGTATATTTATGTATTATAGATACATGAAATTCATTTTTTGGCTTTTGATCCTAAAAGCAATTATTCTCTATTGGTTTATAAAAATAAAAATAATGATAGTTGAAGAAGTTATTTAGAAAATTTATATAAATAAACTATTTATGATACAGATATCAAAAGCATTTATTAGTGATCCTACCTCTTCTATTTTTTTCTTGATGACGTTATTAAAGGTACTGGTTTTGGAACTAACACGAACAATTCTATGAAACTTTTCTATGAAAAAATTAGTTTGTGGTATAAGATAAGTAGTCGATTTATATTTTCCGACTATCAATATATGCAATTCATCTAATTTATCTTTAATATACCTCCATATCGCAACTCAGTTTATTCGATGAATTGCAGCAATCTTCTTTCAGATGATGCTGCATCGTTATATGAGCTTGAAAAATTGCATAACAGATGTTTGTGGAATGATATACTTTTGTGCAATTTGTACACAAATGCAAGTTTATATTCCAGTCATATGAAATATGTACTAGAACAAACTCACGTCCGCTAACGGAGTTGTACAACGAGCATTTTTGAAAAGATTTTAAACGCAAAAAAGAAGCGATTTATTGCTTCAATATTTTAATAATATACAAATGCAGGAGCATTGTTTTAAAGTTTATAATATTTTTTACAATTTTGTGAAATAGTTAAAAATAAAATGCCTTAGTATCAATGTTACAACTGTAATTCAGAGGAAAAATTCACTAACATCAAAATACACACCTTTCCATTAATTGTTTCATAGAATAAAATTTTCTTAAAATTTATGTTCACACAGAAGCATTTTAAATAATACTGTGAATACTAATTATATTTATTGTATCATTAATTTAATGTTTACTTTGATATACCTCTTAAAAAAGACATATTTATATAACTTGTATAAACATAAGTTTTATCTTTACTGACAAAATATGAAAACTTTACCTTATACGTTCGAATTACATTAAAAGTTCCGTGAACAACTTGAAAGTTTAAATCAAACATTGAAATTTTATATGTCTACATACAGTTTTATTTCAGATAAAACATTATTTCAGTGCAGAAACAATCATGTTAGATGTATTCAAAAAAAAGGGTAAATCTTACAACTGATTTTTTTATACATAACGTGTTGATATTTATTATTTTAATTTTTAAGCCGTCTGATATAGTGCAACTTTTACAGTAAAATTGATTCAAATCTTATAAGTTTCTACGATTAAACAATTTATGATTGGATTAGAGACAGTGTTATTTTTCATTTAGCATAAAATACAATATAATAAAAGTGTTTTATATCACCTATTTTTCATATTTTTTAAACTGTCTCACTGACTAAAATTGCAACTTTTTGAGTGAAATGTAGCACTTTTTAGAAAAATCTAAACAAATTTTGTCTAATTTATTAATAATTATTTTGCTATAATGATTTCGCTCAGTAAATACTTGTGTAAATACAAGAACATTCATCGTACTTGACAAATTATTATAATTCAGTCACTTCATAAATTGTGATCTGTGATCATTAAAAGTTTTCGAATACGACCTAAATATTGTAATCAAATTTCAAAGTTTATCGTCACCTTTATTTAATTTTTGTGATAATAGATTTGATAAGAATTTTAATTATACTCACTATAAATACAATAATAAAATATTTTTACCAAGCATACAAGGTAATATGAAAAATACGGAGGTAGCTTAGTCTGAACCCAAGAATATGCATCCAAAACCAATTTAAAATACAGAATAAAGCAAAATATGATAAAAATGTTTTTATATAATTTTTCATATTTAAAAAATAAATTATTGGGCAGAGTCGAGGGCAAAATGTTATATTTTTGCAAAGTTTTTTTTTTGCAACTTGTCGTAATTGTTGTTAACTTTTTTGATATAACTATTTCACCTGTACTTACCTGTATAAACACAAACAAAGAAAATTCATCGTTCTTGACAAATTATTACCTCATAAATGGGGCTGTTTTGTCAAAAGTTTTTGAGTATGACTTGAAAGTTGTAATCAAATTGCAAAGACCACTTGCATTCAATTTTACATTGTCTTGGATTACAAATAATTAATATGAATAATAGGAAAACAACCTCAATATTGGACTTCTTCTTTTACTAAGTCGGTATTGTGAAAAATACGACAGTAGCTTAGTGTGAAGCTAAGAATTTGCATCGTACGTGACAAAATATCAGAAATTCGTCACGTCATAAATGCGGGCATTACATTAAAAGTTTCCAAGTACAACTTGGAAGTTGAAATCAAATATTGCGAAGCCGCCACATCTACTATATCTCTGTACAGTTGCTTGCATTTTCATAATAAAGTTTTGCGAGTAATGCCCGGTAAATCATGGTTCGCGTAAAGTACGTGGCGCCCCGCTCAGGGTTGCAACTGGGTTCTTGTTCGCCCTGATCAGTATTCCGCGAAGTTTTCAAATTAAAAGTCCCGCGGCGCATCCCAGGAAATAACATGAAACTGATATAACGAGCGTTTTCACCGACACCAACAAATACTCTATCGACATTAGCAGCAAGGACTTCGGTACATTTTTGTAATATTCCGCGAAAACTTTATCTTTCTTATTTTTGATTACAAGTACAAGTACAAGATCAGAACTTAGTACTTCAATTTCATATACATAGTTACAATTTCATCAAATGTTTTGTAGTATTTAATGCTTTATTATTCAGTGCCCAAGTAAAATAATAAGCATTAGCCCAAACGCATTTCACAAAAAAAAAATATTTGCGTTAAGATATGTCTTCGAATGTATGTAGGAGAAAGTCCCGTAACGCCGAACGGCACCAAGCATCGGACACTCTATTTTATAAATACAAGTGAAAGGGGCACTGGGGGCACACAGGTACGGGATCACGCACTAAGCCTCGCCTGTGACGCACACGGCCACGGCGAAAGCAACCCTTTCCATATTTATGCATTTACATCTGAGTGGTATGCAGAGATAAAAGTTGTACTTGATTGTTGTCCGTAAAATGGTAGAATATCATTAGATCTATTAACCAATTTTAGCAGGTGCCATAAAATGAACGGAAATGTCTGTCCCTTAGTACCGGACACTAAGTCGTCCCTTAGTGCCGGACAGTAAACATATTGATATTTCTTGTGAGAATTCACGTAATTTATTCCAATTATTTAATTTTATTTTGTATGAGTGCTAACGGTTACTACATACTCACATTTTTCGTATTTCCTAGTCAAAGAATAAAAAGCTTATGAATGCACCAGCTGAGAGCATCGGAGTGGCCCAGCCAAAAGGGTGGATAAATAGTAACTTTTTTTGCAAAATCTAAGAATATTCGTAAAGGACACATGTGCAGACAATCCAGAGTGTGGAGATGGCTACATGTGTGATCAATGCAGGTTATTTTGAAATGCCCGGTACTAGATGCAACTGTTTAAAATCATATTTTTTGATAGCAAAGTTTGATTGATAGTATTAATTATTTTTAGCATAGATTGCGGTTTTGCTAATTTAGTTTGATTTATAACTTCGTTATCTAACATAAATCATAATTTAATAAACATTTCGTAAAATATCTTTGAATTTTTTTTTTTTTATAAATAACCTTAGGTGACCCCACTTGGGGACTTCTCCTAACATCAACCTTGCAATCATAAATCTAAAACATAAGACATAGCCTCGAAATCGATATTTTGTGCAATGTGCTATCATTTACATTAAACTTATTTAAATAAGATGGAAGTAATACTGTTTACATCTGCAGAACTAGTTAAACCCTTATATTCATAATTATTTCCTTATATTTGATAAACGATATTCAGACAGTTGTAAGTCTTCTTATAAACAAATATCATTAACTTGAATAACAGTGAATATTATTCGCTACATAATGCATATATGATAAAAATATTTCTGAAATACATCTGAGGCGAAAAAAGTTTACACAATAATCTAGTTATGGATGAAATTTAAATTATTGGTTATGTGCTTATGCGGTTAATAATTTTAAAAGTGAAAACAAATGAATCTTGACAGTCAATATAATTATTTCTTCGACTGATATATTTATAAAATCTTCAGATTTTTGATTGGTTTTACATTTAGAAGAACGCGGTGAGTCTTCTTATCTCTTTTATTATATTAAGTTATATACTTGTTTAATTTCGAAAACACATAATAGCATAGAAATGATTAATATATTGGTACTCAAATGCACCTGTTGCAATAACATTCTGAAAATTCTTGATAAAATTAATGTAGGTGATATTGTTAGTATTTATCATCATACCCAGGCGACCTGATAATTATATTATTATAATTAGATATTATAAATTCTAGCAAAAATATTCTAATTCTCAATTTAGACATTCTAAGTACTACCAAAAAATTACTGATGTATCATGCCACTTAGACTTAATTTTTGTACTGTTCTTAAGGTGAAGAGTAATTTATATTTGCAGATTTTTATTATTGGTTTTACCAAGATTGTAACGTATCAATAGCAAATATTAAAATTTAATTGAAAATGCAAAAGTGTTGATAATTTTCACATTCTTTTTCAAATATCATGTTTTCATGCACATTCAATAATCAGACATCGCTATTTATTTAGCTTTACTGAAGAAATTATATTTTCCACATCAATTGTGAGTATTGGAATGAAAAAAACAGGTTCAAAATTGATTCTTTAAAAATAAAAGCTTGTGAAAATATATTTTTCTAATTTGTGAAATTAGGATCAGTTTTCTAAAATTAAATTCTCATTTTTATTTAATAAATAATAAACTATTAACAGGTTAGGGAATTTTTAGTATTATTGTTTGAAAATAAATAAAGAAAAAATAAAAAATACAAATTGCAGTAATTGCTCCAATAAGCAATTGACTATGACAAACAATAGAACCGGAATTTAAGCATAAATAGGTCTATCAAATTGTGTTTGCAACGGTTTTTTCTTTCTAATAGTCTACTATGCTTCATACAGTGATTTTTTATTCCATTATCTTACAAAAAATATTTCAAAGACATGTTTTATAACACAGAGACCAACATTTACTGGAATTTGTTGAACAATGCTTAAACGTCCGCGTACAATTACACAGACGCGGTTGCAGCGAAGCATTTAAAAAATGCACCGTGGTTTACGGACAATTACTCGGTTATTTATGAAACGATTTGCATGAATTATTACTATGAACTGTTGTAATTGGAATTCTTGCTTCTAGTGAAACTATATTCTTTGGCTAAATTGTAGTGACATACTGGAATGAAATATTAGGGAAGCTCGAATGTACTGCATGGTTGTAAAGTTTCAACTAAGAGTGAGAAATATTTAACAAATTTTGTTTGAGAAATAGCAGAAAAAGGTGAATATAGATGTTCAAATATATTTTATCAAAAAAACGTATAATGTAGTAGTTAGCTATTTGTAACTAAATTTTTTTTATATTTATTGTTTCAACAGCAATCAGTATTACGTCAACCTCACATGTCCTATAAGCTGTTTCTTTGCTCCGTATCTCCGAAACGGCTGGACCTGTCTTTGTCAAAAACTAATCAGCACATCTCCATATTAATAGGAATCAAATGTTTTTTGAATCATTCAAATCGGTTGATCCGCGCGCCCAAAAACGTGGACGAAATATTGTATCCATACATACATACATATACACACACATCTATTTTTTCTGAGGTATGCCAAAATGTTCAAAAACCTTCAAAACGTGAAGAAATGTAAAAAATTTTAATTTCAATTTTTGGATGTTTACAATAACTTACCCTACGGGAAGTTAAAAAATAATCTGTACCTTGATATGTTCATTGGCATAATTAATACATATGATTATTCTTTTACAAAATATAATCAACTACAAATCGAATTATTTAAACCATTTATATATGATTAAATATTCTTTTTTACCTGTCGTATTTTTTAAATGAAATAGAATTAAAACTCAATTTCGAATAATATTTTATTTCATAAAAGCACATATCAAATATTTACCCTGTTCATTTGCGGTCAGGTTAGTAGTTATTGAGTACATGAACGTTATGCTAATAACCTATTAAATTACTTTATGGGAATTATTCGAATGAAAAGCATTAAAATAATGTATTTGTAACTATATTATTACACATAAATTTATTTACAGTAAATATATATGATAATGGTTGATAGAAAATGCTATTATAGGCATCGTTAAACAATTTCGGGTTTCCTATAATGATCCATACATATACATACATAAATTTATAAAGTACATGTTTAGTCCAAATAATAGTTTGAATGATAACATTTATAAAACATTAGAAAAATAAAAATTTACCCTTCAAAACAGATGTGGTACTAAATTATATATTCATCTGCTAAACAACGTGTGTTATTTCAATAATTTATTTAATATTAGGCACGTTTATTTTATTTGCTATTTATTTATCATATTGTTTAATGTTAAATACACCTAAAAATATTCTAAATTGCGTACATAATTCGTTTCATCACGGTTAAGTGGATCCGTATTTATTTCAAGTGATGTGGTAGTTTTAAAGCATATTATGCATGCATAAACTATTTTCATTACAGTTATTATGAATATATAATTTAATTGAATTGAAATTTCATATATGATGCGATGTTGTTAATTTATCATGAAATTAACTCAAAATATTCGAATAATTTTGTAAATCGTCAGTATCGTTGTCATTCATATTTAATTTTGATTAATTCGAATCAAAATTGATTCATTTAATAAATCAATTGAATTTTTAACTACCCGTGAGGTAAGTTATTGTATTCGACCAAAAGTCAAAACTAGCTGTAAGTGGAATTCTGTCTTAAGGCAATTAAGGCATCGTGCCTTAAGGCAAATTGCTGGAACTTCCCGTACCAAAATTTTTTTTTTAAAAACGATTAAGATTTTTGAAAAAAATTTACTTTGAAAAAATAAGATTTTTGAGAAACTATATATTGGACAAAAAATTACTTTTTTTTGAAAAAAAAAAATTTTTTTTATTTTTTTTTTAAAAAAAAAATGTTTTATTTTATTTTGACATATTTTGGAAGATCTAAACTTTTTTTCAGAGCAATCGTACTGCTTTAACTGCATAAAGACGAAATATCAAAGCCCGTAAGCGCCGCGTCGCCGTCTAACGCGTAAACATTGGTACGGAACCCATAGAAATGTAAAAAAAATTTATACTTATTGTTAAAATCTCTATAAATATTTGATAATTTGATGTGCATATGTCTAATGATCATTTTTGACCGCCAAATGGCATTTTTTTTTACTTTTTTCATCAGATCTCCGAAACCGTTAGACCTGCCTTCATGAAAATTTGATCAATTCTTTATCTTGTCAATACAAGTAAAATGTTTTTTAAAATATTCAAATCGGACGCTCCGTTCTCTTAAAAACTGAGTTACCGTTTTCGGCACTTTTTGCCCCGTATCTTTGGAACGGCTAGACCTGCTTTCGCCAAAAACTAATCAGCACGTCTCCTTATTAATACGAATCGAATGTTTTTTGAATTATTCAAATCGGTTGATCCGTGTTCCCGAAATCGTCGACGAAAATTTGTATCCGCACATACATACACACACGCACATACATACATACATACATACATACATACATACATACATACATACACACACACACACACACACACACACATACATCCATTTTTTCTAAGGTATGCCAAAATGTTCAGAAACCTCTGAAACGTAAAGATATATAAACATTTTCATTTTCGATTTTTTTGCGATTACTATAACTTGCCCTACGGGAAGTTAATTAAATTAAAATTCGAAATTTTTGCATATCTTTACGTTTCAAAGGTTTCTGAACACTATGCAATACCTTAAAAAATATGATGTGTGTGTATGTATATATGTGCTTATAATTTTTTGCCACCGATTTGAATGATTCAAAAACCTTCGAATCCTACTTACGCTTATTAGTGCTGATTAGATTTTGGAAAAGGTCGGTGCAGCAGCTTTCGAGATACGAAGCAAGTTTTTGTGATTGTGAATTGGATTGGAATTGAATTGGAAACATTTAATTCGTAACCATGAGGAGACGTGGTGACTAAATTTTGGCAAAGACAGGTCAAGTTGTTTCCACAAATAATGACCTAAAAGAGTAAAAAATAGCAGTCAAATATCAAAGCACCCGATTCAAATGAGCCTTAAGGCGCAATGACATGCACCACTAGTTTTATAATTTTGTTTAATATATTTATTAACTTCCCGTAGAGTAAGTTATAGTAATCGCAAAAAAATCGAAAATTAAAATTGATGCATATCTTCACGTTTTGACATACATTAGAAATAATGGATATATGTGTGTGTGTGTGTAGACATGCATGATTGGATACAATTTTTTATCTACAATTTCGGGTGCACGAATCAACCGATTTGAATGATTTAAAAAACATTCGATGTCTAATGATGAGAAGACGTGCTTATTAGTTTTTGGTGTTAACAGTTCCAAAACAGTTCACCGTTTCGAAGATGAGGGGCAAAAAGTGCCAAAAACAATAATTTAGTTTATGTTAGAACAGAGTACTCGATTTGAATGATACAAAAAACATTTTAATTATATTGACGAAATGAAGAAATGATAAAGGTATGTGCATGTGTGTGTGTGTCTATGTAGGTATGTTTGAATACACTTTTTCGTCTACGATTTCGGGCGCATGGATCAACCGATTTGAATGGTTTGAAAATTATTTGATTTAATTGATAAGAAATTATGCTGTTTAGTTTTTGGCGAAGACAGGTCCAGCCCTGTCAAAGATACGGCGCAAAAGTTACAAAAATGACATCTCAGTTTTTGAGGTAACGGAGTATAAAACAATTTACTTATATTGACGAAATGAAAAATTGATTAAATTGTTGGGAAGGCAGGTCCAGTGGCTTTGGAAATAGAGTAGAAAATGAAAAAAAATTACTTGATGATCTAAAATGATCATTAGACATATGCACGCCCAATCACCATATGTTTTATAGAGATTTTGAACATGAGTACTAATTATGTTGAAATTTTAGTTTTTTTCTACATGATTTTTAATTATGTAGAAAGTTTTTAATTTTTAAACTTTAACCTTTAACATGGTTCAAACAAATTTCAATTTTTTTATAAATATTTTTTTCAAAATTCTCAAAAATATACAAAGTTTTATATTTTGAACATACATTTTATATTTACAATTCAGTTTAAAAATGTATATATTTCATATGCGTTGTTGTAATCTTGAGAAATATATCCTCAGTTGAATTCATCCGGAATCTCTTCTTAATGTAAACATGTTTAAGTGTTTTGAGCGATAAGATCGTCACTGTATATTATATGTACGAATACATTATATAGTAATTATAAATATATCTTTGAAAATATTTAAAACAAATATGTATAATAAAACAATGTTAATCATTGATCAAAATTTATTGATTAATAATTTTTTTTGCTCAAGTATTTAATTGTGGTACGAAAAGTTCCAGCAATTAGCCTTATGTCACTAGTTTTTTCTGAATAGGCACGTTTTTCACACCGGTGTATTATGCATGGTAAAAAAAGCGTTTTGGTCTTAGAACTATCATCTCTTAAAGCATATTCTTTTTCATTTCTCTCCGTGACTATTCAATAACTCAAATAAAAATTCCAAACGATATATCACATTGAGTGCACATGTCGTAACGGCTTCGAAAGCACAATTCACATTCTACAATAATGGATCCAGAGTAAAAAAACGACAAAAAAAAACATAAAAAAATCGCAAACTTTGCGAACTGAAACTCTTACAGTAACGGGTTAAATTCAATACGTTGGGAGTCGTATAACGTTTTGCATAAATTATTTTCTCCACATGCTAATGGCATCGAGACGATAGTATATTATCGATAAAGTCGAATTGATTCTATAAAGAATACAATGGATTGAATAATTTTCAATATTGCCGGAGCGGTTTAAATGAAATTTTTCGATTTCCTGGATAAATTGTTCAATGCAGCTGAATTAATGGGTTCACTCCATATGAAAGAATTGTAGTATGTGAAATATGATATTTGATGTTATAAATTGGTAAGATAGAATTTTAATCTATTACTTGTTAATGGGAAAAACAAAAAGACTTGAAATTGAGTTTGTATGGAGTATTTAGTATAGAGTGTTTGATTATTAGGTTAATTGATTTCTTGTGCTTTTATTATAATTTCAAACTAATACTTTCAATTTTATTTAAATAATTTTATATTTATTAACTTCCCATAGGGTAAGTTATTGTAATGCGCCAAAAATCGAAATTGAAAATTTTTACATTTCTCGACGTTTTGAAGGTTTCTGAACATTTTGGCATACCTCAGAAAAAATGGATGTGTGTGTGTGTATGTAAGTATGGATACAAATTTTCAGTCACGTTTTCGGGCACACGGATCAACCGATTTGAATGGTTCAAAAAGCATTCGATTTCTATTGATAGGGAAATGTGCTGATTAGTTTTTGGCAAAGGCAGGTTCTGCAGTTACAAATATAAAGGGCAAAGTGTGCAGAAAATATAAATCAAATTTTTGAAAGAACGGAGCATCCGATTTGAATGATCCAAAAACATTCAATTAGTAATGATTGGGAAAAGTGGTTATTAGTTTTTGGCAAAGGCAGGCCCAGCCATTTCAAAGATACAGAGTTAAATGCGCAAAAAATGGCAGTTTTTGAGAAAACAAAGCGTCCGATTTGAATGATTCAAAGAATTATCTGCTTGTTTTAACAAAATAATTGATTTTGGAAAAAAAATGTTTTTTTCAAAAAAAATTTTTTTTTGTATATCGAAAATTATCCAGATTTTATTTTTAATTCTGACTATAGTGCTCATATACTTTAAACAAATAATTTCAACTTTGCAATTCAGTTTATATAATTCTTATAAATATTAGACAATGTTGCTAGTTTATTTTTTATTTAAACATTAAATTGTTTAAGGCAGCTGAATTCATGGGTTTCAATTTCAAGTTATAAATTAGTCAGATAAAATTTTAATTTCTTTCTTGTTAATGGATAAGAGAAAAAAAGTTGAAATTGAGCTTGTATGCAGTAAGTAGTATGAAAGGTTTTATCATTAGATCAATAAATTTCGTAAGCTTTTATTATAAGTTTAAACTAATACCTGCAATTTTATTTCAATAATTCAAAATGGAAAATGTACAAGAAATGCCTAAAATTTTAAATTATAATCATTAAGAATAATATATCATTTGTATTATATTGTTTGTATAATTTGTTTTCGCATTTTGCAACTGTGAAACTTCAAACTTAAAATTTAAACAGTTACAAGTCAAATGTAAAAAAAAGTTAACAAATTTTCATAAATCATTTTGAAATTTTTATTTCAAATATATGTATGTCTGTATATTTCACAAAAATATACACTTACAATTTTAAGGTAGAAACAAGCTGCAATCTTCCTCAAGATTTTTATCAGAATATCAGTTCATATTTTATCAATAACAAATTATGTATAGCAGCCCTACATATGATTACCACTGAAATGGTAACCAATGGTATCACGACCAATAAAATATGTCCACGACCTTAAGGCCCAGGTATAAAACCTGGACTTGTTATCAAATATAATCATTTGTATTTGTAATGTAATCATCCAGGAAACAATCTCATGTAGTGTCCAAATAAATAATTTCACCATCAATTTGTGTTTACCTACAAATATAATTATTAACGATTACTGTTCATTGATTAGCATTTTATTTTTAACTACTATTTTTACCAATATTTTGGTTTGTGTGATAATATAATATTAAAGGACAAACTAATTTTTTGCTGAATTGTACAACTTTATGTAGAACTAGGAATGTGTGATTTTTTTATTTAAGTACTTCAGTTTCAGCCTTTTCGTTTGTTTTGAAGTTTTGCATTTTTACCACCTGGTATATAAATTTAATACAAGTGGGCTTCCTAGGGTTTCAATAGTGTATTATTCAAAGTTATGTTATTTTCAGAGTATATAAAGTACTCAATGAAATTGCCTTTATGGATTATATGCAACTGCATCCTAGTTTACCAAATTTAATTCATGTGTCAAAAATATTCAAATATGTGAAATTTGCCGTAACTTATTCAATTCATATGCAAATGGCAAATGCGCCTTTGGGTAGTATATTATCGATGGCATTTCAGAAACGGATACAATGGTTCGCGTAATTCTCGATATTTCGAGTGCATTTCTGTAGTTTCGGTCGGCCAATTCTGTTCTGCTAGTACAATTGCTGCTTTCAATTCGCCCGACAAATTATCCAACTTCGTTTCAAATCGCTATGTTCTCAATTTCGCTTAAAGCTTTTAGTTTGGATATTTTCCTCTGTTTGTTTTTTAGATGGAATTTTATACTCTTGCTAAACTGCCTATAGTTTCCATAATATTAACTTCGAGACAAATTCTGTTAATTGTTATACTATTTAAACTATTCATTTATGCCAGACTTCTTTAAAATTGTTGTAAGTTATTATCAACTTAAATACTTTTTGCATAATGTCTTTTAGTTTACGAATATTGGCTTTTACCAAAATTAGGTATCTGTTAATTTTTATATTATTGCCTATAATAATAAATAACATGCAGTACTGCACTAAAGCAGGTTTGTGAGTTGAACAACTCCAAATCGATTCAGGGAATTATTGCCTATTTTTCCCATAATATTAACACTTTGGGAACGGCTGTCCACCTATGTGGACAAACATATTCTGTGACGCACAGGCTATTTTATAAACAATGGCTCAGTTTGCATTGAAAAGTTGAATAAATAACATGTACCAGTGATAAACAGTGTTATATTTTGAGAATAATTATTAGTTATTTTTGAAGTTTTAATTATTTAAAACGGCCGAGCGCTTTTAAGGGGGGCGATACATGTAACAAGAAAAAAAAATCGATTTTTTTTTCTTTCATAAATCGTTACAATAACATCTCAAAAATATGCCTGTAAATATTCAAAACAAAATTATCATTATTTATACAATAAAAACTCATTTAAGTGCCACGCCTCAACTCGACGCTTGAGTGCTATTGTACTCTTATGTTTCTGTGTCAAAACTTTAAACGCGTTTTTCTCAAAACGACATTTTTGAAATTTGCAGGCGGGATAACTCAAAAAGTTCTCAACCGATTCCAATGAAATTTTGCACACATCTACTTTACAGTAATAGCTTCTAGTTAAACCTCAAACATTCCAAAAAAAATTTCAAAAATTAACCCTTTTACCAAAAAAAACATTGAAAAAAAGGTGAAAAATCAAACTTTTTTTTTTTCTAAGGTGTGCCAATTTACGATTTTGTGACTTTTTTAATTTTTTTTTGGTTTAACTAGAAGATATATGTTTTATGAACACGTACAAACTAATTTTTTTAAATTCAGATCACCGTACGAAAAGTGAGAACGCCCGCAAATTGATGGCGTTTTCCGAGAGGGTCTTGGCAGATTTATTTTTACGGCAGCCATTTAAAAAAAAAAATAAAAAAAAAAATATTTTTTTTGTGTATTTTAATATATAATAAATAACCCTAAAAAAGTTCAAGAAGATTCAATCATTCCTTCCCAGTTTAAAAAGTCCTCAAAAAATGATAAAAATTAAGGCGATTACATGTATCGCCCCCCTTAAATGACAAAACTCCTGGTAAATTTTGTGAATTAAGCAGTAGTGAGGATGAGTTTCAAATAGACATTCATACAGACAAATTTCACGAAATTACTATTCAACCAAAGATAGTGATGAATGTGATGATGATATTATCCAACCAACAAAAAGAAGAAGTTCGACAAATTAAATGAAGAGTGGAAATACATTAGCGAATGTGCCGATTCTCCTTCAATAATCGAGGTTGACATACATCAACAAACACCCCGACTACAAATACCAAGACAAGCAATATAAGACCTCCAATAGATTAATTTACTTTATATTTTACAAATGAATTATTACACAATATAATAGAAAAAACAAACCATTATGGCAGCAAAAAAATAAACAAATATACTGACTAATCAGTGGCATATTCTAAATGCGAGAGAAAGAAATAGGGATTGTATTGTCTGTTCTGATAGAAAAGCACCAGGAGGAGGGCCGGGAGCAACATTTTATTGTAAAACATGTCAAAATCAACCAGCCATGCATTTTGGAAATTGTTTTGAACGTCACCATTCATTATAAAATGATCAAAATTTAATTAATATTATAAATGTATGTCCTTCAAGGACCACAAATTTTTATCACACAAATTGGATAACATACACAATAAAATCAAGTTTACAGCCGGTACAGTAGATTGTGTTCAAATCGGTGCCGTCTCGTAAGGGTTAACAATTATGAAAATTCAATTCTATTCTATTTATCAGAATAGACAACTCTTCAGAATCAAATAAAATTTATGCGTCGGTAGTATATATCATAAAAAATTATATGCCTATTTTTTAAATATTTTAAGCTCATTAAAAGTTTCACAAATTTCAATATATACCATTTATCTTTTTTGAAAATGCATCTTTTGAAAGTGCACCATTTACTATTAGTTCATGTAAATTGATGTAAATGTTCAAAGCAATTCTTTCAAGTTTTATTGCGATTCTATAATGATTTAATTAAATGACCACTTTATATTATTTGCGATAAAACTATACTTCTGAAGTGTTTTAGAGTAAGCACTCAATCCCTGTATAGATACTATCCTGTAATTAAATGGTTTTGCACGAGACGCTATAATAATATTATGAGCTACAATAAAGTCGATTTTAACCAGTTTATACCAACAATTTGCAGATTAAACTGGAAATGTAATACCATGCAAATTTAATTAAAATTCAAAGGACATTGCACACTCAGTTCTTTTTGGGATACGAGAGATGATAATGATAACAAATTTCAAATCAGCATAATTTTTAAGCAGGATATTGACCCTACAAATTTGAAGGTCAATAAGCTAAAAAGAACTGCTATTACTTTTTTAATGTGGCAAAACAAATTTAAAAATTAGTTATTGTTTTTGTTCAATAATATTTATTTGATAATCTTTTAAAAAAATTGTAAAATCTGAAAATGTGCACCAAGAGCCTCCATGCATATTTGAGTCAAAAACCTTGAACTATAATAAAAATGATAATTTTTTTAAATTATCGATATACCTAATTGGTGATTAGATTAAGACCTAAGATTAAGTTTTCTACATTTTTGTGATCTTTATATTTTAGTGTATGATAATACTTGCATTTTTTTTTAAATTTAAACAAGTTAAAAAATTGAGTTGAATCAATTTCATAGCAGCGTTGTTGAAATTTTAAAAGCGCAAAATATCTATCTACAAATGATATCGGATATAACTTTTCATTCGACAGTTCCAATAATTTTTCTATTTTTTCTAATTTTTATTCTAAATTATCTGAAAATTTTTGTAATTATAATTTTTGTATTATTATTATTTTTATACTTTACTCTGTTCTCGGCACTGCCCTAATTAATTATTTTATAAATTTGGGACTAAAAGAAATATAAAGAATGTTTCACTTCATTTGCATTTTCAAGACATATTATCACAAACTATCATATTATCATAATTATTTTTTCTTCAAATCATTATTGCATTACATAATATTAGTGTCAGGCCTAATATCAAATCCTGTGTTCAAAATATATGTACTTTTTTTTATTCGGTACAATTATCAGCCGTAATAGGGGCATTGTATTTTATAGTGATATGTTGAAAATATAACTCAATAGTTATTTTTCCATTTATTATAAGTAATATTGACAATAATTTAATAATAATAATATAAATTTAACTATTTTCTTATAAATAATGACTAAGTTATTTCAATCTTCATCAGGAAAATTGATGACTTGAATCAAGTCGTAATTTTTTTTTCAGTATACAAAATATATGGAAAAAATAAGTAAATATAAATATTAATGAATATAAACTGTTTGATCTTTATTTAATGACTCATATTGAGTGTTTAAGATGCATATTGATTAATTTTTTTGTTTATTATTTTATTGGCCTCGCTTTCTCAAGCATTTAGCCGCCTACATTATTTATTCTATACAGTCATATATCATATACCATCTTCAATTTCATACTATCTTCTTTTTGATAGAATCCTATTCTTTCCATATTTATTAACTTATCTTCGTTCTTCTTTTTTCTTCTTTACTATCTTCTCAATTCCTCTTCTAAACACTCATATTACCTTCTTATCTCTTTAGTTGAATTCATTTTAATTCTAATTCTTTAATTTTCATACATTCTGATTATTTTACTTATATATTTTTAATTACAATTCATAATTCTAATTCAATTCCAAATTAACTACTTCATATTTTTCAATTTCTTGCCGGGGATTCGAACTCAGAACTTAATTTCATTTATTAACTTTAACTTAGATTAATTTGATTTATTTAGCTCTTATTAATAATTTTTTAAATTGATAAAGTATTTAACACAGTTATACATATAGATATGTGGATTTTGTGTTTCATCGGTACGCGGTTTTATTCTTTTTATCTATATTGCGTTTTATTTTCCTGCAATAAAAAGATCCTGAGATTTTTGTTTTCCTGCAATAGTATCATGTGATTTATTATATTAGTTGCATCTGTTTTATTATGTTTTTGCTTCTGGTCTGCTGGATGGTGAGACATATCTAGTCTCAAAACGTACAAATTTAAAATAAATATATTCTTCATTCGACGCATTTGCTTTTTTATTCATTTCAATATGTCTCAACGTCAAACAAAAATTACCATATATATAATTATATATATATATATATATATATATATATATATATTTGTAATATTTTTGCAGCCCAATCGTCAAATGCCCAACTTGATGTGTGTCATCATTCAGTAATCTACAATGACAATCTTACATGACAGTTACAAAGTCATCATTAATTTCATGAAAAGTAATCCTATACAGTTTTAGAATATAGCGTTCGTTATATTTCTTCTCTGTTTCTCTTTCTCCTTTCGTTTCTCACAACTCGCTCTCACTTCTTCATTATACGTGCGTGACTACACTGCGTTGTAACCTTGATCAGTGTCCACAATGCACCGCTATCAATAACATTAAATATAGGAGAGCAATATGTGTAAAAATAGTCCAAAAAACAATTACCTTACAAAATTATTAGATAAGTTTAATTGTAATTCAAATGCGCTTGCATTATTGAAATAAGAAATACCTTTCAAATAACAAATTATTATTATTTTATTTTCAGAAATTCAACTATCGACCTATCAACATCAATAATTCGACTCCGAGTTCGGTCCCATAACCTGTGGTACCCGTATGCGTTGACCGGCGGCGTGGGTTGTATGAGCGTCCCTACGCGGCATGCGTGGCGGTCCGCGTTGGCGGACGCCACACGGAGGCGGTCACAGGCAGCCGCTGCCGCTGATATTCAAATGGTTGTGCTGGCTAATTGTTGCGGTTGCGTTATGCGTGGCGGACACGACCAGGGAACGGACCAGAATCGCTTTGCAGATATTGTCAGAAGTGCCGTTAATAGATGCGTAAGTCAATAGTTAGATTGTTCTATACATTTTATTGCGTTATCAATATAATTATTTTCATGAAGTGTGGAAGTACAGGAAACCTCCGTACAACACGGTAGTTACGTTCCAGGAAACTAGCGTGTTATGCGAATCAGTGTTATAAGAGACAAAGAACTGGTACAACTAGCTGTAAGTGGAATTCTGTCTTAAAACAATTAAGGCATCGTGCCTTAAGGCAAATTGCTGGAACTTCCCGTACCAAAAATTATTATTTTTTTTTTTAAAAACGATTAACATTTTTGAAAAAAAAAATTACTTTGAAAAAATAAGATTTTTGAGAAACTATAAATTGGACAAAAAATTACTTTTTTTTGAAAAAATTTAAAAAAAAAAAAAAAAAAATTTTTTTATTTTTTTTTTGTTTTTTTTTTTGAAATTTTTTTTTTTTTATTTTGACATATTGTGGAAGATCTGAACTTTCTTTTCAAAGCAATCGTACTGCTTTAACTGCATAGGGACAAAATATAAAGCGCCTAAGCGCCGCGTTGCTGTCTAACGCATAAGCATTGGTACGGAACCCATAGGAATGTTAACAAATTGTATACTTATTGTTAAAATCTCTATAAAATATCTAATAATTTGATGAGCATATGTCTAATGATCATTTTTGACCGCCAAATGGCTCATTTTTTTACTTTTTCCTCCATATCTCCAAAACCGCTAGACCTACCTTCATGAAAATTTTATCGATTCTTCATCTTGTCAATACTAGTAAAATGTTTTTTGAGTTATTCAAATCGGACGCTCCGTTCTCTCAAAAACTGAGTTACCGTTTTTGGCACTTTTTGCCCCGTATCTTCGGAACGGCTAGACCTGCCTTCGCCAAAAACTAATCAGCACGTCTCCTTATCAATACGAATCGAATGTTTTTTTAATTATTCAAATCGGTTGACCCCTGTTCCCGAAATCGTCGACGAAAATTTGTATCCGCACATACATACACACACGTACATACATACATACATACACACACACACACATACACACACACACACATACATCCATTTTTTCTAAGGTATGCCAAAATGTTCAGAAACCTCTGAAACGTAAAGATATATAAAAATTTTCATTTTCGATTTTTTTGCGATTACTATAACTTGCCCTACGGGAAGTTAAAAAGAGGGGTTACGTTGCATGTTAAATATCATGATTTTATAATAAATATTGTTACATTTATTCATTTTTTTAAGAAGTAGTATACATTACTTGAATTATATGAATTTTTTATATTAACAAGTAAATGCTATCCAATATGACTCTTTTTTTGCAAGATAACTTCATCCTCTGAACAGTTTTCTATACTACCTTTAAATCCGTGCATTCTAATTTGTAAAAAAAAATATATTTGCGAATACTTGCTATCAGCTATCTCTAGATAGCTCTAGTCAAGTTTCTTTAGAGTTGACGTCTTTAATATATTTAACACATGTGGAGTAATCTTTATTAAACTTTTATGCTCATTTTATTTAAAGAATTGCTTAAAAATTATTTAATATGTTTTTAGGTAAATCCTATTTTTTTTAGATAGAACGTACGCGCTCTAATAATATATATAAAATTATTTATCATTTGCACCAGTTTCATCATATTTGTTGAGCTATTGTACGGCGATTTCACTATTTTTAAATTAGGTAAAGTTTCCTTTTTACAGGTTTTACTATATTTCTTATTTAATTTGAACTTTCATCAATTCTTATACCGTGTTATGCAAAACCAAAAGTACCGTATTATGAGCCGGATGGTCTCAATTCTTGAACTGTGTTAGAGCGAATCCGTGTTATAGAAGTGAATCCCGTGTGAATGGTTAGCACATATAGCATCATTATTCTTTTTCGACCTAATTTTTATTTGTACTTCAATTAAGGGCCAATTCTTCGGACAAAATAAAAATGTTACGCATATGCTATGTTACGGGTCTATCTTTGTTAGAGTTTGAAAGTACCTCATTAAATTTCTTTGTCCATTGTGTTACGTGTGAATAGTAAGCACATTTAGCATTAGCATTCTTTTTCGATCTAAATTTTGTTGTTCTTCTATTAAGGGTCAATTTAAAAGCTGGTAATGCTATATCATGGTAATGCTATATCATGGTAATGCTATATGATGGCTCCATTTTCCTATGTGTTGGTAGTGTCTTTTTTATTTCCATATAATTGCAATCTGCCTAGTAAAGCATTCAGTAAATTTGGTGACAAATGTGTAAATATAAGATTTTAAAATGGTACCCAGTGGTAGTCATTTCAGATTTGAAAATGTTTATATTGGTTTGGCTAGGAGCTGGTAGTAACTTACTGTTAAAATTTGTATTTGCTATGCAATCAGGCGTTTAACACATAAAATCTAACCTATAAAACACACAAATGTCAAATAATAGTTCTGTTATAAGTGCTACTTTATGGTTTTTCTTTGATAATATATACGTTTATGTGTATAACACTCTGCTAACAAATACATAACTTTTTGATAGTTTACTACCAACTTGTGCAAAGAGTAACCCGCAGGTTATTTAGTGCCACCCTAACATTTCTATTTTATTAGAGAATTGGCCCTAAAACTGCTTTTTGGATATGATTTTATTTTATCTTGTCATTCCTTTAGCTATTATATTTCCACATTTTTTACCAGTACTAAATCCTTAAGCTTTCAAGATAGCTATAGCCGGGTTTCATGTCTTTGATGTACTTTATACCTACTCCAAATGAAGCATTTTATAAACTTCTTCAAGTTTTGGCTTGCTAGTGCTCTTTACGTACAGACTTTTATTAGTATTGGTATTTATGACATGAAAATACTACATTCTTTCTAATTAATTTTACAACCTTCTGAAAGAGTTCAGATTATGACAATAATTAAAATTCATAATTATACTAATAATGTTTAAATCAGTTAACAATCACTACAAATAAAAAAATTGATGTTTTGATAGTAATAAAAATACAAACATTTGGGTAATAAATGATGTTTTCGATAATAAATTCATTTCATGTTTTCTCATTTTAAAATAAAAAAGTCCAAATTTGGAAAAAATATGCGTATGTGTGTGATCCAATTTTTGATGTCGACATTTATCAAAAAAATGGCGGGACCGATTTCATAAAATTAAGAGTTTTGATATACCTGGATAAAGACTATTGTTGATTAACTTTACGCTATGTTTGGCCAAGTCGTTCATTTGTAATTAGCAGAAAAGTGTAAAATATTTTGTCCAGTTTTAGGCCCACAATATTGAATCGATATTCATTTCAAAAACTATTTCAGAGGTATTGGTTGGGAATCACATTGATTAGTTCTTGGTAAAGATCATCGTAATTAAATGTTGAAAAAAATTATATTGTCGATGTTGATGAAACTTTATATGACGACAGATCTTGAAACATGTTGAAATATCATAAATCTACTAGATCTAATATATTTATACAAAAATAATTGTTAGCAATTTTACTGCGCATTTTAGCGATTCCAATTAGAATCGACGCCGAGGCATATGCATGAAATAACATTTGTAAGTTAAGCATTGACGACATCAGCCATCCAATGTAGTAAACTTGGGGTAAAAATATTATATTAAATTACTGAAACACCATACAGATAAAATTTACTTTTGAATGAGCTACATACATACGAGTACTACACGTGTTTCAAATTACATTTCATCTCGCCATGACTTTGTACATTTACTAACAATGTTTTGATAAAATTTCGACTTAAGTGTAACTGTGTTATCTTCTTGCAGACACAACGATCTTCCATGGAACATTCGCAAGTTCAGCCACAATTTACTTCGCGATTTGGATCTGGACACGGACTTGCGCAATGTCGCACCTTGGTCCCGCAGTCGGTTCAGTCACACAGATCTGCCCAGGATGCGTGAGGGACATGTAGGCGGACAGGTGAGGGAAACATTTTAATATTTGATATAATTTGAAACTAAACCGTAGCATAATTTAGCATTGTTATTATTATTTGAAATGTTATTGCAATGCGTTTCAGTAGCATTTAATTGCATAATGTAATTACTATTAAACCTATTTCAAATTACTGCTACAATACGTAATCCATAATCAATTTATTATACAATTGTTGTAAAGCGTGCGTAGAATCGGAATAATAAACCAAATTATTTTGATATTAGATAATATGTTTCAAAATGATTTTTAATGTGATATTCAATAAGCATTTTCGATCCTTCGTAAAATTTTATTTCGAACAAATTTCATTTTTTTAACTTACCGAAGGAGAAGTTTATGTTTTCATCAAAAAATCCGATTCGATAATTTTATGTTTTCTCGACGTTTCAAGCTATTCTAAATCCAAATGAAAATGAGACCAAATTTGGAAATAGTATGTATGTTTTTTTTGTATAGCGAAGGAAATGCCTTTATGCATCCCAGACTGGTCTTTTGTTTGAATATGTGGTATCAATACCGCTCTGGTATAATACCGAGTGGAACCTACGCTTTGCCTGGTCTCTGGTTCCCACGGAAACCGCCGTTAGGCATTACTTCGTGGGGGAGGATCTAGAATGTTATAATTCTTAACTGTGTAAATTGACGTTTTCTCAAAAACGACTCGACCGATTTTAAAATTTGAAAGTCTTCGATGTATCTCGTTGGAGACTAGATTTTATCAAATTTGCGCGACGATCAGCCAAACGTTTCTTTGTGAATCGCAGAAAAGTGAAGAAAATTTTCGTCCATGTTTTAGCCCGCAATTCTCAATCGATTTTGAAAATTGAAAACCTGTTCGAAAGATATTGGTTGGGAATCGTGCTGATTAGTTTTTGATAAAAATCGGCCGGACCGTTTTCTTGTAATAGTGTTAAAAAAACTTTTTTCGACGATTTTTATGATTTTTTTTGACGATAGATACCATAGTCTTATAGATCATACTAAAATATTACGGCCCTACAGCAAGTCGTTTAATTTTTAAAATTCTGCAAAGTTTGCAAAAACTAATATCGTTTTTTTGGCATTTGTCAAATTATACTTTTCATCGACGTTTTCTCAAAAACTCAAAAGAATGATACTGATTATTTTTAGGTGAAAATTTACCAAACCGTTTTTCTTGTAATTAACTTAAAAAGAATTTTTAAGCCGATTTTTTATAGAATTTTTTTGAGATATATATCATGATTTATAGAACTTACTGAAATATTACGGTCTTACGACAAATGGTTTGTTGATGTTTGTTAAAATTAAAATTAGACGATTTACTTGGTATAAAGATAGAGTACTTGATCTTAATGAACATACTAAACCATTGAAGTCCTACGGAAACTGGTTCAATTACAAAATTATTTGATTTTTGAACATTTGCTTTTAGATAATGCTCCGAGTTAACGTGCTTGTTCGTTTCCAATTATGTGTAATAAATCCACTCGGAATACTTTTAATCACTTATAAATTATTTAATTTTTATTCATTAAGTCGATTATTTACACATATCGGGAAGTTCATGTAACTTGCCTCAAGGCAAAATACCAATACCAACTAGTTTTTTTTTCATTTTCCTCTGTGTAAAATCCTGTTGAAGTGACATACAAATAATTTCTAAATTATTATAGATATATTGTTTGTAGGCCATTAATTACTAATTTACCTTGTTATAGTTTTTTGAAGAAAAAAAACAGGCAGTATACTTCATAAGATTAATGCATATTATGCGTCAATATCATGAAAATAAATTGAACGTATTTATATATAATTACACTAAGCAGAATAATAAATAATAATTACATAGATGCATCAAAGAACTTATCAATTGTTCATTTATGGAATGATATTATTCAGTAAACCATATTTAATTTCAAAATACTGTTTTGTATTGCGATTTGAAGCATGTTTGCCTATAGCTATAATTATATATTAAATTCGTTTTTAAATAATTAACTTCCCGTAGGGCAAGTTATAGAATCGCAAAAAAATCAAAAATGAAAATTTTTATATATCTTTACGTTTCAGAGGTTTCTGAACATTTTTGGCATACCTTAGAAAAAATGGATATATGTGTGTGTGTGTGTGTGTGTATGTGTGTGTGTAATGTATGTATGTGTGTGTGTGTATGTGCGGATACGAATTTCGTCGACGATTTCGGAACACGGATCAACCGATTTGAATAATTTAAAAAACATTCGATTCGTATTGATGAGGAGACGTGCTGATTAGTTTTTTTGAAAGGCATGTCCTAGTCCGTTCCGAAGATATGGTGCAAAAAGTGCCAAAAACGGTACCTCAGTTTTGAAGAGAACGAGCGTCCGATTTGAATAATTCAAAAAGCATTTTACTTGTATTGACACAGATTAAGAATCGGTGACATTTTCATGAAGGTGGGTCTAGCGGTTTCGGAGATATAGAGGAAAAGTAAAAAAAAAATGGCCATTTGGCGGTCAAAAATGATCATTAGACATATGCGCATCAAATTATCAGATATTTTATAGAGATTTTAACAATAATTATACATTTTGTTAACATTCCTATGGGTTCCGTACCATGCTCATGCGTTAGACAGCGACGCGGCGCTTACGCGCTTTATATTTTGTCCCTATGCAGTTAAAAGCAGTACGATTGCTTGAAAGGAAGTTCAGATCTTCCACATATGTCAAAATAAAGAAAAGTTTTTTTTTTTCAAAAAAAAAAATTTAAAAAAATTTTTTTAAAAAAAAATTTTTTTTTCAAAAAAAAATTTTTTGTCAAATTTATAGTTTCTCAAAAATTTCATTTTTTCAAAGTAAATTTTTTTCAAAAATGTTAATTGTTTTTAAAAAAAATAATAATTTTTGGTACGGGAGTTCCAGCAATTTGCCTTAGGCACGATGCCCTAATGCCTTAAGACAGAATTCCACTTACAGCGCTAGTTTGAATCTGTATTATCCGTATAACATGCATAAAATTATTGTTTTAAAATATACTACTACATTCGGAATATTATAATAAGCCGAATATATTTTTCTGATATAATAAATATTACTGATTTTATGATACGCTCAATATAACTGATCAATTTCAGATTTTTTGTTAACAAAATATTAAGCTATTTCAAAATAATGTTAATATCTGATCACGGTATAAATCTATAGTATGAGTATATCCATAATTTACTTTCAAGTCAAAAAAATTGCAACAAATTATTAAACATAAACTACAACACTTCATATTTTTTAATTCGTATTTAAAAGACTACACATTAGATATTATCTTTCTAAAGAAATTAGAAATTAGTTTTTTTTTTTTTTTACTTTTTTTCTTAACTGTTAGGTAGATATGCTTTTGATTGCACTATTGATGCAAATTTAGATTT
>NW_020537758.1:43624864-43643147 GCF_003426905.1 Ctenocephalides felis
CCTAATATTATTACCGGTATTATACTGGTATTACAAATACCAAAATACCGGTATTGAAATTATTTATCGGTATTGCATCCACTACATACACGGAAGAAATAAGTAGATTCGCTGCCAAATACAAGTCAAGATTGGAGAACCATCCAAATGAACTTGAAGAACCTACTCTCTTTTAATACTATCAGGAGACTATGAAGATTAGAACCATTAGATTTAGTATAGTAATATATTTAGTATAGTTCTAGTAATTATTTTCTATACATATTATACAATTTTTAAATACTATCATAGCAGTATTTTAACATTTCATTCATTATTTTAGTTACAAAAATTACTGAATGCCATTTAGGCAGTTGTAGTTTCGTGAAAATATAAAAAAATGCTTTTACTAAATCGTACTATTTGCACCATACTAGAAAATTCAGCTTAAAATTAATTAAATTAATTAATTCTGAATTTGATCTTTATGTTTTGAATACTTTCTTTTAGAATTCATTCTTATTGTTTACAGTTAACTTGGAGATAGAGTTTGAGAAAAAGCCTAGAGTTGAATGTAATTGAGAATGAGATCTTTATGTTTTGAATACTTTTTTTTTACAAAATTTATTTCTGCTATCTAATAAATTATTGATGAATTATTTAAACTATTGAATATTCTCTTCATAAAAAAGTATTTTATAGTATTTTAAGATTTAATTTGACTTTTAGTAATTGTACTATCTTAACCAAATGAACTGTATTACAATAGGTACATATCAAACAAGCAACTATCGAACAATGTTCAGTAAAATTTTCAATGGATTCACAAATATATAAATATGTTTCTTTACTATGTTTCTAAATTTGTCACCCGCCTTTTTTTACATCATAGTCAATAAAGCAAGCAACTATCGAACTATGTTCAGTAAAAAATTGCAATTAATTCCTAATTATAGAAATGCGTTTTTTTCACCATCTTTCTAAAATTTGTCACCTGCTCCTTTTTCCCCACAGACACGAGGTAAAAAAGTGAGCCAGAAGGCGAACAAATCTAAAGTCTTATTTTTAATTTTAAAAGAAATTTAGGAAATAATAATTATAATAATTAACTAATGCAAACTATAAATTTTATAGTCCATTTTTACAAAGGTAACACTGTATATATAACCTTGATCTGATATTTTATCTGAAATATTCATCAGCAGACTTGGAATAAATATTAATTTAATTTATTTTTAGTAAAAATGTTTTTTATAACTCAATTTACATTTTTATTTACTATTTTCTATTGTTTACACCGTTGTCACGGTAAAGGTTTAGTTTGTCCTTTTTACCCCACCCATCCCCAAATCAACAATTATAAAGGCTATATAAAAACATCTTTTGAATTTAACTAAAGAGTAACAATACATCTTATGAGTTAAATATTGTAAACTTAAAAATTATATTAAGGTCCCGTAAACCCCCACCGAAAAAACAAACAATGTAAGAAAATACTTTTGTTATAGACTTTCAAATGTATTCGTTCATTTCCTGAGAGAAACATTGTAAAAATTAACGTTATGGCTACACATCTTTTACCCCCCCTACTTTCAAATATTGTTAAAATATCTTAAGTTGTTGTTGAGATATCGGTGGTGGACCTATTATCCACAGACCTTTAATCCCCACTCCACCCTATGTACATAATATTCAAATAGGCATAAAATCCTTTATCACATATTATATTAAATACAATTATTATATTAAATACAATTAATGTTTATGAATAATACTAACAAAATATAGTTCAAAAATAAAAATAATTTTAGTTTTTTTACCAGATCTTCTATTACTATTTATCCATATCCCACTATGGGTCCGCTTAAGGAATCCCGTCAAGGGTTGTAGCGAAAAGCAAAACTCGAAGTGGTATCTTAAAAAAAGATCACAGGCGCACATTGATAAATACCTACCCACTACCATCCCTTGGAAAAGGGATGTCTACAATATCATCCTAGTCATCTCAACCCCGGCAGCCATTAGGGGATGATGTTATGTGTATGAAGTCGTTTGTTGGACGATAGACTGGGGGCTGAATGATAAATAAATGCTAAAACAATAAGAATAAACTTTGTAAATATCATGATATTGTGCTTAAAATGCAATATGAGTACAAGGTTATCATCAGTTTCTAATTACATGCTCTAAGTAGTTGCACATAAGTGTTTATAATTTCCTGAATATGCATCTTTATTTTATCTTAGATATATCCTATCCAAAGATGCGATAATTTTATTGATTTTTACTATTTGTGAAATGGATAAATTTTTATATGTGTTGATATAACTAGCATGACATATGGATAAAAAAACAAAAGAATAATGTAAGTGTGTCAGTAGATTATATATAGTGAGATGAATATTGTAGAGAGTGTAAATAGAGACAATAAACAATTAATTAGAGATGAAGTGGGATAATAGGGACAAACGGAGTTAACATTTGATAATTTATTTTTTTGTAGGCTTATTAATTTGATAATTTATTAAGGTTTTATGAAGATTTATCTATTATCCATTATTATAGAGCTGTAATTAATAATTAATAATAATTGTGGTTTTACATATATTACAAACCAAGAGCAAAAAGTATTTGGCTTCAACGGAATTTTAATGGATGTATTTATTAATATTCAAAAAATGATTAAAGGCGTAAGTGGCATTTTGAGTGACAAAGTTTTTGCGACTTGCCTCAAAGAAAATTACCACTAACAACTAACACTAGTTTTGAAAGATCCTTTTTATATCTGAAAGTATAATAGATAATTCTACCCAAGGCAAGGTCCGTGAGCTGAGTTAAACTCCAACTCAATTCAAAAAAGAATAGCGTGAATTTCCATTGCCATTTCACACCGCAGTGCCCGAAATGGGAAACATATTTATGATCTATATATTCATATAAAAATGAAAATTGCTGCTGCCAGAGCGCCATAAAGCACTTTATTCCTAAATTCCTAAAATATTGAAAATTATTTATTTTGAGTATTGCGTTTATCGTTTCCAGGTTTAGTGGAATAATCTCTCTGAAATGTGAGAAAAAAGTGGAGATAAAAAAGAAACTTCGAAAAAAACGTGTAATACGCATTAGGTATAAACGCCAGGTACTTATTGCGTAGCACCTGTAAAAAAATTATGCAAAAACAAAAATACGAAAGTACATATAGCAATGAAATATAACATTATACATGTAGGAATAAATTGAAACCCAAAATAAGTGATATCCATTTCAAAAATGTTTTTTTTATAAATGTTTTCATGCTCATTTTTATTAAAATCAGTACTTTATACATTTAGCTACTGAAATTAATTAAGTTGAATTTGCATTTTAATAAGAATCATTTAACATTTCTTGGAAATACATTTTTACACAAAATGGCTCTAGTTTTAAATAAAAAAATATAATTAATTATTTATGAAATTTTTGCAATCCAATTAAAATTGATTTTTAAAAGTTACCATTTGAAATAAAATTTTTGGTATAGACACAATGCTTAACATAAATTTTTACATCAAAACTATTTTTATCGATGGAAACAATATCAAGGCTAATGGAAAAATCTACTGAGCACAAAAAGGGAGTTGTTTATCAAAAAATGTAAAACAAACTGCGTGTTATAACTTGAAATGTACTTCACTTTAAATAAAATTAATATAATATGAATCAAAAACCAAAAAAAATAATTTTATGTAACTATAATAATTGTATATTTATGTATTATAGATACATGAAATTCATTTTTTGGCTTTTGATCCTAAAAGCAATTATTCTCTATTGGTTTATAAAAATAAAAATAATGATAGTTGAAGAAGTTATTTAGAAAATGTATATAAATAAACTTTTTATGATACAGATATCAAAAGCATTTATTAGTGATCCTACCTCTTCTATTTTTTTTCTTGATGACGTTATTATTGGTACTGGTTTTGGAACTAACACGAATAATTCTATGAAACTTTTCTATGAAAAAATTAGTTTGTGGTATAAGATAAGTAGTCGATTTATATTTTTCGACTATCAATATATGCAATTCATCTAATTTATCTTTAATATACTTCCATATCGCAACTCAGTTTATTCGACGAATTGCAGCAATCTTCTTTCAGATGATGCTGCATCGTTATATGAGCTTGAAAAATGGCATAACAGATGTTTGTGGAATGATATACTTTTGTGCAATTTGTACACAAATGCAAGTTTATATTCCAGTCATATGAAATATGTACTAGAACAAACTCACGTCCGCTAACGGAGTTGTACAACGAGCATTTTTTAAAAGATTTTAAACGCAAAAAATGAAGCGATTTATTGCTTCAATATTTTAATAATATACAAATGTAGGAGCATTGTTTTGTAGTTTATA
Source organism: Ctenocephalides felis (assembly GCF_003426905.1). Lineage (NCBI taxonomy): Eukaryota > Metazoa > Arthropoda > Insecta > Siphonaptera > Pulicidae > Ctenocephalides > Ctenocephalides felis. The sequence continues at coordinate 43,629,243 of NW_020537758.1, forward strand.
ATATTTTTTACAATTTAGTGAAATAGTGAAAAATAAAATGCCTTAATATCAATATTACAACTGTAATCCAGAGGAAAAATTCACTAACATCAAAATACACACCTCTCCATTAATTGTTTCATAGAATAAAATTTTATTAAAGTCTCTGTTCACACGGAAGTATTTCAAATAATACTGTCAATACTAATTACATTCATTGTATCAATAATTTAATGTTCACTTTGATATACCTCTTAAAAAAGACATATTTATTTAACTTGTATAAACATAAGATATATTTTTACTGACAAAATATGAAAACTTTACCGTTCGTTCGAATTACATTAAAAGTTCCGTGAACAACTTGAAAGTTTAAATCAAACATTGAAATTTTATATGTTTTACTTACAGTTTTATTTCAGATACAACATTATTTCAATGTAGATACCTACCTACAAGCATATTAGATGTATTCAAAAAAAAAATGGGCTGATCTAAATTTGAAAAATGGTTGTAACTCATTTTTTTATACCTTACATAATAATATTTATTAATTTAATTTTTTAACCCTTCTGATATAGTGCATCTTTTACATTAAAATTGAATAAAATGTTATGAACTTGTGTGATTAGTCAATTTATGATTTAATTAAAGATAAAGTTATTTTTTATTCAGCATAAAACACAATATAATAAAAATGTTTCATATTACCTGACTGAAATTGCAACTTTATGAACAAAATGTTGTATTTTTGCAAAAAAACAAAACAAATTTTAACTAATTTATCATTAATTGTTTTGCTATAATGATTTTTTTCACTAAAAATTTGTGTAAATACAAGAAATTCCTCGTACTTGATAAATTATTATAATTCAGTCACCTCATAGATTGTGGTCTGTTTCTTTAAAAGTTTTAGAATACTACCTGAAAGTTGTAATCAAATTGCAAAGTTTATGGCCACCTTTATTTAACTTTTGTGATAATAGATTTGATAATGTTTTTAATTATACTCACTATAAATACAACTAGCTGTAAGTGGAATTCTGTCTTAAAGCAATTAAGGCATCGTGCCTTAAGGCAAATTGCTGAAACTTCCCGTACCAAAAATTATTTTTTTTTTAAAACGATTAACATTTTTGAAAAAAATTTACTTTGAAAAAATAAGATGGACAAATTGGACAAAAAATTACTTTTTTTTGAAAAAAAATTTTTTTTAAAAAAAAAAAAATTTAAATTTCTTTTTTTTTTGAAAAAAAAATGTTTTCTTTATTTTGACATATTTTGGAAGATCTGACCTTTTTTCAAAGCAATCGTACTGCTTTAACTGCATAAAGACGAAATATCAAAGCGCGTAAGCGCCGCGTCGCCGTCTAACGCGTAAACATTGGTACGGAACCCATAGGAATGTAAACAAAATTCATACTTATTGTTAAAATCTCTATAAAATATTTGATAATTTGATGTGCATATGTCTAATGATCATTTTTGACCGCCAAATGGCATTTTTTTTTACTTTTTTCATTAGATCTCCGAAACCGCTAGACCTGCCTTTATGAAAATTTGGTCAATTCTTCATCTTGTCAATACAAGTAAAACGTTTTTTGACTTATTCAAATTGGACACTCCGTTCTCTTAAAAACTGAGTTACCGTTTTCGGCACTTTTTGCCCCGTATCTTTGGAACGGCTAGACCTGTTTTTGCCAAAAACTAATCAGCACGTCTCCTTATCAATACGAATCGAATGTTTTTTGAATTATTCAAATCGGTTGATCCGTGTTCCCGAAATCGTCGACGAAAATTTGTATCCGCACATACATACACACACGCACATACATACATACATACACACACACACACACACACACACACACACACACATACATCCATTTTTTCTAAGGTATGCCAAAATGTTCAGAAACCTCTGAAACGCAAAGATATATAAAAATTTTCATTTTCGATTTTTTTGCGATTACTATAACTATCCCTACGGGAAGTTAATAATATTATGTTTTATGATTAGTTTAAAGTACAGAATGAAACGAAATATGAAAAGAATATTTTTATTTAGAATTGAGGGCAAAATGCAGAATTTTTGCAGTCATCTTTTGCAACTTGTATTTGTTAACTTCCCGTAGGGTGAGTTATAGTAATCGCAAAATAATCGAAATTGAAGAGTTTCACATATCTTTACGTTTCAAAGGTTTCTAAACATTTTGGCATATCTTGGAAAAAATGATGTATGTGAGTGTGTAAGCGGATATAATTTTTCGTTGAAAATTTCGGGAACCCGATCAAACGATTTGAATATTTCAGAAAACATTCGCATTGAGAAGGAGACGTGCTAATTAGTTTTTGGCAAAGGCAGGTCTTACCGTTCCGTAGATATGGGGCAAAATATTTCAAAATGAAAAAAAACCTTTTTTTTCAAAAGTTTTTTATCCAAAAAAGTTTTTTTTCCAAAAATGTAAAATTTTTCAAAGATATAATTTTTTCAAAGTTTGAAAAAATGTATTTTTGGTACGAGAAATTGCCTTAAGGCACGATGCCTTAACTAATCTTCTATAACGATTTCGCCTGTACTGACCTGTGTAAATACAAGAAACTTCACCGTTTTTGACGTATTATTACAATTCAGTGACCTTATAAATGGGGCTGTTTTGTCAAAAGTTTTAAAGTACGCCTTGAAAGTTGTAATTAAATTACGAAGAATTGGATACTGGGCTTCTCCTTATCGCAATAAATACAATAATATTGTCTTTTACTAAGTTGGCAATGTGAAAAATAGGACAGTAGCTTTTTCATTTGCATCGTACGTGACAAAATATCAGAAATTCGTCACGTCATAAATGCGGGCATTACATTAAAAGTTTCCAAGTACAACTTGGAAGTTGAAATCAAATATTGCGAAGCCGCCACATCTACTATATCTCTGTACAGTTGCTTGCATTTTCATAATAAAGTTTTGCGAGTAATGCCCGGTAAATCATGGTTCGCGCAAAGTACGTGGCGCCCCGCTCGGGGTTGCAACTGGGTTCTTGTTCGCCCTGATCAGTATTCCGCGAAGTTTTCAAATTAAAAGTCCCGCGGCGCATCCCAGGAAATAACATGAAACTGATATAACGAGCGTTTTCACCGACACCAACAAATACTCTATCGACATTAGCAGCAAGGACTTCGGTACATTTTTGTAATATTCTACGGAAACTTTACTTTTCTTATTTTTGATTATATGTACAAGATCAGAACTTAATTCTTCAATTTCATATACATAGCTACAATTTCATCATATATGGTTCGTAATATTTGATGCTTGATTATTCAGTGCCCAAGTAAAATAATAAACATTAGCCCAAACGCATTTCACAAAAAAGTTATATTCGCGTTAAGATATGTCTTCGATTTTATGTAGGGGAAAGTCCCGTAACGTCGGACGGCACCAAGTGCCGGACACTTTATTTAACACATATTATTTAAGCGAATGTAAATCTTTTCATTTCAAAATATAAGTGAAAGGGGCACTGTGACGCACGCGGCCTCGGCGAGAGCAACCTTATCCTGTTTTAGGCGCAAAATCACGGCGTTACCTAAATATCAATAGAAGTAATTCTAGCATATTTATGCATTTACATTTGAGTGGTATGCAAAGATGAAAGTTGTACTTGAATGTTGTCTGTAAAGTGGAATATCTTTAGATATGTTAACCAATTTTAGTAGGTGCCATCAAATAAACGGAAATGTTTGTCCCTAAGCACCCTTAGTGCCGGACAGTAAACATATTGATATTTCTTGTGAGAATTCACGTAATTTATTCCAGTTATTTAATTTTATTTTGTATGAGTGCTAACGGTTACTACATACCCACATTTTTCGTATTTCCTAGTCAAAGAATGAAAAGCTTATGAATGCACCAGCTGAGAGCATCGGTGTGGCCCAGCCAAAAGGGTGGATGAAAAGTAACTTTTTTGCAAAATCTGAGAATATTTGTCAAGGACACATGTGCAGTCATTCCAGAGTGTAGACATGGCTATGTATGTGATCAATGTCGGTTATTTTGGAATGTCTGGTACTAGGTGCCAGCAAAGTTTGATTGATAGTATTAATTATTTTTTAGCAAAGATTGCGGTTTTGTTAATTTAGTTTGATTTCTAACTTTGTTATCTAACATAAAACATAATTTAATAAATATTCGTTAAATATTCTTTGATTTATTTATAAATAACCCCAGGTATCCGCCACTTGCGGACTTCCCTTGCTAACATCAACCTTGCAATCATAAACCTAAAACAAGGACATAGCTTCGAATTCGATATTTTGTGCAATGCGCTATAATTTACATTACACTTTCTCTAGTAAGATGAAATTAACACTATTTATATATATATATATATATATATATATATATATATATATATATATAACACCCAAATACTAGTTATATCCTTATATTTACATTTATTTTTTACATTTAATAAATGATATTCAGTTGCAAGTCTTCTTATTAGAACATATATCATTAACTTGAGTAATATTAAATATTATTTCCTACATAATGCATATATAATAAAAATATTTCTGAAATACATCTGGGGCGAAAAAAGTTTACACAATAATTTAGTTATCGATAAAATTTAAATTATTGATTATGTGGTTGTGTGGTTAATGATTTCAAAAGTAAAAACAAATGAATCTTGACAGTAAATATAATTATTTCCTCGACTGATATATTTATAAAATCTTTAGATTTTTTATTGGTTCTACATTTAGAAGAACGCGGTGAGTCAAATATATTCTTACATTTTTTATTACAGGAAGTTATATACTAGTTTAATTTTGAAAACACATAATAGCATAGAAATGAATAATATATTGGTACTCAAATGCACCTGTTGCGATTAGTAATTACCGTCATAACCGGACGACTAATTCATTTTAGATAATATGAGATCTACCAAAAAAAAATTAGACTAATTTAGAATCTAATTTAGACCAAAAAAATGCTGATGTGTCATGCCACTTAGACTTAAATTTTGTACATCTTAAGGTAAAGAGTAAATTATATGCAGATTTTTATTATTGGTTTTACCAAGATTGTAACGTATCAATAGCAAATATTAAAATTTAATTGAAAATGCAAAAGTGTTGATAATTTTCACTTTTTTTTTCAAATATCATGTTTTTATGCACATTCAATAATCAGACATCGCTATTTATTTAGCTTTACTGAAGAAATTATATTTTCCACATCAATTGTGAGTTTTGGAATGAAAAAACATGTTCAAAATTGATCCTTTAAAAATAAAAGCTTGTGAAAATATATTTTTCTAATTTGTAAAATTAGGATCAGTTTTCTAAAATTAAATTCTCATTTATATTTAATAAATAATAAACTATTAACAGGTTAGGAAATTTTTAGTATTATTGTTTGAAAATAAATAAAGAAAAAATAAAAAATACAAATTGCAGTAATTGCTCCAATAAGCAATTGACTATGACAAACAATAGAACCGGAATTTAAGCATAAATAGGTCTATCAAATTGTGTTTGCAACGGTTTTTTCTTTCTAATAGTCTACTATGCTTCATACAGTGATTTTTTATTCCATTATCTTACAAAAAATATTTCAAAGACATGTTTTATAACACAGAGACCAACATTTACTGGAATTTGTTGAACAATGCTTAAACGTCCGCGTACAATTACACAGACGCGGTTGCAGCGAAGCATTTAAAAAATGCACCGTGGTTTACGGACAATTACTCGGTTATTTATGAAACGATTTGCATGAATTATTACTATGAACTGTTGTAATTGGAATTCTTGCTTCTAGTGAAACTATATTCTTTGGCTAAATTGTAGTGACATACTGGAATGAAATATTAGGGAAGCTCGAATGTACTGCATGGTTGTAAAGTTTCAACTAAGAGTGAGAAATATTTAACAAATTTTGTTTGAGAAATAGCAGAAAAAGGTGAATATAGATGTTCAAATATATTTTATCAAAAAAACGTATAATGTAGTAGTTAGCTATTTGTAACTAAATTTTTTTATATTTATTGTTTCAACAGCAATCAGTATTACGTCAACCTCACATGTCCTATAAGCTGTTTCTTTGCTCCGTATCTCCGAAACGGCTGGACCTGTCTTTGTCAAAAACTAATCAGCACATCTCCATATTAATAGGAATCAAATGTTTTTTGAATCATTCAAATCGGTTGATCCGCGCGCCCAAAAACGTGGACGAAATATTGTATCCATACATACATACATATACACACACATCTATTTTTTCTGAGGTATGCCAAAATGTTCAAAAACCTTCAAAACGTGAAGAAATGTAAAAAATTTTAATTTCAATTTTTGGATGTTTACAATAACTTACCCTACGGGAAGTTAAAAAATAATCTGTACCTTGATATGTTCATTGGCATAATTAATACATATGATTATTCTTTTACAAAATATAATCAACTACAAATCGAATTATTTAAACCATTTATATATGATTAAATATTCTTTTTTACCTGTCGTATTTTTTAAATGAAATAGAATTAAAACTCAATTTCGAATAATATTTTATTTCATAAAAGCACATATCAAATATTTACCCTGTTCATTTGCGGTCAGGTTAGTAGTTATTGAGTACATGAACGTTATGCTAATAACCTATTAAATTACTTTATGGGAATTATTCGAATGAAAAGCATTAAAATAATGTATTTGTAACTATATTATTACACATAAATTTATTTACAGTAAATATATATGATAATGGTTGATAGAAAATGCTATTATAGGCATCGTTAAACAATTTCGGGTTTCCTATAATGATCCATACATATACATACATAAATTTATAAAGTACATGTTTAGTCCAAATAATAGTTTAATGATAACATTTATAAAACATTAGAAAAATAAAAATTTACCCTTCAAAACAGATGTGGTACTAAATTATATATTCATCTGCTAAACAACGTGTGTTATTTCAATAATTTATTAATATTAGGCACGTTTATTTTATTTGCTATTTATTTATCATATTGTTTAATGTTAAATACACCTAAAAATATTCTAAATTGCGTACATAATTCGTTTCATCACGGTTAAGTGGATCCGTATTTATTTCAAGTGATGTGGTAGTTTTAAAGCATATTATGCATGCATAAACTATTTTCATTACAGTTATTATGAATATATAATTTAATTGAATTGAAATTTCATATATGATGCGATGTTGTTAATTTATCATGAAATTAACTCAAAATATTCGAATAATTTTGTAAATCGTCAGTATCGTTGTCATTCATATTTAATTTGATTAATTCGAATCAAAATTGATTCATTTAATAAATCAATTGAATTTTTAACTACCCGTGAGGTAAGTTATTGTATTCGACCAAAAGTCAAAACTAGCTGTAAGTGGAATTCTGTCTTAAGGCAATTAAGGCATCGTGCCTTAAGGCAAATTGCTGGAACTTCCCGTACCAAAATTTTTTTTTTAAAAACGATTAGATTTTTGAAAAAAATTTACTTTGAAAAAATAAGATTTTTGAGAAACTATATATTGGACAAAAAATTACTTTTTTTTGAAAAAAAAAAAATTTTTTTATTTTTTTTTTAAAAAAAAAATGTTTTATTTTATTTTGACATATTTTGGAAGATCTAAACTTTTTTCAGAGCAATCGTACTGCTTTAACTGCATAAAGACGAAATATCAAAGCCCGTAAGCGCCGCGTCGCCGTCTAACGCGTAAACATTGGTACGGAACCCATAGAAATGTAAAAAAAATTTATACTTATTGTTAAAATCTCTATAAATATTTGATAATTTGATGTGCATATGTCTAATGATCATTTTTGACCGCCAAATGGCATTTTTTTTTACTTTTTTCATCAGATCTCCGAAACCGTTAGACCTGCCTTCATGAAAATTTGATCAATTCTTTATCTTGTCAATACAAGTAAAATGTTTTTAAAATATTCAAATCGGACGCTCCGTTCTCTTAAAAACTGAGTTACCGTTTTCGGCACTTTTTGCCCCGTATCTTTGGAACGGCTAGACCTGCTTTCGCCAAAAACTAATCAGCACGTCTCCTTATTAATACGAATCGAATGTTTTTTGAATTATTCAAATCGGTTGATCCGTGTTCCCGAAATCGTCGACGAAAATTTGTATCCGCACATACATACACACACATACATACATACATACATACATACATACATACATACATACATACACACACACACACACACACCACACATACATCCATTTTTTCTAAGGTATGCCAAAATGTTCAGAAACCTCTGAAACGTAAAGATATATAAACATTTTCATTTTCGATTTTTTTGCGATTACTATAACTTGCCCTACGGGAAGTTAATTAAATTAAAATTCGAAATTTTTGCATATCTTTACGTTTCAAAGGTTTCTGAACACTATGCAATACCTTAAAAAATATGAGTGTGTGTATGTATATATGTGCTTATAATTTTTTGCCACCGATTTGAATGATTCAAAAACCTTCGAATCCTACTTACGCTTATTAGTGCTGATTAGATTTTGGAAAAGGTCGGTGCAGCAGCTTTCGAGATACGAAGCAAGTTTTTGTGATTGTGAATTGGATTGGAATTGAATTGGAAACATTTAATTCGTAACCATGAGGAGACGTGGTGACTAAATTTTGGCAAAGACAGGTCAAGTTGTTTCCACAAATAATGACCTAAAAGAGTAAAAAATAGCAGTCAAATATCAAAGCACCCGATTCAAATGAGCCTTAAGGCGCAATGACATGCACCACTAGTTTTATAATTTGTTTAATATATTTATTAACTTCCCGTAGAGTAAGTTATAGTAATCGCAAAAAAATCGAAAATTAAAATTGATGCATATCTTCACGTTTTGACATACATTAGAAATAATGGATATAGTGTGTGTGTGTGTGTAGACATGCATGTTTGGATACAATTTTTTATCTACAATTTCGGGTGCACGAATCAACCGATTTGAATGATTTAAAAAACATTCGATGTCTAATGATGAGAAGACGTGCTTATTAGTTTTTGGTGTTAACAGTTCCAAAACAGTTCACCGTTTCGAAGATGAGGGGCAAAAAGTGCCAAAAACAATAATTTAGTTTATGTTAGAACAGAGTACTCGATTTGAATGATACAAAAAACATTTTAATTATATTGACGAAATGAAGAAATGATAAAGGTATGTGCATGTGTGTGTGTGTCTATGTAGGTATGTTTGAATACACTTTTTCGTCTACGATTTCGGGCGCATGGATCAACCGATTTGAATGGTTTGAAAATTATTTGATTTAATTGATAAGAAATTATGCTGTTTAGTTTTTGGCGAAGACAGGTCCAGCCCTGTCAAAGATACGGCGCAAAAGTTACAAAAATGACATCTCAGTTTTTGAGGTAACGGAGTATAAAACAATTTACTTATATTGACGAAATGAAAAATTGATTAAATTGTTGGGAAGGCAGGTCCAGTGGCTTTGGAAATAGAGTAGAAAATGAAAAAAAATTACTTGATGATCTAAAATGATCATTAGACATATGCACGCCCAATCACCATATGTTTTATAGAGATTTTGAACATGAGTACTAATTATGTTGAAATTTTAGTTTTTTCTACATGATTTTAATTATGTAGAAAGTTTTTAATTTTTAAACTTTAACCTTTAACATGGTTCAAACAAATTTCAATTTTTTATAAATATTTTTTTCAAAATTCTCAAAAATATACAAAGTTTTATATTTTGAACATACATTTTATATTTACAATTCAGTTAAAAATGTATATATTTCATATGCGTTGTTGTAATCTTGAGAAATATATCCTCAGTTGAATTCATCCGGAATCTCTTCTTAATGTAAACATGTTTAAGTGTTTTGAGCGATAAGATCGTCACTGTATATTATATGTACGAATACATTATATAGTAATTATAAATATATCTTTGAAAATATTTAAAACAAATATGTATAATAAAACAATGTTAATCATTGATCAAATTATTGATTATAATTTTTTTTTTGCTCAAGTATTTAATTGTGGTACGAAAAGTTCCAGCAATTAGCCTTATGTCACTAGTTTTTTCTGAATAGGCACGTTTTTCACACCGGTGTATTATGCATGGTAAAAAAAGCGTTTTGGTCTTAGAACTATCATCTCTTAAAGCATATTCTTTTTCATTTCTCTCCGTGACTATTCAATAACTCAAATAAAAATTCCAAACGATATATCACATTGAGTGCACATGTCGTAACGGCTTCGAAAGCACAATTCACATTCTACAATAATGGATCCAGAGTAAAAAAACGACAAAAAAAAACATAAAAAAATCGCAAACTTTGCGAACTGAAACTCTTACAGTAACGGGTTAAATTCAATACGTTGGGAGTCGTATAACGTTTTGCATAAATTATTTTCTCCACATGCTAATGGCATCGAGACGATAGTATATTATCGATAAAGTCGAATTGATTCTATAAAGAATACAATGGATTGAATAATTTTCAATATTGCCGGAGCGGTTTAAATGAAATTTTTCGATTTCCTGGATAAATTGTTCAATGCAGCTGAATTAATGGGTTCACTCCATATGAAAGAATTGTAGTATGTGAAATATGATATTTGATGTTAAATTGGTAAGATAGAATTTTAATCTATTACTTGTTAATGGGAAAAACAAAAAGACTTGAAATTGAGTTTGTATGGAGTATTTAGTATAGAGTGTTTGATTATTAGGTTAATTGATTTCTTGTGCTTTTATTATAATTTCAAACTAATACTTTCAATTTTATTTAAATAATTATATTTTTTATTACTTCCCATAGGGTAAGTTATTGTAATGCGCCAAAAATCGAAATTGAAAATTTTTACATTTCTCGACGTTTTGAAGGTTTCTGAACATTTGGCATACCTCAGAAAAAATGGATGTGTGTGTGTGTATGTAAGTATGGATACAAATTTCAGTCACGTTTTCGGGCACACGGATCAACCGATTTGAATGGTTCAAAAAGCATTCGATTTCTATTGATAGGGAAATGTGCTGATTAGTTTTGGCAAAGCAGGTTCTGCAGTTACAAATATAAGGGCAAAGTGTGCAGAAAATATAAATCAAATTTTTGAAAGAACGGAGCATCCGATTTGAATGATCCAAAAACATTCAATTAGTAATGATTGGGAAAAGTGGTTATTAGTTTTTGGCAAAGGCAGGCCCAGCCATTTCAAAGATACAGAGTTAAATGCGCAAAAAATGGCAGTTTTTGAGAAAACAAAGCGTCCGATTTGAATGATTCAAAGAATTATCTGCTTGTTTTAACAAAATAATTGATTTTGGAAAAAAAATGTTTTTTTTCAAAAAAAATTTTTTTTTGTATATCGAAAATTATCCAGATTTTATTTTTAATTCTGACTATAGTGCTCATATACTTTAAACAAATAATTTCAACTTTGCAATTCAGTTTATATAATTCTTATAAATATTAGACAATGTTGCTAGTTTATTTTTATTTAAACATTAAATTGTTTAAGGCAGCTGAATTCATGGGTTTCAATTTCAAGTTATAAATTAGTCAGATAAAATTTAATTTCTTTCTTGTTAATGGATAAGAGAAAAAAAGTTGAAATTGAGCTTGTATGCAGTAAGTAGTATGAAAGGTTTTATCATTAGATCAATAAATTTCGTAAGCTTTTATTATAAGTTTAAACTAATACTGCAATTTTATTTCAATAATTCAAAATGGAAAATGTACAAGAAATGCCTAAAATTTTAAAATTTAAATCATTAAGAATAATATATCATTTGTATTATATTGTTTGTATAATTTGTTTTCGCATTTTGCAACTGTGAAACTTCAAACTTAAAATTAAACAGTACAAGTCAAATGTAAAAAAAAGTTAACAATTTCATAAATCATTTTGAAATTTTTATTCAAATATATGTATGTCTGTATATTTCACAAAAAATATACACTTACAATTTAAGGTAGACACAGCTGCAATCTTCCTCAAGATTTTTATCAGAATATCAGTGTCATATTTTATCAATAACAAATTATGTATAGCAGCCCTACATATGATTACCACTGAAATGGTAACCAATGGTATCACGCCAATAAAATATGTCCACGACCTTAAGGCCCAGGTAAAACCTGGACTTGTTATCAAATATAAATCATTTGTATTGTAATGTAATCATCCAGGAAACAATCTCATGTAGTGTCCAAAAAATAATTTCACCATCAATTGTGTTTTACCTACAAATATAATTATTAACGATTACTGTTCATTGATTAGCATTTTATTTTAACTACTATTTTTACCAATATTTTGGTTTGTGTGATAATATAATATTAAAGGACAAACTAATTTTTTGCTGAATTGTACAACTTTATGTAGAAAATAGGAATGTGTGATTTTTTTATTTAAGTACTTCAGTTTCAGCCTTTTCGTTTGTTTTGAAGTTTTGCATTTTTACCACCTGGTATATAAATTTAATACAAGTGGGCTTCCTAGGGTTTCAATAGTGTATTATTCAAAGTTATGTTATTTTCAGAGTATATAAAGTACTCAATGAAATTGCCTTTATGGATTATATGCAACTGCATCCTAGTTTACCAAATTTAATTCATGTGTCAAAAATATTCAAATATGTGAAATTTGCCGTAACTTATTCAATTCATATGCAAATGGCAAATGCGCCTTTGGGTAGTATATTATCGATGGCATTTCAGAAACGGATACAATGGTTCGCGTAATTCTCGATATTTCGAGTGCATTTCTGTAGTTTCGGTCGGCCAATTCTGTTCTGCTAGTACAATTGCTGCTTTCAATTCGCCCGACAAATTATCCAACTTCGTTTCAAATCGCTATGTTCTCAATTTCGCTTAAAGCTTTTAGTTTGGATATTTTCCTCTGTTTGTTTTTTAGATGGAATTTTATACTCTTGCTAAACTGCCTATAGTTTCCATAATATTAACTTCGAGACAAATTCTGTTAATTGTTATACTATTTAAACTATTCATTATGCCAGACTTCTTTAAAATTGTTGTAAGTATTATCAACTTAAATACTTTTTGCATAATGTCTTTTAGTTTACGAATATTGGCTTTACCAAAATTAGGTATCTGTTAATTTTTATATTATTGCCTATAATAATAAATAACATGCAGTACTGCACTAAAGCAGGTTTGTGAGTTGAACAACTCCAAATCGATTCAGGGAATTATTGCCTATTTTTTCATAATATTAACACTTTGGGAACGGCTGTCCACCTATGTGGACAAAACATATTCTGTGACGCACAGGCTATTTTATAAACAATGGCTCAGTTTGCATTGAAAAGTTGAATAAATAACATGTACCAGTGATAAACAGTGTTATATTTTGAGAATAATTATTAGTTATTTTTGAAGTTTTAATTATTTAAAACGGCCGAGCGCTTTTAAATGACAAAAACTCCTGGTAAAATTTTGTGAATTAAGCAGTAGTGAGGATGAGTTTCAAATAGACATTCATACAGACAAATTTCACGAAATTACTATTCAACCAAAGATAGTGATGAATGTGATGATGATATTATCCAACCAACAAAAAAAAGAAGTTCGACAAATTAAATGAAGAGGGAAATACATTAGCGAATGTGCCGATTCTCCTTCAATAATCGAGGTTGACATACATCAACAAACACCCCGACTACAAATACCAAGACAAGCAATATAGACCTCCAATAGATTAATTTACTTATATTTTACAAATGAATTAGTACACAATATAATAGAAAAAACAAAATTATGGCAGAAAAAATAAAAAAATTACTGACTAATCAGTGGCATATTCTAAATGCGAGAGAAAGAAATAGGGATTGTATTGTCTGTTCTGATAGAAAAGCACCAGGAGGAGGAC
>NW_020537758.1:43644147-43662182 GCF_003426905.1 Ctenocephalides felis
TTGAACCATTCAAATCGGTTGATTTGTGCGCCCGAAAACGTGGACGAAAAAATTGCATTCTTACATACATACACATACACACATACATTTTTTCTGAAGTATGCCAAAATGTTCAGAAAACTTTAAAACGTGAAGGAATTTAATTTAAAAAATTCGATTTTTAGACGATTACATAACTACTTAGCTATAAAGTGTGCACCTATGAATTTTACGCATTTAAGAGCACCTAGAGCTCTGGTGAAATTATGACCAATTATCGTCTTTCTTGTTAATATTTACTAATTTTGTTCATTTAAACTTTGTAATCATAATCGTGAATAACATTTGTAGAACTACAACCAAAAACAATAACACAATTGCTCCAAGTTTTCAAGAATTAAAACTTTTCGTTGAAAGTTTTCAAAATCGACTTTGAGAGGCCTTTGTATACTCAAATTTATTGCCAAGCTAATCAAAAGTTGGCGCTTTTAATCAGGATTGCAAAATGGTAAAATACTTGAAAATTTTACCATTTTGCTAGCAAATATCATGTCATTTGTAGATTTCTATTTTTTATCAATAAATAGATAGAATTTATTTTTTTTTTTTTTCAAAATTATTATTATTTATCAAAAAGTTAGAGTTGATCAATTGGGGTCTGATACTTTGTTCGGACGTACATTCGGACAATCTTCATGACATTGAGATTTTACATGGAATGGTTGCTACCCCTGGTAGTGGATAATTTAATGGGACTAATTGTACACTTCTAAAAGTAAAGTCCGCAAAACAACATGTTCAATAAATAACCAATAAATATATCTTCTTTCGTTAGAACTTAGTGACAAATCAGTGATTGTAATAAGACCTGCAACAAATACAAAACAAATCAATGTTTATACAGTCTACAGTTACGAGGGTTAAATTATAACACAACAACTTGAGTTTATCAAAGATGAATTTAATAATTAATTATATACTACGTGATAAACCCATACTTAATTAATTGTTTATTTCTTTCTGCTTTAACACAATATTTAAGTTAGCGCGTGAAAAATAATGTATTATACATTTGTTTTTTATTTAACTTGCAGTGATTTCAACAGATTGAAATAAAATTACAATTGAGCATATTTAAATTAAAAATAATAAATTCAATAAAAATACGTCTTAAACGAACCCTTACAAAATTATCTAAAAACACAGATTTAATTCAATTTCATTAATAAGCAGTTTGATAATAATTTGAATCAAATTGATTTTTCAATAAATTTAAATTTCACAAATAACTGATAAGTTAATTAGTAACTAAAATTCTTTATTCATGCAATAAAATTTTACTACGCATAGCAGCTTTTTTTAAATAAAATTTATGTAGTATTTCTTTCACAACTATGAACTTGCATTAGAATTTATATTTATTATGAATATTGCATTCAATATATATTTTATAGCAGTTTATAATACATTTATTATTCATACTACAATATATTTTCCTATGAAGATATCACTTTATCTCGACCAAATATCTCGAATTGTCCAAACATATTTCACATATCGACAAATGTAGTGGAAAATTGAAAACACTATACAACAGATATATTCAAGCGAATCATCTGCAATATCGAATTTTACCGTTATTACGTTTTTTGAGAAAAATTCATTTCATTTAATTGAAGAGCGCTTTTGAAAACATCGTTTCGAGCTCACATTCAATGAAGCACCTAGGGAGTCTATGTTCAATCTCTAGTAATGATCATTGTTAGGCTAGGGGCACATCCTTGAAAAAAAAGAAAACTATTGTTGAATATAATAGATAGTGGCAGATTCAAAACACTTAAAATAAAACTAAAAAAAATTCTTATGCCATTCCAATACATAAAAAACATTTTCAAAATTAAAAAAATCGGTGCAATTACAAAGACCCTCATAATGTATTTTTAATTAAATTTTGAGCTATAGAAAACTTTAAAAAACTTTCTGAAATTTTATATTTTATTTAATTATATAAAGTTTTTAATGTATTCGGAAGCTTACTGAGCGAAATTACGGCACAATTATATGTTAAAACACAACATAATGATATCAACATTAATTAGCAATAATTCCATAGAATTAATTTGAAAATTATTGCATGCATGAGTTGGAATAATAGGTTGTATATTTTCGTACAAATCATATCACTGGTAAAATTTCTAGAATTCTAGTTAAATATTTCGAATATGATAAATACATGTGTAATTAAAAAATAACGATAAAGCTATTCAATTCTTCAATAAAAATCACAAATCGTACTGGATAAAGGCAATACTTGCGAAAAACAAATTTAGTGTGCTTTCAATACCCATCTAATACTGTTTTAATTTTTTTTATAAATTTCTATTAAAAAACCAATAATCATAATTTAAATTTGAGGATAGTTCCATCACATGTGTATATTAATTTCAAAGTTGAAACTCTTAAAGCTATTGAATAAACTGTATTGAAAGATCAAAAATTGTTCTGGAATAATTGTAATGTTTGCCAAAAATGAATTTTAAGAGTTTTCCAATTACAAAGATTCCTATTATTAACTTCACGTAGGGCAAGTTATAGTAATCGCAAAAAAATCAAAAATGAAATTTTTTATATATTTACGTTTCAAAGGTTTCTGAACATTTTGACATACCTTAGAAAAAACGGATGTATGTGTGTGTGTGTGTGCGTGTGTGTATGTATGTGCGGATACAAATTTTTGTCGACGATTTCGGGAACACGGATCAACCGATTTGAATAATTCAAAGATCATTCGATTGTATTGATAAGGAGACGTGCTGATTAGTTTTTGGCGAAGGCAGGTGTAGCCGTTCTGAAGATACGAGGCAAAAAATGCTGAAAACGGTAACTCAGTTTTTAAGAGAACGGAGCGTCCGATTTGAATAATTCAAAAAACATTTCACCTGTATTGACAAGATGAAAAATTGATCAAATTGTCATGAAGGCTCTTCAAGCGGTTTTGGAGATCTACTGAAAAAAGTAAAAAAAATGCCATTCGGCGGTTAAAATGATCACTAGACATATGCACATCAAATTATCAGATATTTTATAGAGATTTTAACAATAAGTATGATTATATTTTACATTTCTATGAGTTCCGTACCAATGCTTATGGGTTAGACGGCGGCGCGGCACTTGCGCGCTTTGACATTTCGTCTCTATGCAGTTCAAGCAGTACGATTGCTTTGAAAAAAAGTTCAGAATTTCCAAAATATGTCAAAATGAAGAAAACATTTTTCTTTTCAAAACAATTTTGTTTTCAAAAAAAAAAGTAATATTTAGACAAATTTATAGTTTCTCAAAAATCTAATTTTTTTAAGTATTTTTTTCAAAAATGTTATAATATATTAAATGTTCAAACAAATTATAATTTTTGGTACGGAAGTTCCAGCATTTGCCTTAAGGCACGATGCCTTAATTGCCTTAAGATAGAATTCCACTTACAGCTAGTTTTGTTAAAAATCGGTGTTGTGATATCTGTTACTTTCTCTCTTTTGAAGTGGCAAGATTGCTTTTATTAGATACGATGCAAAACGAAAAGAAAATATTTCCAAAAAAGTGTCTGGGAAAAAAGTGAAGTTCAAAAGAGAGTAAAATAGATGTACTTACTTAACTAAGAAGTGAAATATAAGAAAACTAAAATTATAAAACAAGGTAGGGCTGGGCATTGTTGTTCAATTTAAATTTAAGTAATTATACTGTCTAAACCTAATAAACTACGTACCAACATATAACATATATCGAACAAACTATTATTCTTACTAATTATGTTTTTTTGTTTCTCTGAAAATTTGTAAACATTTTCTTAAAATGTGATTTTTTACTGTTTTTGTAAAATTTGTCATCTGTCTCTTTTTACTCCAAAGGGGGCGAACAGATTCGATGTTTAAATTTTTATTTTGAAGTGTTTTACTTATCTCCGGATAGCTAGATCGTAAGAATCAAGGTGGTGGCTGGTTATACATATTTTGCCCTTTAATTTTAGATAGTTTTTCAAAAAAAAAGTTTCAACTTGACATATTAGTGGTGGACCCTTCCCCCGCTCTACTCTATAGAAAAGTGAAAATTATAGTTCATGCAAAGGAGAGATAAATGTGTAATTATGTGAATTATACTATGTATTCAGTGTTGGTCCAAAATAAATTATATTGTAATTGAATTTTGTCGTTTCACTGACTAAAATTTTTGTCGACGCTTTTGACAAATTAGAAGTAACTCCACCTAGTTGTCCAAGCATTTTTATAATGTAAGCCCAGTCTTACAGTTCCTTCTATCCCGATAGAAGGCCTTCGATAAATATTTCTATCGCATCAATAGCAATTCGTATATGTGTATGTTTTTGTGCCCCACATATTCTGTAAAGAAGCAACATTTTCTATGTCGGGTACCTTCTACATCGGGTTTATTTACCGGCACGTGCCGCGTATAGAAATCGCGCGGCTTCACTACGACCGGTCATTCGTTCGTTTGTCAATGTATATAACATCGTAATTTATACAGAAATTTTTCGGTTCATTTATAATAAATTCCTTGCCCAGTCAGATAATTTGATTCGATTCTATAATTTCATTTTCAACATTTATAACGGGTGTCTGGAAATGATGAAATAGGGCGGGGTACAGATGTCGAATTTGACTTTGAGCAATTATATTGTGAAAACAAAACTAATTATTTCACAACAAATGACACATTTAGAACAAACATATATCTGACTTTTAAACTGTCAGCTAATTCCACATCGTAGGACATGTAAGCTATTTTATAGAGTATATGTATAAAAAACCTGTTGAATCTAATTTAAAAGTAACAATACGTCTGATTAATATATTAAATAGCGCATACTTAGAGTTTATATTCTTAAACATATAAACAAACTTCCCGAAGAAGAACTTTGTTTTCATAAAAAAATCCGATTCGCTAATTTTATGTTTTCTGGACGTTTCAAGCCATTCTGAATCAAATGAGACCAAATTTGGAAAAAAGTATGTGTATATGTGTGTGTGTGTGTGAACAGATTTTTTACCGTAAATCGACGTTTTCTCAAAAAAGTTTGAACCGATTTTAGAAATTTGAAAGCCATAACGTTCTTTATAACTTAAAAGTGTTAAACTTTTCGTCCACATTTGAGCCCATACTGCTGAATCGATTTAAAAAAAATAAAAACTGTTCGAAAGATACGTTAGGATTAGTTTAGGTGAAAATCTACTGAGCCGTTTTCTTGTAATTAATTAATTGTAATTAAGTAGAAAAAAAATTCAAATCGATTTCTGTGGAACTTTTTTTGCGATATATATCATGGTCTTAAAGAACTTGCTGAAATATTACGGCCTTACGGCAGGTAGTTTAATTTCAAATTAATTTTAAAAGATCATCATAGTTTGGAAAATGAGTAGTTTTTTTATGACGTTTGTTAAAATTAGACGAATTAGACAATTTACTTGGTATATAACGATAGAGTACTTGGTCTTAATGAACATACTAAACCATTAAAGTCCTATGGAAACAAGTTCAGTTATAAAAATTAGTGATTTTTGAAAATTTGTTTTAAAAAATACTCCGAATTAACGTGTTCGTTTGTCAATACATCAAGTATATGTGTAAAAAATATGAAGAAATATTTAATTCATAAACTATTTTAGGTATATTTTAGGTTAATTATTTTAGGTATAAATATTTGGATGTGAGAGACATATTAAGATTTTCTAAAAGTTTTTAACAATTCAAACTTGATTCTAATTATAACGTATTATATTGATTAAAGACAATATGAATTTTAAATATTATAAAACACTAATATTTAAATGCAGTAATAACTATCTGCATTTTTACACCATTTCCATTATTATTTTGGTAATATCTTCTATATATATAAAATAAGTCGGGTTTTCCTTCTGACGAAATAACTCCAGAACGCACGAACCGATTTCGACAATTTTGCATTCGTTGGAAAGGTCTCGGGCTCCGCAAGGTTTATAGCTAAGAAAATTAGCATTAGCATTAGTGCAGGGCATCGTGCCTTAATGCAAGCTCCTGGAACTCACGCACCGTAATTAAAAATTCGAGTAATAAAAATAATCAATAACTGTTTTTAAATAATTTCAAATAGATTATCTTCTATATACATAAAAATAAGTCGGGTTTTCCTCCCTGACGAAATAACTCCAGAACGCACGAACCGATTTCGATAATTTTGCATTCGTTGGAAAGGTTCTCGCAAAGCTCAGCAAGGTTTTATAGCTAAGAAATTAGTGGTATATGGCATCGTGTCCTAATGCAAATTGCTGGAACTTCATGCACCGTAATTAAAAATTCGAGTAATAAAAATAATCAACAATTGTTTTAAATAATTTCAAATAGTTTATTACATATATCTACATTATATATATATATATATATATATATATATATAAATAAGTTGGGTTTCCTTTCTGACGATATAACTCCAGAACGCAAGAACCGATTTCGACAATTTTGCATTCGTTGGAAAAGTCTCGAGCTCCGCAAGGTTTACAGCTAAGAAAATAAGTGTGCATGGCATCGTGCCTTAATGCGAGATTGCAATTTCCAGTTCGCCTTGCGTTTGCCAATGACAACTAACAAGCCGCAAGGCCAATCGCTTAGTGTTTGCGGGATAATTTCAAACAGATTATTTAGAAAATCATTATCTATCACATGGGCAGTTATACGTTGCCTGTTTACGAGTTGGAAAACCATCCGCTTTGTTTGTGTTAACGTCAGACCAAAAAACAAAAAATGTGGTTTACCAAAGACCATTTCCATGAAACGGATAATTTGCGGATTTACTTTTATTCACTTAGAGAAGTTCAACTATAAAACACTTCATTTTTGTAATCGAAATAAATTCATTCCTGTTGTGTAATAAAAAAAAATTTTCCTTTTCAAATATAAACAAACAAAAAATTTCTCATCTTTCTCACGAAACCATCTGGTGGCGAAACGGAGTTCGTCGGGTTTGCTAGTCAATCTATAAAATTTTCACGATTTTTTCTTTTATTCACAATTCAACTATTTTTATATAATGCATAGATATATTTTAGTATATACATTTAGTTTTCTACATCATAATGAAGTACGAAAATTCTAGAATTTATCTTACATTAGGTGACATTGGTTATGTATTACCATTCTTATAAAATAGCAGTTATAATTTGGCAAAACCAATTTCACGAAAAAATGCAAATTTCTTTCATACGCATAATAAAAAATAATGATAATAATAATTTACCCAAAAAGTAAAAGAAAGTTCTTCGGGAAAGCCAACCCCTATCACATGGTTTTAATAAAAATACAAAAAAACCTGTCGCGGGACCATATCCATCCATTTATATATGTATACTAGATGACCGACAGACTTTGTCCTGTACCAGCGTCTACAATTCCAAAGTTCCAAATTTGTTAATATTCATTCTATACTTGCAATATCCTACTTGATATCCTGCCTTTTCGATTCATTTATGGTCTTAGCATAGGCAGTATAAAAATTTCTATAGTAAAAATAATATAGTATCTGCGGCAAAACTTGATTTTACCACACAACATAATTGCTTCAATAATTTAGTTTTAATTTTCATAATCTCGTACTTAGTTGTTTTTTGGCAATTATAATTTCTAAAGAACAGTTTTCTTACTAACAATTTAATAAACATTATTGCTTAAGTTCAAATCTTAGCTGAATTAATTTGTAAAATCTAGTTCATATGTGCACTCTTCAATCTAAGATCAACTTGCTAAATAATCCATATCCAATTGCCAAACAAATGAATATTTGACACATGAAACAAAGTTCTAAATCGTTTTTTAATGATTAGAAATATTTTTTTGTGTTGTTAAATAATTTTGCAAATTAAACCAAAATGCAAAATGCATGAGTTTAAAAAAATAATGTATATGCAATTTTGGACTTATAGTGTAATTTAGTAATCTGAATTATATAATTTTATCTTCACAACATATACTGTAGACTGTATCTTATATTTCTTTAATTTCTGGCACATATCGGCTGCTTTTCAGCAATAATGATGCAGATATTACATGATACTTGTATATTATATTCTAATATTATCTAGGCTCATAATTTCAGCTAAATTCAGACTTTAAGTGAATTGACATTTATAGCAGATGACAGTTCAAATATTTTCAATGTCAAACAATAATAAGCGTTTTTTGTAATTTTTTCTATATATTTGTACAACATTACTATATTTTTATAGTTATTTACATCCTAAAACTTCAGAAAGATTTATCAAAATCCGAATAATCGTTTAGAAGGGGTATCCTTTCATACACTCGCACAGAAGAATTTTATATTAAGATCTATAGATTATATCATATATCTATATAATATATATTATATATCATAGATATATGAATACATCGTATTCTAATATTGTCTAAGGATTATATAATAATATTAAAAATTTATTACAAATGCAAAGATTTTTTTGAGTATTATGCATATGTTTTCAATTGTTTGAATAAATTTGTATAGATTCCAAAGCATTTCTAATTAATTATAACCAAAAATAGGCAAAAAAATATTGATCACAATTGATAATCCCTATAAGCTAGCCCCATCCTTAACCTTCCTTCAGGTAGAGTTTTTCTATCGCTATCATACCCATATCCCATTTTCAGTATTATTATTGCCGGACAACAAATGATAGAGCGATGAGTATTACAATTCAAATTCGGATCAAAACCGCGATCCATTGCCTGAATTCGTATTAGGCATATTGCCCTACTTTGCATCAACCCTCGGCCGAGGATATGTTCAAAGACGTACTTCTATCACTTGCGCCGATCGACCGTCAGACCGTCCGAAAGACCGTATACTTTATGCTTACTTACACGTATCCACACCCTGCTTAAGACTTACCCTGAGGGTAGGATAAATAAACAGTAGACTGGGGGACACAGTTTGAGGAAAAAGCTCAAAGGAGAAAATAACTGAGAATTTACTATTTATGTTTTAAATATTTTTTTCTATAATTTATTTCTGCTAGGGAATCCAATGTCGGTATACCGGAAAACTGGTACACCAAACACTGGTATACCGAAAACCGGTATAACGCCAAATTTTTCGGAGGTATTATACCAGTATTTACTTTAAATTCTGGTATTTTTGGTATAAAAACAAGCGATAGTTGATGCATGTTACACTAATTGTAAGGTCTCATAATCGCTATTGTATAAACAAGAGTCAAAGTATTATCTCACCTCTACATTAAATTGAATATTTATTGTTTTCCAAAGGGTTTCGTATCGTATTACAATAAATAGCATCGGAGTGATAGATAATGATGTTTATTATTTATAATTTATAAATTATGCTAAATATTTAATATATTATAAGTTTATATCTTTTTACAAGGCATTTCTTTTATTTCTAGATTTTTATTTATACTCGTATGTTAGCCTCACTTTTTACATTTGTACACGTCATTTCCAATTCTGTTTTCATTTTGTATTATTCCCGGTATTGTACCGATAATACCAGTTTAAAAGCACAAATACCGAAATAACGGTATTGAAATTTTTTATCGGTATTGCACTTACTTCATACACACAATAGCGGAAGAAATAAGTAGATCCGCTGCCAAATACAAGTCAAGATTGGAGAACCATCCGAATGTACTCGAAAAACATACTCTCTGTTAACACTATCAGGAGACTGAGAAGATTAGATCCATTAGATTTAGTATAGTACTTGTTATCATTTTCTGTACATATTATACAAACTTGAAATACTACTATTGGAGTATTTTAAAATTTTATTTATTATTTTAGTCACAACAATTACAATGCCTCTTGAACAGTTGTAGTTTGATGAAAATATACAAAAATAATGCATTTACTAATTCGTACTATCTGTAATTCTGAATTTGATCTTCATGTTTTGAATACTTTTTCTAGAATTCATTCCTATTGTTTACAGTTAACTTGGAGATAGAGTTTGAGAAAAAGTCTAGAGATAAAAGTAATTGAGAATAAGGTCTTTATGTTTTGAATACCTTTATTTAATGAATTAATTAATTTAAGAATGTATTCCTGGTATTCAATAAATTATCGATGAATTACTAAAACTATTGAATGTTCTCTTTATGAAAAAGTATTTTGTTATAGAGTTGGGTACAAAGATTTAATTTGAATTTTAGTAATTGCACTATCTAAACCGAATAAACTATATTAAAATACATAACACGTATCAAACAAGCAACTGTCGTACTGTGTTCAATAAAATTTCTAGTGGATTCACAATTATATGAATATGTTTTTTTCACTATCTTTCTAAAACTTGTCATCTGCCTATTTTATACTACAGAAAAGGTAAAAAGGGACAGCCAGGAGGCAAAACATTCTAATGTCTTATTTTTAATTTTAAACAGAAATTAAGAAATAATAAATATAATATTCAAGCAATGCAAACTATAAATTTTATTGGCCTATTTTTTACAAAGATAATATTGTATATGACTTTGATCTGGTATTTCGTCAGAAATATTTATCAGCAAAGTTGGAATAAATATTAAATTAATTTATAGTAAAATTGTTTTTATAACTGAATTTACATTTTTATTTACTACTTTTTTATTGTTTTACATCTTTCTACTCTATTGGTTCTTTTCACTCCACCCACATTTAAACTATTATGGAGGTTATAAAAAAAACTTCTTGAATAAAACTTAAGAATAATAATACATTTTATAAACTCCAAAGGTATATTAAGGTCTCATATACTAAACAACAGTGCTCAAAAACAGAAAAACTATCAACAAAAGAAAATACTTTTGTTACAGTTTTTCAAACATCTCTTGGTAGCGACGCCGTGAAAAAATAAGGTGAAGGGGTGGTTATACATAATTTACTTTCTACTTTTAAAGATTGTTAAAAAAATCCTAAATTTACTACTTTTTAAGAAATTGATGGTGAACTCTTATACCCGCGGATTATTAAGCCCTGCTCAACTGTTCAACTCTATATGTTATTATTTTAACTACGAGTTGCACTAAGAAATTCAATATTCATATGCAACAAAACAAAATTGATTTCAAAAATAAAAATAAGTTCAATTTTTTACCAGATCTTCTATTATTATTTATCCATATCCCACTATGGGTCCGCTTAAGGAATCCCGTCAAGGGTTGTAGCGAAAAGCAAAACTCGAAGTGGTATCTTAAAAAAAGATCACAGGCGCACATTGATAAATACCTACCCACTACCATCCCTTGGAAAAGGGATGTCTACAATATCATCCTAGTCATCTCAACCCCGGCAGCCATTAGGGGATGATGTTATGTGTATAAAGTCGTTTGTTGGACGATAGACTGGGGGCTAAATGGTAAATAAACGGTAAAAGAAATAAATAGAAATCTAGTACATATGTGCTTAAAATGCAATTTGAGTACAAGTTTATAATAAGTTTTTAAATTATGTGCTCAAATTAATTGCGCATAAGTGTTAATTAATAATTTCCTGAATAAACATCCTTATTTTGTCTTAGATATTTCCTATCTAAAGAAGTGATAATTTCCTTGAATTTTGCAATTTGTCAAATAAGTAAATTTTTATGTGTTGATAAATACAATAATCAAGATAAATAGCAAATATTCAAATAAAAAGATCTTTTCTAATCTAGTTGTAAATAGAATTTATTCTTGTTACTAGTTGCAAAAACTTTGTAATTTGCCTCGAGAAAAATGCCACTTACGCCTATTATCATTTTAAAATATTTTTATGATATATGTATATAATATCAAGAGAATAATGTATGTGTGTCAGTAAATTATATATTGTGAGAGACAAATATGACATATAGAAATAAATACTGTAGAGAGTGTAACTAGAGACTATAAACGATTAATTGGAGATGAGGTGTGTTAAAAGGGTTGAGTTAAAATATGATTATTACTCAGTTTGTCCCTTTTAACACACCTCATCTCTAATTAATCGTTTATAGTCTCTAGTTACACTCTCTACAATATTTATTTCTATATGTCATATTTGTCTCTTTTTTCTGTAGGCTTATTAATTTGATAATTTATCAAGCTTTCATTTATCTATTTATCAATTATTATAAGGGCTGTAATTAATAATTAGTAATAATTGTGGTTTCAAATATATTGAAAATCAAGAGCGAATTTGGCTTCAATGGAATTTGAATAGATATATTTAAAAATATTTGAAAAGAATAATAAGCGTAAGTGGCATTTTACATAGAAGCAGGTGGCAAGGATTTTGCGTCTTGACTTACAACTAACACTAGTTTTGAAATGTCCTTTTTATATCTGAAAGTATAATAGGTAAATAATATTACCCAACGGCAGACCCATGAGCTGAGTTAAACTCCAACTCGATTCAGAAAAGAGTAGCGTTATTTTCCATTACCATTCTACACCGCAGTGCCCGAAATGGGAAACATATTTATGATATATATATTCATATAAATATGGATATTGCTGCTGCCCGATGTCGGGTTGCCAGAGCGCCATAGAGCACTCTATTCCTAAAATACTAGAAATCATTTATTTTGAGTATTGCGTTTATCGTTTCCAGGTTTAGTGGAATAATCGCTCTGTAATGTTGAAGAAAAAGTGGAGATAAAAAAGAAACTTCTAAAAAAACGTGTAATACGCATTAGGTATAAACGCCAGGTACTTATTGCGTAGCACCTGTAAAAAAATATGCAAAAAGAAAAAAATACATATAAATATAACATTATATATGTAGGAATGAATTGAAACCCAGGATAAGTGATATAAAAAATATTATAAAAAGATCTAGTTTTAAAATGGATTTTTTATAAACTTGCTGCTCACTTTTATTAAAAGTAGTGCTTTATATATTTAGCTTCTGAAATTAATTAAGTTGAACTTGCAATTTATTAAGAATATTTCAACATTTCTTGAAAATATATTTTTACACAAAACAGCTTTAGTTATAAATAAAAAAACATAATCATTTGCTACTGAAATTTTTAATTATTGCCATTTTGCTACTAGAAGAATGAGTTTTTATAAAAGTTGCAATCCAATTTAAATTAATTTTAAAAGTACCAATTGACAGAAAATTTGTGGTATAGACACGATGTTCAACATAAATTTTTACACCAAAACTGTTTTTATTGATGAGTACGTACTCAGTATACTATATCAAGGCTAATGAAGAAATCTGCTGAGCATTAAAAGAGAGCTGTTTATCAAAAAATGGAAAACAAAATTATTTTTATAGTTTCAAATATATTCTACATTATATATTCACTTTAAATAGAATTAAAATAATATAAATCAAAAGCCAAACAATTAATTTCATGTATCTATAATAAATAAACATTTATTATAGATACATGAAATTAATTTTTTGGCTAAAAGCAATTATTCTCTGTTGGTTTATAAAAATGAAAATAATGTTATTTGTGGAAGTCATTTAAAAAGTTTATATATGACACCAATATCAAAACTTTAATTTGTGATCCTACTTTTCCTATTGTTTTTCTTAAATATATACATATTGGTGACGTTATTGTTGGTACTGGTTTTGGAACTAACACGAACAATTCTATGAAACTTTTCTACGAAAAAATTAGTTTGTGGTATAAGATGAGATAAGTAGTCGATTTATATTTTCCGACTATCAATATATGCAATTCATCTAATTTATCTTTAATACACCTCCATATCCCAACTCAGTTTATTCGATGAATTGCAGCAATCTTCTTTCAGATGATGCTGCATCGTTATATGAGCTTGAAAAATGGCATAACAGATGTTTGTGGAATGATATACTTTTGTGCAATTTGTACACAAATGCAAGTTTATATTCCAGTCATATGAAATATGTACTAGAACAAACTCACGTCCGCTAACGGAGTTGTACAACGAGCATTTTAGAAAAGATTTTAAACGCAAAAAAGGAAGGGATTTATTGCCTCAATATTTTAATAATACATACATATGTTGTGGCATTGTTATAAAGTCTCTATTATTTTTCACAATTTTTTAAAATAAAATGCCTTAGTATCGATGTTACAACTGTAATTCAGAGCAAAAAATCACTAACATCAATACACACCTTTCCTTCAATTGTTTCATAGAATATAATTTTATTAAAATCTTTGTTCACACAGAAGTATTTTACTAATTACATTCATTGTATCAATAATTTAATGTTTACTTTGATATACCTCTTAAAAAAGACATATTTACATAACTTGTATATGCATAAGATTTATCGTTACTGACAAAATATGAAAACTTCACCTTATACGTGCGAATTACATTAAAAGTTTCGTGAACAACTTGAGAGTTTAAATCAAACATTGAAATTTTATATGTTCTACATACAGTTTTATTTCAGATACAACATTATTTCAGTGCAGAAATCTACAAGCGTATTAGATGTATTCCAAAAAATGGGGCAAATATAAGGTTGAGAAATGGTTACAACTGATTTTTTTATACCTCACATATTGATATTCATTGTTTTAATTGTTTAAGCCGTCTAATAAAGTGCAGATTTATTAAAATTGATTCAAATCTTATAAACTTGTATGATTAAACATGATTCATCAGTTCATGATTGGATTAAAGACAGTGAATACAAGAAAATTCTTTGTACTTGACAAATTATTATTATTCAGTCATCTCATAAATGAAACTGTTTTGTTAAAAGTTTTCGAGTACGACTTGAAAGTTGAAATCAAACTGCGAAGATCACCTTCATTCAATTTCACATTTTCTTGGATTAAAAATAATTAATAAGAACAAAATCGAAATATTGGGCTTCTTTCTATACTAATAAGTGAATACAATAACATTGTCTTTTACTAAGTTGGTAATGTGAAAAAATACGACAGTAGGTTATTGTGATTCTAAGAATTTGCATCGTACGTGACAAAATATCAGAAATTCGTCACGTCATAAATGCGGGCATTACATTAAAAGTTTCCAAGTACAACTTGGAAGTTGAAATCAAATATTGCGAAGCCGCCACATCTACTATATCTCTGTACAGTTGCTTGCATTTTCATAATAAAGTTTTGCGAGTAATGCCCGGTAAATCATGGTTCGCGCAAAGTACGTGGCGCCCCGCTCGGGGTTGCAACTGGGTTCTTGTTCGCCCTGATCAGTATTCCGCGAAGTTTTCAAATTAAAAGTCCCGCGGCGCATCCCAGGAAATAACATGAAACTGATATTACGAGCGTTTTCACCGACACCAACAAATACTCTATCGACATTAGCAGCAAGGACTTCGGTACATTTTTGTAATATTCCGCAAAAACTTTATCTTTCTTATTTTTGATTACAAGTATAAGTACAAGATCAGAACTTAGTACTTCAATTTCATATACATAGTTACAATTTCATCAAATGTTTTGTAATATTTGGTGCTTCATTATTTAGTGCCCAAGTAAAATAAAAAACAAACGCATTTCACAAAAAAAATTATATTTGCGTCAAGATATGTCTTCGAATTTATGTCGGAGAAAGTCCCGTAACGCCGAACGGCACCAAGCATCGGACACTCTATTTTCTAAATACAAGTGAAAGGGGCACTGGGGGCACACAGGTACAGGATCACGCACTAAGCCTCGCCTGTGAAGCAACCCTTTCCATATTTATGCATTCACATCTGAGTGGCATGCAAAGATAAAAGTTGTACTCGATTGTTGTCCGTAAAATGGTAGAATATCATTAGATCTATTAACCAATTTTAGCAGGTGCCATAAAATGAACGGAAATGTCTGTCCCCTAGCACTGGACACTAAGTCGTCTCTTAGTGCCGGACAGTAAACTATAATATTGATATTGCTTGTAAGAATTCACGTAATTTTTTCCAATTATTTAATTTTATTTTGTATGAGTGCTAACGGTCACTACATACCCACATTTTTTGTATTTCATAGTCAAAGAATGAAAAGCTAATGAATGCATCAGCTGAGAGCATCGGTGTGGCCCAGCCAAAAGAGTGGATGAATAGTAACTTTTTTTGCAAAATCTAAGAATATTCGTAAAGGACACATGTGCAGACAATCCAGAGTGTGGAGATGGCTACATGTGTGATCAATGCAGGTTATTTTGAAATGCCCGGTACTAGATGCCACTGTTTAAAATCATATTTTTTTATAGCAAAGTTTGATTGATAGTATTAATTATTTTTTAGCAAAGATTGCGGTTTTGCTAATTTAGTTTGATTTATAACTTTGTTATCTAACATAAATCATAATTTAACTAGCGGGGTGGGTGGCATCGTGCCTTAAGGCAAATTGCTGGAACTTCCCGTACCGTAACGAAATGTTCGAGGAATACTGAATGTTTTCAAATAGATTATTATAAATATTGTAAAATTGTCTAATATTTATAAGAATTATATAAACTGAATTGCAGAGTTGAAATTATTTGTTTAAAGTGTATTAGAACTATAGTCAGAATTGAAAATAAAATCTGAATTATTTTCGGTATACAAAAAATTAAAAAAAAAAAAAAAAGAAAAAAAGGGACAAATTTTTTTTTCCAAAATCAATTATTTTGTTAAGACAAGCAGAAAGTTCTTTGAATCATTCAAATCGGACGCTTAGTTCTCTCAAAAACTGCCATTTTTTACATATTTAGCTCCGTATCTTCGAAATGGCTGGGCCTGTCTTTGCCAAAAACTAACAAACACTTCTCCCAATCATTACTAATAAAATGTTTTTTAGATCATTCAAATCGGATACTCCGTTCTCTCAAAAATTCGATTTCTATTTTCTGCACTCTTTGCTCCGTATCTCCGAAACGGCTGGACCTGCCTTTGCCAAAAACTAATCAGCTCTTTTCCCTATCAATAGGAATCGAATGTTTTTGAACCATTCAAATCGGTTGATCCGTGCGCCCTAAAACGTGACTGGAAATTTGTATCCATACATACATACACACACACACATACACACACACACACACACACACACATCCATTTTTTCTGAGGTATGCCAAAACGTTCAGAAACCTTCAAAACGTCGAGAAATGTTAAAATTTTCAATTCCGATTTTCGGCCCATTACAATAACTTACCCTACGGGAAGTTAATAAACATTTCGTAAAATATTTTTGGATTTTTTTTTTATGAACATTCTTAGGTGTCCCCCACTTGGGGACTTCCCCTAATATCAACCTTGCAATCATAAATCTAAAACATAGGACATAGTCTCGAAATCGATATTTTGTGCAATGTGCTATCATTTACATTAAACTTATTTAAATAAGAAGTAATACTGTTTACATCTGCAGAACTAGTTATAACCTTATATTCATAATTATTTCCTTATATTTGATAAAGGATATTCAGACAGTTGTAAGTCTTCTTATAAACAAATATCATTAACTTGAATAACAGTGAATATTATTCGCTACATAATGCATATATGATAAAAATATTTCTGAAATACATCTGAGGCGAAAAAAGTTTACACAATAATCTAGTTATGGATGAAATTCAAATTATTGATTATGTGCTTATGCGGTTAATAATTTTAAAAGTAAAACAAATGAATCTTGACAGTCATATATTTTTTCTTCGACTGATCTATTTTGTAAAATCTTTAGATTTTTGATTGGTTTACATTTAGAAGAACGCGTGAGTCTTCTTACCTCTCTTATTATATTAAGTTATATACTTGTTTAATTTTGAAAACACATAATAGCATAGAAATGATTAATATATTGGTACTCAAATGCACCTGTTGCAATAACATTCTGAAAATTCTTGATAAAATTAATGTAGGTGATATTGTTAGTATTTATCATCATACCCAGGCGACCTGATAATTATATTATTATAATTAGATATTATAAATTCTAGCCAAAATATTCTAATTCTCAATTTAGACATTCTAAGTACTACCAAAAAAATTGCTGATGTATCATGCCACTTAGACTTGATTTTTGTACAGTTTTAAAGGTGAAGATAATTTATATTTGCAGATCTTTATTATTGGTTTTACCAATATTGTAACGTATCAATAGCAAA
>NW_020537758.1:43663182-43695852 GCF_003426905.1 Ctenocephalides felis
AATGTTTTTATATATCTTTACGTTTCAAAGGTTTCTGAACATTTTGGCATACCTTAGAAAAAATGGATGTATGTGTGTGTGGTGTGTGTGTGTGTGTATGTATGTATGTATGTATGTAGTATGTATGTATGTATGTATGTGCGTGTGTGTATGTATGTGCGGATACAAATTTTCGTCGACGATTTCGGGAACACGGATCAACCGATTTGAATAATTCAAAAAACATTCGATTCGTATTGATAAGAAGACGTGCTGATTAGTTTTTGGCAAAGGCAGGTCTAGCCGTTCCGAAGATACGGGGCAAAAAGTGCTGAAACGGTAACTCAGTTTTTAAGAGAACGGAGCATCCGATTTGAATAATTCAAAAAACATTTCACTTGTATTGACAAGATGAAGAATCGATAAAATTTTCATGAAGGTAGGTCTAGCGGTTTCGGAGATATGGAGGAAAAAGTAAAAAAATGAGCCATTTGGCGGTCAAAAATGATCATTAGACATATGCACATCAAATTATCAGATATTTTACAGAGATTTTAACAATAAGTATACATTTTGTTAACATTCCTATGGGTTCCGTACCAATGCTTATGCGTTAGACAGCGACGCGGCGCTTACGCGCTTTATTTTGACCGTATGCAGTTAAAGCAGTACGATTGCTTTGAAAAAAAGTTCAGATCTTTCACAATATGTCAAAATAAAGGAAAAAAAATATTTTTTCAAAAAAAAAAATTTTTTTTTTTTTTTTAAATTTTCAAAAAAAAGTAATTTTTTGTCTAATCTATAGTTTCTCAAAAATCTTATTTTTCAAAGTAAATTTTTTTCAAAAATGTTAAACGTTTTTAAAAAATAATAATTTTTGGTACGGGAAGTTCCAGCAATTTGCCTTAAGGCACGATGCCTTAATTGCCTTAAGACAGAATTCCACTTACAGCTAGTTTTTTTTTATTCTCTTAAGCTTTATATCACAAATTGTATATTTCAATAGGTTAAATAATATTTAATTGATATCAAACATTGAATAATGATGAGACTTCTGAACAAAATATAAAAAATAAAAATACGACCAAAGTTTTTATAGTAGAAAGTAATCTTGTAATCTACATCAGAGATCTTTGGAAAATGAGAATTAAACTAAACTTCTTAAAAGAAATCAAAATTAATATAATGTAATTAAAAAATAAATCTAAATATTAATGCTGTATGCGTATTATATACCCAAACTATAATAATCGTTGTTTCATTCTAAATTTCGAAAGAATGAAAATGCCCCAATATATTTTTAGGTATAAATATATGTATATTAATCCAAGGTCTATAGTACATGATATCTCATAAAACGTATGTAAAATATTGTACCCTTGAATGAGAATGCCGAATATATTACGAATAATGAAATGAAAAAAAAACATATGAGAATGCGGAAGTTATCTGTATAATATATGCAATATCATATATAAAATAGACGGATTCTGTAGTAATTTAAAATTTGAATATTTAAACCTTAATTCGTTGACGTTCATCTATGAACTAACATCAACTTTATGATTTGATCATTTTAGTGATCGAGTATTATTTTTTATAAAACAAATGGTCCAATTCTGCTGTAAAATAGACCAATGTTATGGCAAGGCTGTGTTATGTTCCAGTTTTCATACAAAATGCTGCTAAATATTGTTAAAATGTCATGTATTTTCTGTGCGATTAAGCGTTTTACACATAAATTGCAACTTCACTCATATGTTATCAAGTCATGTCTCGAAGAACCATTTATGATAACATCGTCTACTTGACATTTGTGCGTTTTTAGGTCAGCGATTCTATTTAGAAAGCCTGGCTGCACAGCAAGTACATAGGATTCTGACAGTTTTCAGTACCACTTTATATGAAAACTGATACATAACATAACCTTCCATTACATTGGTCTACTTTATGGTAGAATGGGCTCCAAAGTTTCATCTTTGGCCAAATGGTTGTGATGGCCTTATAATTGTGCCCATTGATGAATAAGTATAACTACAAACGAAACACAGCCGCTTTGACATTACATCAATTTTAGTTGTTTCTGCAATTTATAGAGGTGTCACCAATTGTAGCATGTAAAGTGAAGCACTAATATTTTCACAAAGTAAAAAATTAAACCATAAAATACGAGTATTTAATTACAAACACAACTGCTTTTTTTAAAAAAAACGTACTAAGTAATATACTAAGTTACTCAGTACTTAAATATATATATATATATACTTTAAAACGAGGAATGATTTGATTTGAGCACAGTACACCATCTGTTGAATGAGAAAAATACTAAAACATGTTAAAATGACAGTACCATCACAGACCGCTAGTTAAAACTTTAATTCTTTACCTAGATAAGTTTTTCTAGGTGCTTGGTATTGTTAAATTATTTTGATAGAAATAGGAAACAACATTATAACAGTTTTAATTGTATTATATATAATTATTTCTCGCAAAATGCACGCGATGTTCTTTATTATAAACACTGTTCACAAATCCGCCTGTGGTACTGCGCAATAAGTATTGAAGAATTAAAAGCGCCGTGTCTGCCATAATAACAAAATCTGTCTCGGAAAAGCTGTTTACGACATTTTAATCTCTAACTGAACCAAACATATTTTATAATCCATTTACCGTAGCATTTTCAAATTGTGGTCTGCGGCTGATTCGCTTCGATGTCTTTGAACACGGGATGTCTAGATTATTGAAAATAATCTCTGTTTTAATTATTAAACTATTGAAATCTCTTGGCCCTGGATGTTAATGTCAACGTTTTAATCTGCTATAAATTAAATTCTGTGTGATAAAACTCCATTAAGTAAATGAAATGCATCAAATGATTTTGAAAATTACTATTGCAATCTCAAAGTAAAGTATAAAGTGATTGAATGGCTGGAATATGGCACTAAATAGGTACTATTTTTTAATAATTAGTAATTAATATAAATATATTCACATGTGTATAGCATTGTTACACATTTATTTAATTTGTATACAACATGTTCATGTTTAATTAAAATTTGAATATTATTGTAATACATTGGATAGCTTAAATATCTAAATAAACCATTACCCCAGTGGTTTCCAAACTTTTTTGCACCACCGCCCCTGCTCTAATAAAAAAAAATGTTGCGCGCCCCTCAATTTTTCAACAATTTAATTTAATTGATACTCATCTGATATTATCAGACTACAATTTAATATGCAATATTATGTAACAAAATGCATAAAAATTAATCATTTTTTATTCATTTTCCAAATTCATTTCATAAATTTTGGGTTATTTTCGAAAATAGTATTATGGAAAGAGATGTACGCCCTCGCCTTATTGTTAGAACAGCCTAAGGCCGCCCTGAGGAGGCGCGCCTCACAGGTTGGAAACCGCCATTTACATAAAATTACAATCTAAATATAAAAGAGACGTTATAAAAATATTTAATTATGAGTTGGTATTTATTTTTCAAGACGGTCCCAAAAGATTTAGAAACAGCCTTTGACTTCCTTCCACACTACACTACAAAAGATAGTCATAATTTTGTTTATTAACCTCCCGTAGGGAGAGTTAGAGTAATCGCAAAAAATCGAAAATGAAAATTTTTATATATCTTCGCGTTTCAAAACCTTCTGAACATTTTGGCATACCTTACAAAAAATGGATGTATGTGTGTGTGTTTGGATACAAATTTTCATCGACGATTTTGGGAACACGGATAAAGAAATTTGAATAATTCAAAAAACATTCGATTCGTATTGATAAGGAGACGTGCTGAGTAGTTTTTGGCAAAGGCAGGTCTAGCCGTTCCGAAGATATGGGGCAAAAAATGCCAAAAATGGTAACTCATCAGTTTTTAAGAGAACGATACGTCCGATTTGAATAATTCAAAAACATTTTACTTGTATTAACAAGATGAACATTTTACTTGTATTAACAAATTTGCCTGCCATAAAGGTAGGTCTCGCGGTTTCAAAGATCTAGTAAAAAAAGTAAAAAAATGCCATTTGGCGGTCAAAAATGATCATTATGCACATCAAATTATCAGATATTTTGTAGAGATTTTAAACAATAAGTATAAATTTTGTTTACATTCCTATGGGCTCCGTACCAGTGTTCATCCGTTAGACAGCGACGCGGCGCTTACGCGCTTCGATATTTCGTCTCTATGCAGTTAAACCAGTACGATTGCTTTGAAAAAAAGTTCAGAATTTCCAAAATATTTCAAAATAAATTTTTCTTCAAAAAGTCTTTTTTTTCAAAAAAAAGTAAGCTAAAAAAGTAAGTAAAAATTTATAGTTTCTCAAAAATCTAATTTCTTCAGAGTATTTTTTTTTCAAAAATGTTGATCTTTTTTGAAAAAATAATTTTTGGTACGGAAAGTTTTAGCAATTTGTCTTAAGGCACGATGCCATGCGCCCCACTAGTTTGAGTGTATAAATTAAAGTGATTATATCATTGTCAAATGTATAAAAAGTATATATTTTAATACATAAAAGCCTTTCATACGAATGTAATGATATGAATTTTAGGTTGATGCATTATTACTAGCATGAAAATAATTAAAAAGCTGTTTGTGCAAACATATGCAATGTTTTGCATGGTTCTCCTGATTTTGCATGCATAATTAACTCCTGTGGTTTATTTATATTATTATTATATTTAATTTTCTAATTTGTAACGATCAAGATATACATACAGTTGGCATTAGAAATATGAGAACAAACGATTTACTATTTATTAACTTTCCGAAAAAAAAATTTATTGTATTGAAAATTTGTATTGCAAAATTTAAGTTTTCTCGATGTTTCAAGCCTTTTGGATTGTTTAACACTAAAATCTAAAAGTATGAATGTTGGTATATGTATGTGTGCTTTGATAGAAATTGACTCGTCGTCTGAACATAATTTTAATTTCATCGATGTTGTCTGGACTTCAAAAATATTCTGAACTCAAGGATTTAAAAATCATTTTATCATTTCGGAGATATAGGCATTTTATTGACTCGGTCTCCATACTGGTTTGGCCTCACGCAAAACTTTAAATGCGTTTTTCTCAGAACAGACTTTTGCAGTATTGTTGACACGATTTCTCGAGTTTTAATCGACCGATTCACTTGAAATGTTCAGAGAGTCTTGTTTATAGACCTATCTATAGCCCGAACTAGGATTATCCCCAAACTCCAATCTTTACTATTTTTAAAAAATTCGAGAAACTCAAAAAACAGTAAAAAAACAATTTTTTCAAACAGTCGCCAATTTGTAAAAAAATTATTTTTACTCATCGCTAGTTCGGGGATTGCGACATCATTGTAGATTAATAATCTTTTTATTTTTTGCATTTTCGAAGGGCTGAAATCAGGTCAAGACTGAGGTGCCAATTTTTTGAGGCCACCCACTTCATCAGCTGCCAGTTTTTACAATTTACAACTTTTTTATTTTTCAATTTTTGTTTTGTATTTTAATAATATTAATAAACAAGTGGTAAAAATGGATAGTAAAAACATTCATTGCTTTCTTTTATGACACTTTAAACATGACCTAAAATTCATCGCTCTACTACGACGTCCGAGGATTCTTCGTGTACCTCATCCTGTTATCTGTGTCGAATGTTATATTAGAGCTTTGAATGCGTTTTGAAATATGCGTATATGCGAGCAAGCGGAAGTTTCCTGAATTCAATATTGATTATTAGCATATATTAAGGGCAAGGGCAAGAGGCAAGGGATATTCAGCTGCCATTCAACCATTCAGCCATTCTGCTATTCTGCTTTTGACAGCGCATATACGTGTACGTGCGCAAAATTCCTCACGAATTTCGAGTTTAGACCGAAAACCTAACACTGAATATGATAGAACCTGCACAGGACGAGCTGTTGAGGTAACATTGTTGGAATTTTGGAAATATTTTGACGTATGTGGTGTTGTGTTGAACGATCAATCATAGTAAAGAGAATCATAAAAGAAACAATTTCAGTTTTATACAAAATTGATAAAGATCCACCTTGTTCTATTTATGAGTTATACTTGTTAGAGGTACTCCATTAGCCTGTGAATCAGTAGATCTATATATGCATAGGACATAATATATAAGAACATTAAAGGTACAAGTTAACTTCATGTGAACCATTCCAATGCGATAATGAAATGAACTATAGAAGTTTCAAATTTAAACTAGTAAGTATTGGTATTTTACTGGAGGCAAGTTACATGAACTTACCGAAATGTGTAAATAATCGACATAATCGATGAAATATAAATTTATTTATAAGTGATTGAAAGTATTTCGAGTGGATTTATTACACATAATTGAACACGAACGATCACCTTAACTCGGAGTATTTTCTAAAAGCAAATTTTCAAAAATCAACAATTTTTGTAGTTGAACTAATATCCGTAGGACTTGAATGATTTATTATGTTCATTAAGATCAAGTACTCTGTTGTTATACCAAGCAAATCGTCTAATTTTAATTTTAACAAACGTCAAAAAAACTACTCATTTTCTCAAACTTTGATGAATTTTTTAAATTCAACTACTTGTCGTAAGACCGTAATATTTCAGTTCTATAAGATTATGATATATATCGCCAAAAAACACCATAAAAATCGGCTTTTTTTTTCAACAGGTTATTACAAGAAAAACGGCTCGGTATATTTTCACCTAAAACTAATCAGTATCATTCCCAACTAATATCTTTCGAACAATTTTTGATTTTTTTAAATCGATTCGTTAGTGTGAGATTAAATGTGAACTAAAAGTTTAATACTTTTTGTCAATTTACAAAGAAACGGTTTGGCAGGTCACCGCACAAAAGTGACGGTAGTCCTCATTGAGATACATCAAATGGCTTTTAAATTTCTGAAATCGGTTCAGGCGTTTTTGAGAAAACGTCGATGAAATGTCTAATTTTGACAAATGCCAAAAAAACGATATTAATTTTTGCAAACATTGAAGAATTTTTAAATTAAACGACTTGTCAAAGAGTCGTAGTATTTTAGTGTGATCTAGAAGACTATGGTATCTACCGGGAAAAAAAATCATAAAAATTGTCGAAAAAAATTTTCTTAGCACTTTATAACAAGAAACCGACCTGGCCGATCTTTACCAAAAACTGATCTGCGCGATGCCATCCAATATCTTTCGAAGAGTTTTTGAATTTTCAAAATCGGTTGAGACTTGCGGGCTTAAACGTCGACGAAATTTTTTCACTTTCCTGCGATTTAAAATAAACGGTTGATCGTCGTGAAAATTTGATAAACTCTAGTCCTCAACAAGATACTTCGAATGGCTTTTAAATTTTTGAAATCGGTCCAGGCGATTTTGAGAAAACGTCGATTTACGGCAAAAAATCTGTTCACATACACATACACACACATACATACTTTTTCCAAATTTGGTCTCATTCGATTCATAATGACTTGAAACGTCAAGAAAACATAAAATTAGCGAATCGGATTTTTTCACGAAAACATAAACTTATCTTTCGGGAAGTTAATAAAAAATGGCCAATTGATGTTGCTAAATAACATTTGTATCACAAAAGTAGGTTTTTAATTATACACATTATTTATTATATAGGGTAGAACGGGACTAAAAGGTTTGCGGGTAAAAAGGTTTACTACCAATCAAAAACCAGTAAAGTTGGGAATTTTACAATAATATTTCAAACTAGAAGAATAAAGATGTATAACCAACAATCATATTAATTTTTACGATGTTGCTATCGGAAGATAAACGCGACACTGAAAATCCTTGTAATAAAATCACATGTATCTAAATGAATAAACACCTTGCAGATCATAAAAGACAACTCTTGCAATTTGAATATTTTTGAAAATTTTTAATTTTTGCGTTTGATAATAAACATGCATGTCCTCGATAAAAATTCCTTGAATCGTTCGCATTTAAGAGAGCAACTATATCTTTGAATAAATTTCTTTTTCCCGTATGAATATAAATTTTCGTTTAAGATATGACAGTGAGGTATGTTGTAATAAAAGCTTCTTGATTCGGGGCTTCGTTCCAGGATTACGACGTTTTGCCACACGATTTATCAAGCAAACCCTACAGGAAGAAAGACCAGTGCTTGACCACCTACTGAATGGGATCAATTTGTCATGGGATGTTTCAGTTTATGCGACTGAATTAGAAGTGCTTATAGAAAAAATATAGAATATATAAAATTGATAGAAACATTAATTACCAACAAAAAAAAATGAAAATCTCATGTGAGAGATGCGGAGCTTTGTTTTCGGTGCAAATGAAGCTGAAACTAGGAAGCAAATGTAATTCTGTAAAAATCAAAGTCATTTGTTTTGGTAATAATGTTTCCATAAATTAAGTTTTGAAACTATTGGTATAAAATTTTCAAATTTCTGAAATATAATACCAATTTGTATTATTGCATGTAATATTTTAAATTGCTTGTTTATTATCGTTAGTTAATTCATAAAAAAAATCTAAAGCAAACAAATAAATTAGAACAATTAAAATAATAATATGTAAATGCCATCACTATATGGCAATATGCAATTTTTGAATGAATAGTTTGTAAGATCTTGTAAGATTTATTACATTAATCATAATAATTGGCTCGCTATTGAATAAATATTTTAATGCTTTATCACATACCTTAAACATTACTCGAAATTTGATCTATGGGTTTTATTCATGGATCGATAATGAAATAATTTACTCTTCGATCTCTTGCCCAATGATAATTCACAGTTTTCCTTATTTTTATTTGAATATTTCATAACCTTTTCATCATTTATTTTACATTTATGAAACGATAAAGTTGCAGATAAAATTCAGTCTATAATATACAACAAGAGTAAAGAGGGTATTTTAATTATTTGATTCTATATAAACAGCCATATACAATAATAATAAATTCTTTAAGGTTATCGTCAAGCTTATTTATAATATGTAATGAAAGTAAAATATTTTATACTAGTAGCTGGTTTCAGCACATCATGCGATATGTATACTTTATTACTATATTTCATTTTCAACTTGCCGTGGCGTAAGTTATAGTAATGGGCCAAATATCGAAAATACAAATTTTTGCATATCTTCTCAGAGATTTCTGAACATTTTGTCACTCCTCAGAAAAATGAATATGTGTGTGTGTTTTTTTCGACGACGATTTCGGGCGTACGGATTAACCGATTTAAATGATTTAAAAATTCTTATTAATGAGGAGACGTGCTGATTAGATTTTGACGAAGACAGGTCCAACAGCTTTGGGGATATGGAGCAAAAGTGCTAATAATGATCGTTTCTAAAAGAACGGATCAACCAATTTGAATGATCCAAAAAGCATTTGATTTGTAATGATGGGGAGAATTGGTGATTAGATTTTTGCAGAAACAGGTTTTGCCGTTTTGCAGATATGTGCAAAAAAGGCAGTTTTTGAGTGAACTAAGCATTCGATTTGAATGATTTAAAAAAACTTATTGCTTGTGTTGACGAAACGATTGCTTTTAGGGAAAAAGTTGTATCTTATTTTCTTTTTAGTTTTCAATAAAATTTCTTCTTGGATATCGAAAAATAATTTGGATTTTAATTTTAATTCTAGCTGAAGTTCAAAACACCACTAAGGTAAATACATCAAATGAATGTATGAAATAAATACTGCAATTCAGTTTATATAATACTTAATAGAAGTATTAGACAATGTTCTGCATTTTTAATTCGAAAAAGTTAAGTTTTGTTCATTCACTCTTTATAAAATAGGAATAATGAAAGTTTAATCATTTATAATAATTTCTTTAAAGACATTTAGGATGCCTCGTATATTTTATTAAGGCGATGGAAGTTCCTGCAATTTGCAAGACCATTAAAATAATAAATAATATATAAGTTTACGCATTATCTAATGTACAATGCATGAATGTTACCATTTTGCTTACATGATTTTGTTATTATGTACTTTATTATATTAGATGATCAAATGAATTTTTCATAAACATATGTGCTAAAAAATATGTTGTTTGCGCAATCAAATTTTTTTTTTAATTATTCAAAATATAATTATGTTAATGGATTAATCTGCATTAAGTTTCCATATGTTCTTTGCGGAATTGAATTTTTTTTTATTAATTCAAAATATAAATATATTAATGGATTAATCTGCATTAAGTTTGCAGTTGTAATTGTTGATCGTCTGCACAAATAAATATAGATATTCTAGCATTCTTTTGTAATATTTAATTCAAGATCCTGATCATATTTTTCACTGTATTACTCAGCATGAAATATAAACATACGCCAACAGTAGAGAACGGAATACAACTTCATCATAACCGTACAATAATTTCGACTTTATTTTCCTCG
Source organism: Ctenocephalides felis (assembly GCF_003426905.1). Classification (NCBI taxonomy): domain Eukaryota; kingdom Metazoa; phylum Arthropoda; class Insecta; order Siphonaptera; family Pulicidae; genus Ctenocephalides; species Ctenocephalides felis. The sequence continues at coordinate 43,673,530 of NW_020537758.1, forward strand.
AGTGCAATGTTCAGTGACCCTGCAATTTTCTTGCCGGACAAAACACTCAGATATCATCCGGTCTTCGGTCTTCGGTCTCCGGAGCTCGTCCTCCCGCTCCGCCCTATACTTTTCCACCACGAGCACGATTTTGTCAAATGTCACTGCCGCGACGTGTTCTATTATTTGGCTATGGGGATTTGCTTTTGCTTCTCCGGATTTATATTACTGATGTACAAATCCTCATAGAAAATGATTCAATTATATATCGCGCTCCATGAGGCTCTCTCTCCGGGGAAGAGCAAAAAATATACGAGCGAACGCCATAAGAAATCTTTCGGAATAGTAATGTTTGTGACAGTTATTATTTCTACTGAAACATAGTATTTCACGGCCGAAGCAAATGGAATAGATTCATTAAATATAGATAGAATTGGATTCGTTAGTATTTTTATACTGAGCACGTAGGTGTCAAAGTAATTATATTGCAGGTGATGAGATATAATATAAATTTATTTTTATTACAGAATAATATTGGCAATATGATAAAATTTTGATATAAGTAACTTTGATATTTTTACTATTTCGAATTCTATATCGAGTTATCTAATTACCTTCATGAGAATAAATCGTAATAAATAGCTTAATTAAAAAATGGAGTGAAAATAAGAGAATAACAATAAATCAAAGAATGATTTTTTTTAAAAATAAGTAAAAATGGTATGGAAGATCAAAATGTGCTAATAATATTCAAGAAACGACATTTAAAAATTGTAAGTTCAATAATTTTATTAACCTTAGCTCAAGCCGTCTTTATCAATGTACTCTTTCTCTTTACTCCTTTATTAACTTGAATTACACTGATATTAAATTTTTTATTTTTATATTCAATACTCTTCTCCTCATACCTATATTGCCCTTTTGTTATGCTCATCTTTGTATAGGAATCTTTTATGGATCCATACTATCATTCATTCCAACATTCATACACCATCGCCATCTAGGCATAGCTAATAATCTTAATTATAAATTAGATTATTATAAAATTTATAGTTTTATAATTATTTCGAGATTCCTTACACAAAGGATTTGAAGATTGTTATATTCTGTACATATATTATAAATAGTTTTTATAATTTTTTTTATTTATTAAAAGAAACCACAAATAGTAAAACTTTTAAGTATTATCGAAATTACAAACGGAAATTATGAAGTTATTATTTCTGGCCAAAATATACACTCATTTTATACTTAATCCACAATTGCCATTTAGATTTTTTAATATATTTATCATCGAAACCTGAAAAAAATCGATACAAATCTGAAAGAGTAAACTAAAACCTGATGATAAAAATTTGTGCTGATGATAAAATGTTAGTATCGAAATTGGCGTACAAGCAAATAAAGAAGTAATCTGATAAATGAAAATATACGTTTAATAAATTTTAAAATTGAGGAATATTTAAATCTAATGTTACCTTATTTAGCACTAATGGATTTATTCAATATTATACAACAATCAAAGTTATTGATAAAACATTACAAGTTGTAGGGCTAAATTATACATAAAACTTGATGAAAGTAACATTATGCCTTGATGCAAGTTGCATGAACTTCCAGAAATGTTTTAAAATTTAACACAGATGTTGGCTATAATCTTTTTTCAAACTTTGATGAGTTTCTAAAATTAAACTACCTGTCGTAGGACCGTAATATTTCAGTATGTTCTAGAAGACCATGATCTCTACGCAAAAAAAAAATCATGAAAATCATCGAAAATTTTTTTTCAATAGTTAATTACAATAGATTCTAATAAGAATCGTTAAAATGCGCAGCAAAATTACTCACAATTTACACGTTTGGTGAAAGATAAAAAATCTGTTCACACACATATACTTTTTTCAAATCTGGAGTCATTCGATTCAGAATGGCTTGAAACCTCTAAAAAACATAAAATTAGCAAATAATTAGCAAATTATGAAAACAAAAACTTCTCCTTCGGGAAGTTAAATATTAATCAAAGAAGGTAATAAAAAGAAAAAAAACAAAATTAAAAAATGAAATAAATAAATAATTTGAAAAAATTGAAAAACAAGTGTGAGTAATTGCTCCAATAGGCAATTGAGAATATAATGCAATAGCCTGAGTATCAAGATAATCAGAAAATCCTTTTCGTACATATCTGTATTCCTCGTAACCTTACATAATTGGCCTTTGGTACAATCGATCGAATACTACTCATCCAATATTTTCCACGCACGTCTTTTTCAATTTCCCAAAAGAACTTTTTGTGATCGGGCGTTGTCTCCGCGAATCACATCATAAATATGTAAATCATTTTCCGAAACAAGAACAATTGAACCTGACGCAACCACAACGGGATTGTCATGTCAACTGAACAAAACGCAAAGACAAAGAGACACAAACATTCGTATTTCAATTTACATAATACTTTTTGGATCATGCAGTAATCTTGTTTCGATGTTTTGCTCAATGTCAAACATGTTCATGATAATGCCATCAATAAGAAGAGGATACCAGAAACTGGATATACGTTGGGGAGAATAATTTATATTTACGTGATTACTAATGAAAATTTATATTGTTGATAATATTCTTAGGGTACAGTATTCAATACTTTGGCATTGCTTGAATATTGTAGGGGGAAGTCCCGTAACCACGGACAGCACGTAAAGCCGGACACTCTATTTAACACGTATTTTCTAAGCGAGTGAAATAGTCGCGGGGGGCACATAGGCGCTGGATTCCGCGCCAAGACTCACCTGTAACGCACACGGATACGGCGGGAGCAACTCTTTGTTGTTTTAGGCGCAAAAACACGGCGTCATCTAAATATCAGTAGAAGTAATTCCAGTGTATTTATGCATTTATATTTTAGTAGCATTCAAAAATAAAAGTAGTACTTGATTGTTACCCGTAAAATGGTAGAATATTATTATATATTTTAAACAATTTTAGTAAGTACCACCAAGTGAACGAAATTGTTTGTCCCTTAGCACCGGACACTAAGTCGTCCCTTATATTAGCCCCGGAAGTAAACATATTGATATTTCTTGTGAGAATTAAAGTAATTTATTCTAATTATTTAATTTTGTTTTGTATGAGTGCTAACGGTCACTACATACCCCCATTTTTCGTATTTTCTAGTCAAAGAATGAAAATCTTATGATGAATGCTACAGCTGACAGCATCGGTGTGGCCCAGCCAAAAGGGTGTATAATTAGTGATTTTTTTTTTGCAATATCTAAGAATATTCGTCAAACACAAATGTGCAGATATTCCAGAGTGTGGAGATTGCTACATATGTGTTCAATGCTGGTTATTTTGAAATGTCCGGTACTAGGTGCCACTTTGCAAAATTATATTTTTTGTTACCAAAGTTTGATTGATAGTATTAATTATTGGTTAGCAAAGATTGCTTTTTTGTTAATTTAGTTTTATTTCTAGTTTTGTTATCTAACATAAGTCATAATTTAATAAACATTTCGTACAATATTTTTTGATTTATTTATAAATAACCTTAGGTGTTCGGCACTCGGGGACTTCCCCCTATTTAGATTTCCTTTGAAATTAAAAATAAGTCATTTGATCCGTTTGCCACCAAGCTGTACCATTTTACCCCGCCTGTGAGGTAAAAAGGACTAAGTGACAGCGACAAATTTTTGAAAAATAAATAAAAAAAACAGTTTAATTAGTTGGAAGTTTCACTGAATATAGTCAGATAGTTATTTGTTTGATATGTGCTAGTTGCTGTGATGTTTGGTTTGGTTTTTACAATAAAATTACTCAAAGTCAATTTGGACCAAAGACAATTGGGATTGATAATCTAGTAGCAATAAATATTAAGAGTTCACTTACCACGTCGTATGACACGTGTGGGTCAGTGTCATATATCGCACTCCTAATTCATAAAATGTTCTAAGAACTGCTAAAGAAGTGGCCATTGAATGACCGCCCTCTACTCCTATTAGGCTTGCTATCCGACGTGGTCTGCTAGCATGGGCTTCTAGAATTTCTGGAAATAAACAAAGAATAAAATAATCATTAGTAAATAATACTTTGAACATTAGATAGCCTATTTCAATTTATAACAACTCCTGGTTCTAGCAAAATCCATTCCCTTCCCCAACCCGTCCCGTATCAAGTTATGTGCTTAATTCGCTCAGTTAATTAAACAGCCCCCAAGCAAGTATTCTCACCTTTGGCCGATGTAGCAAACTGCAACGTAGACGGATAAGCATCCACAAATCTCCTAATAAGATCTATCTGCTCCAGCGTGAGACGGACTGCATCCTTGCCTTGGGACGAGCAAGGGACGAACGCGGACCAGAACTGGAAAACAAGGTAAAGATCAAGTTACACCTTATAAAAGGGAAAAAATATAATATATATAATATAATAAGACGTTAAAAATACAAGCATATATTTATTTTTAACTTCCCGAAGGAGAAGTTTATGTTTTCATCAAAAAATCCGAATTGCTAATTTTATGTTTTCTGGACGTTTCAAGCCATACTGAATCGAATGAGACTAAATTTGGAAAAAGTATGTATGTGTGTGTGTATGTGTGTGTGTGCATGTATGTGAATAGATTTTTTGCCGTAAATCGACGTTTTCTCGAAAACGGCTGGACCGATTTCAAAAATTTAAAAGCCAATCGATGTATCTTGATGAGGACTATTGTTTGTCAGTGTTGTGCGACTATCGGGCAAGCCGTTTCTTTATAAATCGCAGAGAAATTTTTGTCCATGCTTTAGCCCGCAATTCTGAATCGATTTTGAAAATTCAAAAACCGTTTGAAAGATATTGGTTGGGAATCGTGCTTATTAGTTTTTGGTAGAGATCGGCTGGGCCGTTTTCTTGTAATAAAGCTTAAAAAAAAATCGACGATTTTTATGATTGTTTTTTTGACGGTAGATACCATAGTCTTCTAGACCATACTAAAATATTACGGCCCTACGACAACTGGTTTAGCTTTAAAAATTCGTCAAAGTTTGCAAAAATTAATATGGTCTTTTTGGCATTTGTCAAAATTAGAACTTTCATCGACGTTTGCTCGAAAACGCCTGAACCGATTTCAGATATTTAAAAAGCATTTGATGTATCTCGATGAGGATTATCGTTTCTCAGCTTTGTGCGACGATCGTCCGAGCCGTTTCTTTGTAATTTGGAAAAAAAGTGTTAAACATTTCGTCCACATTTAAGCTCATACTACCGAACCGATTTTAAAAAATCAAAAACTATTCGAAAGATATTAGTTGGAAATGATACTGATTTGTTTTAGTTAACTGTTGAAAAAAAAATGTAGGCCGATTTTTATGGAACTTTTTTGGCGATATATATCGTGGTCTTATAGAACTTACTGAATTATTACGGCCTTACAATAAGTAGTTTAATTTTAAAAATTCATCAAAGTTTGAGAAAATGAGTAGTTTATTTGACGTTTGTTAAAATTAATATTAGACTTGGTTTACTTGGTATAACGATAGAGTACCTGGTCTTATTAAACATATTAAATCAATAAAGTCCTACGGATACTGGTACAATTATAAAAAATTGTTAATTTTTGAAAATTTGCTTTAAGAAAATACTTCGATTTAACGTGTTCGTCCGTTTTCAATTATGTGTAATAAATCCACTCGGAATATTTTAATTTTAACTCATAAATTAATTTATTTTTTATTGATTAGGTCGATTATTTACACATTTTGGGAAGTTCATGTAACTTGCCTCAAGGCTAAATACCAATACCAACTAGTTGTTTCCTTGTATTAAATAAACTTGGTGACCCAATAGATGTGAAAACTTTACTCCCAAACACAATGCCAAAGGTTGGATTTATTATCTGATTTCATAAATGATTATGTGAGAATTATATATCCGGCAAGAGCATTGTTTATTCTAAATAAATTAATTTATATCAAGATAAAAATTCTGAATACACTTACAGGCAAATAATTTATTCCATTCTATAATATCTTAACATATTTGTAATCCAAATAATATTTTAAATAAATATATAACAACTAAATAAACATTTGTCTTTGCAGAAAGTGATTATGATTCTGGCATTCTCGATTAGGCCAAAGCTCAAACAATTTCTAAAATAGTTTTTGATATTATTACTATGTGTTCTATTCAAAATTTTTACCCTGTTATTTAAATTATAGCAGAAACTATTCTAATCCGTTTTGATATAGAGATACGTGAAGTACAATATTGCCTTAACTGTTAAACCACTATCATTATTTATATAGTGTAATTCTCTCTGTTTATTTACTAAATGTTTTGTATTTATATACATTGCAAATATGCAAATGTAAGTGAGTTTCAAGTTTGGTTTAAGTAATTTGTGTAAAATAAATATAGTATACAACATCTAAACGTAAATGATTCTCTTATAATGCCTAATTAAATCTGAATAATTTTTTTAATTGACACAAATTGCTAATATCAATAATTGAGACATATACCAATTTAAATATATCTAAATCATTTATTTCAATAATTATTCACAGATGCTCAGATGAATTTATTTCTGATTATTTCTGATTCTAATATTCTGAGTGGATTGTACAAGTTCACATTAATTTGGCAAGAACATAGACGTTAAAGTTTTAAAGCTGGATTACAAATTTTGCATATATATATATATATATATATATATATATATATTTAAAAAATATATGTTATATTTATTTTATTTTTTAGCTAATTCTATATAAAATACAAAAATTAATAGGTTTCAGCTTCTTGCTAAGAAGTCAGTTGTCGAGTTATCTTAGATTTCGACTATTTTAACCATCCGTCGGTCGGCGTGGTCTGGCCAGACTTTTTTCGACTTCAATTAGAAAAAAAAAATACTTCTAGTAATCTATCGACTTGAAATTTCTTGACTTTTCCTAAAATTTCATTAGCTGTCGATCAATGAAAAAAATCAGGACGAAAAAATGTACAGAAGGATAATTATAAAGATTTAATTTTTTTTATACTTCGAACGGTCGGAAAGGTCTGTCTAGACCACCCATACATTTTATATGAAATATACGCTTTTTCATGGTATTTTCTATTCAAACTACGTTGTTTATATTCTTTGCTATGAGTTCTAACATGAATGTTAGTATTTTCATGACGAGAGTTTCTTGAAAACCTATCAAACATATTGGTAATAGCAAACACTGAAAATCGGATGAGTAATGCACACATTCATTCAGGCGCCAAAAAAAATAAATACTGTTTTTCATTGATTTAAAACAGAAAAATTAATAAAAAAAGCAACGTTTTTTTTATATTTCTTGATTTTTTTATATAATCGTTAATACATAAGACACCAAAAACTTATTTATCCCATATAAATGCATGTAAAATGAATGGTGGTCCAGCCAGACCTTTCCGAACGTTCGAAGGTGAAAAAATATCCGACCGACGGAGGGTTAATAATATTTTCCCCAAAGTTTCAGATAAAATCATTTAAATAAGCCCTTTTCAAAACTGATCAAAGCATGCACAATATATAAAATTAATCAATATATGTGCAAATTCTCTCCGGAGAAGACGTAATACTGCTGCTTAATTTACACGTTTTCACCACAATGCTACGTTTAATTGATTAATTTCTATAAACTAACTAATAACTAATTTAAATTATGACATATGTGCAAACTTAGTCAATCAATAAACTTGAACACATGTATAAGAAGGTAGTCAACTATGTAAAACAAATAAACAAATCATGTCGAATCAATAGTGCATTAAGAGAAAATTTAACTAGGAACCAAAAAAAAGTTCAAGAAATTCAACAGACCTCAGAAAACTAATATCTACTTTGTAATCTTTTATATACAAATTCGAAATTTAAAGCATTTAGTTTATTTTTAACCATTTGTTGTCAATACTAGACTTAGTTTTGAAAGTAAATGCATTACGTATTTTAGATATACTCATACTTATACCGTGATCAGATATTAAAAATTATTTAAAAATAACTTGATATTTTGTTAACAAAATATCTAAAATTGATCAATTATATGAAGCATGCCATATAATCAGTAATAATATTATGTCAGACAATGTATTCGACCTTATTATAATTATTCCCGATATGGTAATATATATTTAAATGCAATATTTATATGCATGGTATTACTATTCAAACGGATTTAAATTACGGCTTCAGTAGTTATTTAAAAATGAATTTATTATACAAATATATCCATGCTTCAAATCAAAATATAAAGCAAAATTAATTTGAAATTAAATATGATATAATGAATAATATCATTTCGCAAATGAACAAGAGATGAATTTTTGTATGCATTTGAAAATTTTAATTTATTATTCTGTTTACTGTGATTATATATAAATACGTTCTTTGGTATATTTTATGTTCATGATAATTTACAGAATAATGTGCATTAATATTGTTATGAAGTATACTGCCTGTTTTTAAAAAATATATATAACAAAATCAATGTTATTACTGATTAGTAACAATAACAAAAATTAAGTATAAATATAGATTTTTTTTATTTCAATAGCATCTACTACATAGAACTAATAAATTAGAAAAAATAGAAAAGGATTGAAATTAAAATAAAGAGGTAATAAATAAAATTAACAATAAATACTAATTGAAGAAGTAATATATTTTATGTGAATAAACCAAACTAGTACATTAATGTCTAGTATTATATTACAAATAATTTTAAAACATATTATCTAATTTCAAAATAATTTTGTTTATTATTCCGATTCTACGCACGCTTTGCAACAATTGTATAATAAATTGATTATGGATTACGTATTGTAGCAGTAATTTGAAATAGGTTTAATAGTAATTACATTATGCAATTAAATGCTACTGAAACGCATTGCAATAACATTTCAAATAATAATAACAATGCTAAATTATGCTACGGTTTAGTTTCAAATTATATCAAATATTAAAATGTTTCCCTCACCTGTCCGCCTACATGTCCCTCACGCATCCTGGGCAGATCTGTGTGACTGAACCGACTGCGGGACCAAGGTGCGACATTGCGCAAGTCCGTGTCCAGATCCAAATCGCGAAGTAAATTGTGGCTGAACTTGCGAATGTTCCATGGAAGATCGTTGTGTCTGCAAGAAGATAACACAGTTACACTTAAGTCGAAATTTTATCAAAACATTGTTAGTAAATGTACAAAGTCATGGCGAGATGAAATGTAATTTGAAACACGTGTAGTACTCGTATGTATGTAGCTCATTCAAAAGTAAATTTTATCTGTATGGTGTTTCAGTAATTTAATATAATATTTTTACCCCAAGTTTACTACATTGGATGGCTGATGTCGTCAATGCTTAACTTACAAATGTTATTTCATGCATATGCCTCGGCGTCGATTCTAATTGGAATCGCTAAAATGCGCAGTAAAATTGCTAACAATTATTTTTGTATAAATATATTGGATCTAGTAGATTTATGATATTTCAACATGTTTCAAGATCTGTCGTCATATAAAGTTTCATCAACATCGACAATATAATTTTTTTCAACATTTAATTACGATGATCTTTACCAAGAACTAATCAATGTGATTCCCAACCAATACCTCTGAAATAGTTTTTGAAATGAATATCGATTCAATATTGTGGGCCTAAAACTGGACAAAATATTTTACACTTTTCTGCTAATTACAAATGAACGACTTGGCCAAACATAGCGTAAAGTTAATCAACAATAGTCTTTATCCAGGTATATCAAAACTCTTAATTTTATGAAATCGGTCCCGCCATTTTTTTGATAAATGTCGACATCAAAAATTGGATCACACACATACGCATATTTTTTCCAAATTTGGACTTTTTTATTTTAAAATGAGAAAACATGAAATGAATTTATTATCGAAAACATCATTTATTACCCAAATGTTTGTATTTTTATTACTATCAAAACATCAATTTTTTTATTTGTAGTGATTGTTAACTGATTTAAACATTATTAGTATAATTATGAATTTTAATTATTGTCATAATCTGAACTCTTTCAGAAGGTTGTAAAATTAATTAGAAAGAATGTAGTATTTTCATGTCATAAATACCAATACTAATAAAAGTCTGTACGTAAAGAGCACTAGCAAGCCAAAACTTGAAGAAGTTTATAAAATGCTTCATTTGGAGTAGGTATAAAGTACATCAAAGACATGAAACCCGGCTATAGCTATCTTGAAAGCTTAAGGATTTAGTACTGGTAAAAAATGTGGAAATATAATAGCTAAAGGAATGACAAGATAAAATAAAATCATATCCAAAAAGCAGTTTTTAGGGCCAATTCTCTAATAAAATAGAAATGTTAGGGTGGCACTAAATAACCTGCGGGTTACTCTTTGCACAAGTTGGTAGTAAACTATCAAAAAGTTATGTATTTGTTAGCAGAGTGTTATACACATAAACGTATATATTATCAAAGAAAAACCATAAAGTAGCACTTATAACAGAACTATTATTTGACATTTGTGTGTTTTATAGGTTAGATTTTATGTGTTAAACGCCTGATTGCATAGCAAATACAAATTTTAACAGTAAGTTACTACCAGCTCCTAGCCAAACCAATATAAACATTTTCAAATCTGAAATGACTACCACTGGGTACCATTTTAAAATCTTATATTTACACATTTGTCACCAAATTTACTGAATGCTTTACTAGGCAGATTGCAATTATATGGAAATAAAAAAGACACTACCAACACATAGGAAAATGGAGCCATCATATAGCATTACCATGATATAGCATTACCATGATATAGCATTACCAGCTTTTAAATTGACCCTTAATAGAAGAACAACAAAATTTAGATCGAAAAAGAATGCTAATGCTAAATGTGCTTACTATTCACACGTAACACAATGGACAAAGAAATTTAATGAGGTACTTTCAAACTCTAACAAAGATAGACCCGTAACATAGCATATGCGTAACATTTTTATTTTGTCCGAAGAATTGGCCCTTAATTGAAGTACAAATAAAAAATTAGGTCGAAAAAGAATAATGATGCTATATGTGCTAACCATTCACACGGGATTCACTTCTATAACACGGATTCGCTCTAACACAGTTCAAGAATTGAGACCATCCGGCTCATAATACGGTACTTTTGGTTTTGCATAACACGGTATAAGAATTGATGAAAGTTCAAATTAAATAAGAAATATAGTAAAACCTGTAAAAAGGAAACTTTACCTAATTTAAAAATAGTGAAATCGCCGTACAATAGCTCAACAAATATGATGAAACTGGTGCAAATGATAAATAATTTTATATATATTATTAGAGCGCGTACGTTCTATCTAAAAAAAATAGGATTTACCTAAAAACATATTAAATAATTTTTAAGCAATTCTTTAAATAAAATGAGCATAAAAGTTTAATAAAGATTACTTCACATGTGTTAAATATATTAAAGACGTCAACTCTAAAGAAACTTGACTAGAGCTATCTAGAGATAGCTGATAGCAAGTATTCGCAAATATATTTTTTTTTACAAATTAGAATGCACGGATTTAAAGGTAGTATAGAAAACTGTTCAGAGGATGAAGTTATCTTGCAAAAAAAGAGTCATATTGGATAGCATTTACTTGTTAATATAAAAAATTCATATAATTCAAGTAATTATACTACTTCTTAAAAAAATGAATAAATGTAACAATATTTATTATAAAATCATGATATTTTAACATGCAACGTAACCCATCTTTTTAACTTTCCCGTAGGGCAAGTTATAGTAATCGCAAAAAAATCGAAAATGAAAATTTTTATATATCTTTACGTTTCAGAGGTTTCTGACCATTTTGGCATACCTTAGAAAAAATGGATGTATGTGTGGTGTGTGTGTGTGTTGTGTGTGTGTGTGTATGTATGTATGTATGTACGTGTGTGTATGTATGTGCGGATACAAAATTTTCGGTCGACGATTTCGGGAACAGGGTCAACCGATTTGAATAATTAAAAAAACATTCGATTCGTATTGATAAGGAGACGTGCTGATTATTTTGGCGAAGGCAGGTCTAGCCGTTCCGAAGATACGGGGCAAAAAGTGCCAATAACGGTAACTCAGTTTTTTGAGAGAACGGAGCGTCCGATTTGAATAACTCAAAAAACATTTTACTAGTATTGACAAGATGAAGAATCGATAAATTTTTCATGAAGGTAGGTCTAGCGGTTTTGGAGATATGGAGGAAAAAGTAAAAAAATGAGCCATTTGGCGGTCAAAAATGATCATTAGACATATGCTCATCAAATTATTAGATATTTTATAGAGATTTTAACAATAAGTATACAATTTGTTAACATTCCTATGGTTCCGTACCAATGCTTATGCGTTAGACAGCAACGCGGCGCTTAGGCGCTTTATATTTTGTCCCTATGCAGTTAAAGCAGTACGATTGCTTTGAAAGAAAGTTCAGATCTTCCACAATATGTCAAAATAAAAAAAAAATTTCAAAAAAAAAAACAAAAAAAAATAAAAAAAATTTTTTTTTTAAATTTTTTCAAAAAAAAGTAATTTTTTGTCCAATTTATAGTTTCTCAAAAATCTTATTTTTTCAAAGTAATTTTTTTTTCAAAAATGTTAATCGTTTTAAAAAAATAATAATTTTTGGTACGGGAAGTTCCAGCAATTTGCCTTAAGGCACGATGCCTTAATTGTTTTAAGACAGAATTCCACTTACAGCTAGTTGTACCAGTTCTTTGTCTCTTATAACACTGATTCGCATAACACGCTAGTTTCCTGGAACGTAAACTACGTGTTGTACGGAGGTTTCCTGTACTTCCACACTTCATGAAAATAATTATATTGATAACGCAATAAAATGTATAGAACAATCTAACTATTGACTTACGCATCTATTAACGGCACTTCTGACAATATCTGCAAAGCGATTCTGGTCCGTTCCCTGGTCGTGTCCGCCACGCATAACGCAACCGCAACAATTAGCCAGCACAAGCATTTGAATATCAGCGGCAGCGGCTCTGCCTGTGACCGCCTCCGTGTGGCGTCCGCCAACGCGGACCGCCACGCATGCCGCGTAGGGACGCTCATACAACCCACGCCGCCGGTCAACGCATACGGGTACCACAGGTTATGGGACCGAACTCGGAGTCGAATTATTGATGTTGATAGGTCGATAGTTGAATTTCTGAAAATAAAATAATAATAATTTGTTATTTGAAAGGTATTTCTTATTTCAATAATGCAAGCGCATTTGAATTACAATTAAACTTATCTAATAATTTGTAAGGTAATTGTTTTTGGACTATTTTTACACATATTGCTCTCCTATATTTAATGTTATTGATAGCGGTGCATTGTGGACACTGATCAGGTTACAACGCAGTGTAGTCACGCACGTATAATGAAGGAGTGAGAGCGAGTTGTGAGAAACGAAACAGAGAAGAAATATAACGAACGCTATATTCTAAAACTGTATAGGATTACTTTTCATGAAATTAATGATGACTTTGTAACTGTCATGTAAGATTGTCATTGTAGATTACTGAATGATGACACACATCAAGTTGGGCATTTGACGATTGGGCTGCAAAAATATTACAAATATATATATATATATATATATATATATATAATATATATATATAATTATATATATGGTAATTTTTGTAGACATATTGAAATGAATAAAAAAGCAAATGCGTCGAATGAAGAATATATTTATTTTAAATTTGTACGTTTTGAGACTAGATGTGTCTCACCATCCAGCAGACCAGAAGCAAAAACATAATAAAACAGATGCAACTAATATAATAAATCACATGATACTATTGCAGGAAAACAAAATCTCAGGATCTTTTTATTGCAGGAAAATAAAACGCAATATAGATAAAAAGAATAAAACCGCGTACCGATGAAACACAAAATCCACATATCTATATGTATAACTGTGTTAAATACTTTATCAATTTAAAAAATTATTAATAAGAGCTAAATAAATCAAATTAATCTAAGTTAAAGTTAATAAATGAAATTAAGTTCTGAGTTCGAATCCCCGGCAAGAAATTGAAAAATATGAAGTAGTTAATTTGGAATTGAATTAGAATTATGAATTGTAATTAAAAATATATAAGTAAAATAATCAGAATGTATGAAAATTAAAGAATTAGAATTAAAATGAATTCAACTAAAGAGATAAGAAGGTAATATGAGTGTTTAGAAGAGGAATTGAGAAGATAGTAAAGAAGAAAAAAGAAGAACGAAGATAAGTTAATAAATATGGAAAGAATAGGATTCTATCAAAAAGAAGATAGTATGAAATTGAAGATGGTATATGATATATGACTGTATAGAATAAATAATGTAGGCGGCTAAATGCTTGAGAAAGCGAGGCCAATAAAATAATAAACAAAAAAATTAATCAATATGCATCTTAAACACTCAATATGAGTCATTAAATAAAGATCAAACAGTTTATATTCATTAATATTTATATTTACTTATTTTTTCCATATATTTTGTATACTGAAAAGAAAATTACGACTTGATTCAAGTCATCAATTTTCCTGATGAAGATTGAAATAACTTAGTCATTATTTATAAGAAAATAGTTAAATTTATATTATTATTATTAAATTATTGTCAATATTACTTATAATAAATGGAAAAATAACTATTGAGTTATATTTTCAACATATCACTATAAAATACAATGCCCCTATTACGGCTGATAATTGTACCGAATAAAAAAAAGTACATAATTTTGAACACAGGATTTGATATTAGGCCTGACACTAATATTATGTAATGCAATAATGATTTGAAGAAAAAATAATTATGATAATATGATAGTTTGTGATAATATGTCTTGAAAATGCAAATGAAGTGAAACATTCTTTATATTTCTTTTAGTCCCAAATTTATAAAATAACTAGTTGGTTTGGTATTTAGCCTTGAGGCAAATTACATGAACTTCCCGATATGTGTAAATAATCGACTTGATCAAAAAAATGTGTAAATAATATACTTCATCAATCCTACTTTAAAAAAAACGATAATAATTTTAGCAAAGTTTGACGAATTTTTAAAATTAAACTACTTGTTGTAAGGCCGTAATATTACAGTAAGTTCTATAACACCATGATGTATATCGCCAAAAAAAGTTCCATGAAAGAAGGATTAAATTTTTTTTTTCAACAGTTAATTACAAGAAAACGGCTCGGTAGATTTTCACCTAAAATTAATCAGTATCATTCCCAAATGATATCTTTCGAACAGTTTTTGATTTTTCAAAATCGGTTCGGTAGGATGAGCTTAAATGTGGACGAAAATTTAACACTTTTTTTCAACAGTTAATTACAAGAAAACGGCTCGGTAGATTTTCACATAAATTAATCAGCATCATTCCCAACTAATATCTTTCGAACAGTTTTTGATTTTTTAAAATCGGTTCGGTAGGATGAGCTTAAATGTGGACGAAAGTTTAACACTTTTTTTCAACAGTTAATTACAAGAAAACGGCTCGGTAGATTTTCACCTAAAATTAATCAGCATCATTCCCAACTAATATCTTTCGAACAGTTTTTGATTTTTTAAAATCGGTTCGGTAGGATGAGCTTAAATGTGGACGAAAATTTAACACTTTTTTTCAACAGTTAATTACAAGAAAACGGCTCGGTAGATTTTCACCTAAAATTAATCAGTATCATTCCCAAATGATATCTTTCGAACAGTTTTTGATTTTTCAAAATCGGTTCGGTAGGATGAGCTTAAATGTGGACGAAAATTTAACACTTTTTTTCAACAGTTAATTACAAGAAAACGGCTCGGTAGATTTTCACCTAAAATTAATCAGTATCATTCCCAAATGATATCTTTCGAACAGTTTTTGATTTTTCAAAATCGGTTCGGTAGGATGAGCTTAAATGTGGACGAAAATTTAACACTTTTTTTCAACAGTTAATTACAAGAAAACGGCTCGGTAGATTTTCACCTAAAATTAATCAGTATCATTCCCAAATGATATCTTTCGAACAGTTTTTGATTTTTCAAAATCGGTTCGGTAGGATGAGCTTAAATGTGGACGAAAATTTAACACTTTTTTTCAACAGTTAATTACAAGAAAAACGGCTCGGTAGATTTTCACCTAAAATTAATCAGTATCATTCCCAAATGATATCTTTCGAACAGTTTTGATTTTTCAAAATCGGTTCGGTAGGATGAGCTTAAATGTGGACGAAAAGTTTTTTCGAATTACAAAGAAACGGCTTGGCAGATCGTTGCACAAAACTGACAAACGATAGTCCTCACCGAAATACATCAAATGGCTTTTAAATTTCTAAAATCGGTTCAGGCGTTTTTGAGAAAACGTCGATCAAAAGTCTAATTTTGACAAATGCCAAAAAGACCATACTGATTTTTGCAAACTTTGACTAATTTTTAAAGCTGAACCAGTTGTCGTAGGGCCGTATATTTTAGTATGACCTAGAAAACTATGGTATCTTTCGTCAAAAAAATAATCATAAAAATCGTCAAAATTTTTTTTTTAAAAACTTTATTACAAGAAAACGGCACGGCCGATCTTAACCAAAAACTAATCAGCACGATTCCCAACCAATATCTATCGAACGGTTTTTGAATTTTCAGAATCGATTCAGAATTGCGGGCTAAAACGTGGACGAAAAATTTTTCACTTTTCTGCAATTTACAAAGAAACGGCTTGGCCGATCGCCGCACAAAACTCAGAGACGATTGTCCTCATCGAGATACATCAAATGGCTTTTAAATTTTTGAAATCGGTCCAACCGTTTTGGAGAAAACGTCGATTTACGGCAAAAAATCTGTTCACACACACACACACACACACATACACACACACACACACACACACACACACACACACACACATACTTTTTCCAAATTTGGTCTCATTCGATTCAGAATGGCTCGAAACGTCGAGAAAACATAAAATTAGCGATTCGGATTTTTTGATGAAAACATAAACTTCTCCTTCGGGAAGTTAATTAATTAGGGCAGTGCCGAGAACAGAGTAAAGTATAAAAATAATAATAATACAAAAATTATAATTACAAAAATTTTCAGATAATTTAGAATAAAAATTAGAAAAAATAGAAAAATTATTGGAACTGTCGAATGAAAAGTTATATCCGATATCATTTGTAGATAGATATTTTGCGCTTTTAAAATTTCAACAACGCTGCTATGAAATTGATTCAACTCAATTTTTTAACCTGTTTAAATTTAAAAAAAAATGCAAGTATTATCATACACTAAAATATAAAGATCACAAAAATGTAGAAAACTTAATCTTAGGTCTTAATCTAATCACCAATTAGGTATATCGATAATTTAAAAAAATTATCATTTTTATTATAGTTCAAGGTTTTTGACTCAAATATGCATGGAGGCTCTTGGTGCACATTTTCAGATTTTACAATTTTTTTAAAAGATTATCAAATAAATATTATTGAACAAAAACAATAACTAATTTTTAAATTTGTTTTGCCACATTAAAAAAGTAATAGCAGTTCTTTTTAGCTTATTGACCTTCAAATTTGTAGGGTCAATATCCTGCTTAAAAATTATGCTGATTTGAAATTTGTTATCATTATCATCTCTCGTATCCCAAAAAGAACTGAGTGTGCAATGTCCTTTGAATTTTAATTAAATTTGCATGGTATTACATTTCCAGTTAATCTGCAAATTGTTGGTATAAACTGGTTAAAATCGACTTTATTGTAGCTCATAATATTATTATAGCGTCTCGTGCAAAACCATTTAATTACAGGATAGTATCTATACAGGGATTGAGTGCTTACTCTAAAACACTTCCGAAGTATAGTTTTATCGCAAATAATATAAAGTGGTCATTTAATTAAATCAGTATTTATAGAATCGCAATAAAACTTGAAAGAATTGCTTTGAACATTTACATGAACTAATAGTAAATGGTGCACTTTCAAAAGATGCATTTTCAAAAAAGATAAATGGTATATATTGAAATTTGTGAAACTTTTAATGAGCTTAAAATATTTAAAAAATAGGCATATAATTTTTATGATATATACTACCGACGCATAAATTTTATTTGATTCTGAAGAGTTGTCTATTCTGATAAATAGAATAGAATTGAATTTTCATAATTGTTAACCCTTACGGGACGGCACCGATTTGAACACAATCTACTGTACCGGCTGTAAACTTGATTTTATTGTGTATGTTATCCAATTGTGTGATAAAAATTTGTGGTCCTTGAAGGACATACATTTATAATATTAATTAAATTTTGATCATTTTATAATGAATGGTGACGTTCAAAACAATTTCCAAAATGCATGGCTGGTTGATTTTGACATGTTTTACAATAAAATGTTGCTCCCGGCCCTCCTCCTGGTGCTTTTCTATCAGAACAGACAATACAATCCCTATTTCTTTCTCTCGCATTTAGAATATGCCACTGATTAGTCAGTATATTTGTTTATTTTTTTGCTGCCATAATGGTTTGTTTTTTCTATTATATTGTGTAATAATTCATTTGTAAAATATAAAGTAAATTAATCTATTGGAGGTCTTATATTGCTTGTCTTGGTATTTGTAGTCGGGGTGTTTGTTGATGTATGTCAACCTCGATTATTGAAGGAGAATCGGCACATTCGCTAATGTATTTCCACTCTTCATTTAATTTGTCGAACTTCTTCTTTTTGTTGGTTGGATAATATCATCATCACATTCATCACTATCTTTGGTTGAATAGTAATTTCGTGAAATTTGTCTGTATGAATGTCTATTTGAAACTCATCCTCACTACTGCTTAATTCACAAAATTTACCAGGAGTTTTGTCATTTAAAAGCGCTCGGCCGTTTTAAATAATTAAAACTTCAAAAATAACTAATAATTATTCTCAAAATATAACACTGTTTATCACTGGTACATGTTATTTATTCAACTTTTCAATGCAAACTGAGCCATTGTTTATAAAATAGCCTGTGCGTCACAGAATATGTTTGTCCACATAGGTGGACAGCCGTTCCCAAAGTGTTAATATTATGGAAAAAATAGGCAATAATTCCCTGAATCGATTTGGAGTTGTTCAACTCACAAACCTGCTTTAGTGCAGTACTGCATGTTATTTATTATTATAGGCAATAATATAAAAATTAACAGATACCTAATTTTGGTAAAAGCCAATATTCGTAAACTAAAAGACATTATGCAAAAAGTATTTAAGTTGATAATAACTTACAACAATTTTAAAGAAGTCTGGCATAAATGAATAGTTTAAATAGTATAACAATTAACAGAATTTGTCTCGAAGTTAATATTATGGAAACTATAGGCAGTTTAGCAAGAGTATAAAATTCCATCTAAAAAACAAACAGAGGAAAATATCCAAACTAAAAGCTTTAAGCGAAATTGAGAACATAGCGATTTGAAACGAAGTTGGATAATTTGTCGGGCGAATTGAAAGCAGCAATTGTACTAGCAGAACAGAATTGGCCGACCGAAACTACAGAAATGCACTCGAAATATCGAGAATTACGCGAACCATTGTATCCGTTTCTGAAATGCCATCGATAATATACTACCCAAAGGCGCATTTGCCATTTGCATATGAATTGAATAAGTTACGGCAAATTTCACATATTTGAATATTTTTGACACATGAATTAAATTTGGTAAACTAGGATGCAGTTGCATATAATCCATAAAGGCAATTTCATTGAGTACTTTATATACTCTGAAAATAACATAACTTTGAATAATACACTATTGAAACCCTAGGAAGCCCACTTGTATTAAATTTATATACCAGGTGGTAAAATGCAAAACTTCAAAACAAACGAAAAGGCTGAAACTGAAGTACTTAAATAAAAAAAATCACACATTCCTAGTTCTACATAAAGTTGTACAATTCAGCAAAAAATTAGTTTGTCCTTTAATATTATATTATCACACAAACCAAAATATTGGTAAAAATAGTAGTTAAAAATAAAATGCTAATCAATGAACAGTAATCGTTAATAATTATATTTGTAGGTAAACACAAATTGATGGTGAAATTATTTATTTGGACACTACATGAGATTGTTTCCTGGATGATTACATTACAAATACAAATGATTATATTTGATAACAAGTCCAGGTTTTATACCTGGGCCTTAAGGTCGTGGACATATTTTATTGGTCGTGATACCATTGGTTACCATTTCAGTGGTAATCATATGTAGGGCTGCTATACATAATTTGTTATTGATAAAATATGAACTGATATTCTGATAAAAATCTTGAGGAAGATTGCAGCTTGTTTCTACCTTAAAATTGTAAGTGTATATTTTTGTGAAATATACAGACATACATATATTTGAAATAAAAATTTCAAAATGATTTATGAAAATTTGTTAACTTTTTTTTACATTTGACTTGTAACTGTTTAAATTTTAAGTTTGAAGTTTCACAGTTGCAAAATGCGAAAACAAATTATACAAACAATATAATACAAATGATATATTATTCTTAATGATTATAATTTAAAATTTAGGCATTTCTTGTACATTTTCCATTTTGAATTATTGAAATAAAATTGCAGGTATTAGTTTAAACTTATAATAAAAGCTTACGAAATTTATTGATCTAATGATAAAACCTTTCATACTACTTACTGCATACAAGCTCAATTTCAACTTTTTTTCTCTTATCCATTAACAAGAAAGAAATTAAATTTTATCTGACTAATTTATAACTTGAAATTGAAACCCATGAATTCAGCTGCCTTAAACAATTTAATGTTTAAATAAAAAATAAACTAGCAACATTGTCTAATATTTATAAGAATTATATAAACTGAATTGCAAAGTTGAAATTATTTGTTTAAAGTATATGAGCACTATAGTCAGAATTAAAAATAAAATCTGGATAATTTTCGATATACAAAAAAAAATTTTTTTTGAAAAAAACATTTTTTTTCCAAAATCAATTATTTTGTTAAAACAAGCAGATAATTCTTTGAATCATTCAAATCGGACGCTTTGTTTTCTCAAAAACTGCCATTTTTTGCGCATTTAACTCTGTATCTTTGAAATGGCTGGGCCTGCCTTTGCCAAAAACTAATACCACTTTTCCCAATCATTACTAATTGAATGTTTTTGGATCATTCAAATCGGATGCTCCGTTCTTTCAAAAATTTGATTTATATTTTCTGCACACTTTGCCCTTTATATTTGTAACTGCAGAACCTGCCTTTGCCAAAAACTAATCAGCACATTTCCCTATCAATAGAAATCGAATGCTTTTTGAACCATTCAAATCGGTTGATCCGTGTGCCCGAAAACGTGACTGAAAATTTGTATCCATACTTACATACACACACACACATCCATTTTTTCTGAGGTATGCCAAAATGTTCAGAAACCTTCAAAACGTCGAGAAATGTAAAAATTTTCAATTTCGATTTTTGGCGCATTACAATAACTTACCCTATGGGAAGTTAATAAATATAAAATTATTTAAATAAAATTGAAAGTATTAGTTTGAAATTATAATAAAAGCACAAGAAATCAATTAACCTAATAATCAAACACTCTATACTAAATACTCCATACAAACTCAATTTCAAGTCTTTTTGTTTTTTCCCATTAACAAGTAATAGATTAAAATTCTATCTTACCAATTTATAACATCAAATATCATAATTTAAAAGAAATCTAAAAAATCATAAACAATTCACAAATGGAAGAATTGACGAATACAAATCGTGGAGAAGTGTAAGGATTTTGTTTATTGACGAGTATACTTGTCATGGACAATTGCTTAATTTTTTATATTTGTGTAATAATTTAGAAAAAAAATAAATAATCAAAAAGATTTGACGAATATAAATCGTGGCAAAGTGTCGAGATATTATGTATTGACGAATACAGTCGTCACGAAAAAGTGTCAAAACTTTGTTAATTGTCATTGAGAAGTGACAAAATTTTGTGCATAGACATGAAGAAATAGTAGAATTTTGTGTATTAACGAGTATACTCGTCAAGAAAAACTTCAGAATTTTGTTAATTGATGATTATGCTCATCATGGTGACGTGTCAGATTTTTGCGCTTTGACGAGTATATTCGTCATGGACAGTTGTCAAAGTTTTGTGTATTGAGGTATACAAATCATGAAGAACTAAAAAAAAAACAGAAATAATGGACGAAAATAAATCATGAAGTATAAGTGTCAGGATTTTGCGTATTGACGAGTATATTTGTCATGGACAATTGCCAAATTTTGTGTATTTGTGTAAGAATATAGAAAACAAATACAAAAATCAGAAA